>NW_020448308.1:4093438-4110938 GCF_003343035.1 Apteryx rowi
TGTTCTATATATATTCCGGTTATTGATACCGCAGTTGTAACAGATTTAAGCAGTCGAGATCCTGATGAAATGGATTTTGACCCAGAGGTGAAAGAAGTATTTGTCATTTTAAATGTGCGGCCGTTGTCCTTAATGTGAAATATGTGAAGACTTGCACTTTGGTAGCTCTTAGCGTCTGATGATAACTGCCAAAAATCTTGGAGAACAAGGCTGGGACATGGGATTCTGCTCATTTTCACACTGGACTTTCATTTTCCCCCCAGTAATTTCCTTTAGCATTTGCACAAAACATGTTTTACTCATTACGTTTGGCATGTTTGAAAAGTCTTTTGCCTGCTCTGCAAGATAAAAACCCCATCAGCTCGTGCAGAAGCATCGTGTTGCCTTGTCCGCAGGGCTGTGAAGATCAGAGATCCTGGGCATCTCCAAGTGTTCCTCATACCTGGAGCAATTACCTTGTTTTAAAAATCAAGGCAGCAGTGCTCAGGCAAAGTTGCATAATTCACAGCTCGGACAAGCCAGATGCACAAGTTCAGCGACCACGGTGCTCCAGCCGGCAAAATCTGAGGGAAGCGATCCAAGTAACGAAAGCTGAAACCCGTAGAGACGAACCATTTTGGGTCTGCGAGCTTTACCTTGATAAGAAAGCCCACAGCCTTACCCCTCCGTTCTTCACGCGTCCTGCGGTGCCTCCTTTCTGCAGCATATGCCGTGTGACATCCACATTAATCTGAGAGCCCCGCAGTACCAAAGCACAGCGGGATGAGTTAAGGACAGGCTGTTGGCCTTAACTTCCATTTTTCTGCTTTTTGTTGCTGTGTGTCATAGATAAAGGTGACCTGCAAGGAAAAAAAAAATGTAATAAAGCGGGCTGCTTGTGTCCCATTTACTTCGTTAGGTTGTACAAAACGTTTTGGAAGGTTGTTTGCTTAGTTTTTAGCGCTTTTTTTTTCCCCCCCATAAGAAATATCAGATCTAGACTTCTCTGCTTTTCCTGGGAGACACAGTAGAAAACCGGAGAGCTCTTGGGATTAAAAGTGTAAAGCTCAAGCAGTTGAAAGGGAAAAGAGGATTTTAGTTATACCATTTTTAACCTTTCTGTTCTTTGTTTCTGGTTGTTAATACCTGCTCGGCATCGCTCCTGCTTAATGTCTTTAGATTCCTGTTCTCTGGTTAAGATGTTAAGATCTCTCGTTCCCGTTCTCTGATCCTCCAGAGAGGGAACTCCGGCAAATACAGGTTTTAAACAAATATTCTCCTCAGCCCTTACATATATCCACAAACTTTCAGTCTTCTTTCAGATATACAAAAAAAAAAGGAAAAATATAATATCCCTTTTTGTTGTTCTGGTTCATCTTAATGTTTCTTAAATGATGCAGCACAGTCTAGTGCATAAAGAGATATACTAGCTGTAAGGAAGCCTGCATAAACTGTGTGAAATCTAGGGTGCCACTCTTAAACTCTGTGCATCTCATTTTCCCTAAATGAAAAGTCGGAAAATAGTATCTACTTACTTCAAAGAGAAGGTGCAATTCTATTTTTTTTCATATATATTAAATGCTCCAGGATGTTCAGATTGAGAAATTTTACAACATGCGAAAATTATTTCTTCTAATATGTTGTTTTAGTAAAAGACTAGTTTTGTGCCATTTATTTATATTACAGTTATTATTTTGTCAGTGGGATTCTAACCCTGAAGTTTAATACAGTTAAAAGAATGGGAAGAGGAATTAATAACAGATCTTACTCATCTCTTTGGAGCTGCTGAGATCTCCTCCAATTAATTTGAGGGATTACAGGAGTTCTTGTAGAAGAAAGGGGGCAAGTCTGTGTATTAATAATCTGTAGAGCTTCGGCATGTGTGACGGTGCCGTGGGGACCCTCACGTTATATGCCTGCACAAGTTCCTTATGCAAGCAGTGACTTCAAGAAATCTGGTTAAAACGACTGAAAACCCCTTTAGCGACTGCTGGTGTTTGGAAGGGTCACAGTAGACATTCTTCCATCCCTGCAGGTTGAATGGCTTTCTCATTTCTCTTAACTGTTGCTAGATTGTAAATGATCAGATCGTTTCTCTGATGGTTTTTAGGTGGCCCAAGCATACGCATTTTGAGGGAGCTATAAAAGCAGATGAGAAGTTGAGTTGTAGAATGCATTCTACATTAAAATATTTGAACCATCAAATTTACAAAGCTTGACTATGTCTTTAAACCATTCTTACTACGACAACACTATCACTAATTTCTATTCTGAAATACAAAGATGGGCCTGAGTATCTAACATAAAAATAATCTAATAGCTGATCTGGCTCCTCTGATGTATCTTGACCTGCTTCTTGTTGGACATCTAGAGCTGCAAGTATTAATTCTGGCACACTTGCATGGTATCATGACTGATAGCTCTGACTGGAGGATGACAGCTGTGTTTCTACAAAATTTATAGCGTTTCAAAGTTTGTATTCATTCCTTATTGTGGCACCCCTCTAGACAAGATCTTCTATATAAAAATGGAATTGCATGGAAATACCTGTTCTTAGACCAAAGACACACTGTATGTGTGTTTCTGTGATTATATGAGCATGCCTTCTTGGGCGTTTGCCCCCAACCCCCTGGCATTGGCATGCACTGTGGGATGCAGATGTAGGTCCTTGCACTGCCAGATGAGAACAGAGCATCCAGCAACTGCCTCAAACGAAAGAGAGATTTGAATCAAATTGGACAAGCACTTGGAATCAAATTAGAGTGGGTTAAAAAAAATTTACTGCCTCCCTAGCAAACAGGAGATCATCCCTTCTTGGACTGAAATAGGGTTAGTGATCATGAGGGCTTTCCAAGTCTGTTCCAGTAAAAAGTCAGGATTAGCTTTCATCACTACTGACAGTCTTCCAGAGCAGTAAAAACATTAAAGAAAGAGCAAAACTCTCTCTGTTTATTCTCTGAAACTTCTCAACTTTTTTTTTTTCACCAACTATTTTATGTTTTCTCTGCAAAAAATGTTGCTTTGAAATAGCAGCAAATTTAGGTAAGTATGAAGTTAGCCAAAATCACTGCAGCCATGTTTATAGACGGAGCTTCTACAATGAATACAGTTTATTTAACGGGGGACTTTGGCCCCTGGGAATATACGGGCTGTATAAATTACCAAATCTCAGTGATAAGTGTGTTTTCCTCCACAAAGTCTTTTCTCTTTCAGTCAGAAGCTCTGCTTTCATAGTTTGTCGTGTGCTCTCTGACTTGTGCAGGCTAGATTTTCTTTAGCCATCCTTATGTCATTCATTACATCTGGTTAATATATAAGCACCGAATCTGTATGCTTTGTGTCAAGGCAGAGTTACAGAAATAGTCTCAAAATAACATTTTTCCCTTTTCTGTTTGCTCTTCTGCCATGGTATGTGTCAAGTGCTTTTTTTCTTTAAGAGAAGCATGATAAGGGAACTCGTGGAGTTATTCTGGCAAAATATAACAACCAATATCAAGAAGTTACGAGCGCCAGCCACTGTAATTCATTTCTGCAGAAACTATGTTAAAACCTCTCAAGACGAGGCCTTGCCATCGTGATGGATATCCCCCCACTCTTTATTCCATCTCTGTCTGTCTGCGTCCCCCAAGGATGCCTCCTGGAGAGCTGCTGGTAATGCAGGGTATCAGAAGGTGGTTTGATGTCCAGCCAAAATGCACCTGGATAAATAAAGCCCTTTTCCCAATTAACTTGCTCGTGCGGGATTTCTGTGCTGCCTGTGACTGCGGCAATGGATTTTATGTCTTTGCTGTGGGAGTGTCAGGACAGTTTTAATTACTGTCACTTACTTTCAGGTCTGTGCTGATAATTTATAACGGGGTTTTAGAGTGACTAAGGTTAGGTGCCTTTCTGTATTAGCAGCTTTTTCTTTCTTTGGCTTTTTCAACACAAGTGTCAAATCCTGTTTTTACTCAGCCGTTGGCCAAGTTTTGATGGTCTGGGACTTAGGACAAACGCACACATGTTTCGATGCTTTTCCCAAATATCATCCAAGTCTCTTAGGCCTGACAGATGGTTTGGCAGGACTAATTACACTTTCTGGTTTTGTCACAGATTAGCCATGTCCGTAAGTCTTTAACATGTGAGGGCTGTTCAGGAACCGGTGGGGAGTAAGTTCATTTCATTTTACGGCCTACTAAACAAGGGTCTCCAAAGCAGGAACCATCAGAGATGCTTTTGTTCACGTCATTTAAAAAGCCCAAGCCTTACAACGAGCAGATAGTCCGCCTAGCCCGGGGTGAAGCCAGGTTGTTCGTGGGGAGCTTCTGTGGCCTGTTATCCGTGAGCTATCATCTCCCTCGACCGGTAAGGAGTTTCCAGCTCTCCATCGTGGGCAGTCACATATACTGCCCTTATTCCGGCTGGCAGTTTAAGAGGTCTCCAGTTCGTTTCCACACGTCAGGGAATGCTCCTGGGATGTCAGCTCTTAACAAGTTGTCTTTGAAGATCTCTGCCTACCTGGATAATGAGACTATCCACAGTTGCACTAAGCATCATCTACTTACATATGTGCTTTTTAGCTATAAAGTCTTGAGGATGGAGAAGCCCAAGGCGGTGCGGGGCCTCTTGCTGCTACCATAATAAAATACCATCTGGACTGGACGTAAGACACTGGGCTAAGAGGTCCACTTGTTGGACGCTTACCCCATCTCTCTGACGTGGTGCCCTTACGCACATGTCCATTGCTGCCCTGCTGTCACAAAATTTGTAGACATGCCATATGGACGTGTAAGTAAATGAATAAAACTGGAAACAGAATTTTTAAATGTTCAAATATCAAAACCCAGAACCGTTTAAACCTTTTGATGGCATTGCTTTCTTGATTTGCCAATTTCCCACCACATAAATCATGTCAGGAAAAATAATTGTAGGAGTGAAAGGACTATTTTCTCCATATTTCATGGCCATCCTTCCATGAAAGTTCTTCCATTTTTTTCACATGGAGAAATACTCATAACTCTTAGTGCTTTGTGTTTAAGTTTGGGTTACTTTTATAGTATGACCTAATGTAGCCAGCAATTAGTGAATAAATTTTGTAGTACCTGTGAAAGTTCAGAAGAAGCTATTTTATAGGAAATTTGGCCTATGCGGCTGAAGTTCCATAATTGTTTTATCGCGTTGTGATATACAAAGTGCACTTTGGAAGCAGCGAAGCTCTGCTAACAGGGAAATTGGTCTGTGAGAGCAAAAAGTAGATTTAACACTAAGACTGTTTCTATGTAGCTGCACAGTAGTTAAAAAAAAAAAAAAAGACACCCAAATTCTGTTGCTCCTTGGAAGTGATATTTTCTGTGAAACAGGAGGATTGCATGTATTCAGTGTAAAACTATTGATTTTGCTGTTTAATGTGACCTGCAGAGAGCTTGCTCGCCAGATGGAGCGGAGCGCACCCTTTTCCATGTGGTGCGTGCGCTGCGAGTTGGGAACGACTTTGCTTCTCCAAAGGCTCGCTGCGCAGCCCTTACTCACAGGCAGCGCTAACGCACGGATGAGCCCTAAACCCATCTGCATGCGACCCGCTAGCATTTCCAGAGGCACCGTAAAAAAAAAATGCAGTCCTCCCCTTCTCCAAAAAGCCCGTGTCCTGGTTCCTCGCCCTGCTGACTCCTCTCCATGACGGGAAAGCTGCAGGCGGTGCGGAGCGATGGAGCCGATCAATTCAGGACGAAACGAGTGTCACCGCGCGAGCTCCTGCGGCAGCCCCAGAGCAGCCTCCCGCGTGCGAGCCAGAGCCGTGATCGCCACCGATGTTTGGGAGAGCTCAGTAAAGAGATAAATAAACAGGGATATTTCCATCTTCCCTCTCCCTTCTTGGCTTGCGCCGGGAGCTCATGAATCAACCGCCAACAAGCCAACTTCGCAGCCAATTGTGGTAATGATGTATGCGATTAACGGGCTGCGATTCCTCCTCTCTTCCTTCTCTTTCCCTCCTCTTTTTTTTTTTCCCCCGGGAGAGCGACTCGTTTTCTCGTCGCAGCAAGCCCAAGGAGCTGCGAGGGGGGCGGACGTGCCTCCCACCCCGCCGCGTGCGGCCCGTGAGCGTGCCTCTCCCTGCCCTGCCGTTTGCTGGGTGGCAGGAAGCTTCTCCTCGCCGCGCGGCTCCGCCGGAGGGATGGAGAACATATTGCTCGGCAGGTGGGACCTGCTCAGACGCATTTAGTGTTATTTCAGCACTGACAGCAAACATACATCAGGCAGGCCCGCAACGCCAGCGCGTGCCGCAGTAACCCGCTCGAAGGGGCCGCAACCGAGAAGCGCAGCGCTCAGCCTGCAAACGAGGATTTTGAGCCGGTAATTGGGCCGTGGGAAGTCAGGGCTCTCTGGAGGGACTGGGACTTCCCTGTGTGGGTCTAGCTGGAAGCTGCTTTGAGCGTGAGCCCTAGTGGTGCTTTCCCTTCGAATGCACTGGCTTTTTCCGCTTTGCATAAGGCCTGAAAAATTGGACATATGCCCCAAAATCCTGAATTTTTGAGGATCCTTGCAAATGCAAGCTTGAGGATTTTCAGTTATTTCACCTGCTCATTTATTAGAAGTTAATGTAGTGTATCTGCTTGCTGATGGGGTGTGTATATAGCCCTCTCTAGGAAATGTGATCCAGGTGTGCTAAGTCTTAATACCAACATGAAGAGTTCCATAATTACTTGTTACTTTGCGAACAAGCTTCTCTTTTGGCCAGCAATGTGCTTATGGTGCCATCTACTTTGCTTCAGCAGAGATATGGGTAGTTTTGTTTTGTTTTTTTTTTTTTCTGAGACCTAGAGTAACTGACTTTGAAGAACTGCACAGATTAACTCCCAGTAGAGACTTTCTAAGACTTAGGCAGCTCCTCGGTGCATTGATTTATTTAACCACAAATGTACAGTTAGCAATAGGAGCCAGTTTGGGCAATGCTTTTATGGATACCATACAATGCAAACTTAGGGTGACTGTTTGAAAGTCATTTTGCAGTGCTGTAGACAGTACCCGACTTGCAGCAAGATGGAGCACGCAGGAAAATTCAAGTGTGCAACAAGAGCTTAAGAATTTTATCTTTGAATTTGTGCGGTGGCATTATTCCACGATGCGATTTGCCCATGCAAATCCCGCGTGAGGAGAGCTTGAGAAACGCCTCTGCTTTCTGTTTGGGTGCTTGGGATTGGCAGCCGAGAGAGCGTGAAATAACGGGCAAAGCTCCAGATGCCTCAGCTAACATGTGGGGAGCTTCCTGCGGTCACTGCAAGAGGCTGCTCGACTTCACTGACGTAAGCAAGCGGAGGAGCCGAAGCCTTGGCGGCTCCCAGGGCTGGGGGAGACGCGTCAGGGTACAGGCAGGCGGACTTTGTCGTCGTCCTCCGGCCGAATCGTAAGCTCGTGGTTGCCTCAGGAGACGGCTGTTTCCTGAAGCCTGCACCACAGGTCATTCGCGTGCGTGTGCGCTCGCGTTGCGGAAGCGATTGAGGTTGTGAGCAATTGCCTCCCGGAGCCAAAAGAGATGATACACCCTGGTCAGAGCCGGCTCACGTCCGCTGCCGCCTCGGCACAGCCAACACCTTGCTTTGCCTTCCCGTTATTGCATTTTTCAGGTATTCGTCTTGGAAAGAAATGGAGTAAGACTGAGTTTGCCCTTTGGGGAGGAGGCAGGGCTTTTCCACCCACCCCGGTCCAACTTTCCCTGGGAGATGTCGGAGGGAGCAGCGCTACCCGCTGCTGGAGTTTCTCCGAATAGGAGCTGGAAGGGCGCAGCGGGCGGCTCGATTAAGCGAAACCGTGAATCAGAGGGCTTCCTGGGTCCTGCGCCCCGGCAGCAGTCGGAGCAGCGCCAGCCGGGTGCTCCGAGCACACCTGGTGCAGGCAGCGGGGCTGCAGGTGCCTCCTGCCATCTGCACCCAGCCCATTTGGCAGCCCTCAGCGACAAGTCGTTTATCAGCTCCCTTTTCACCTGCGAGAGGCCTAGAAAAACACCAGCGTGGGGTTTGGGGCCTCTCCTGAGCCAGGCTTGCCTTGTCCGAGGGCTTTGCAGAGCTCGTCGGGGCTGTCTGCAGCCGCCCGAGTAAGCTGCCAGGCTGCTTGTTCCCGCGGCTTGCCGGGCTCTGTGAGTAGCTGTCATTTTGCTTGCAGAACGCTGCTAATTTAAAAATAGGAAGTCTGCTAAAGTATTAATGATACCAGATGTGGCTGTTAGATTTTTATTTATTTTTTTCAGCTTTACCTGTCACGTACAATAGCAATGAATGTTATTTTCCTAGCTGCTACACTCAGGTCGGAAGAAAACCATGCAGCAGTCAAGGTTTCTTCCTTTGCGGTGTTGTTGCAAGCTGGTTTTGTTTGGGCAGAGAAGGTGAGGGGGGGTTTTTTGTTTGTTTTGGAAGAGCATCGCTTAATCAGTCCTATACAACTGTATTGCTTCTGGTTTTTCTTGCATTGCTAACACAGGTTGTTCTAAGAGCACTGAGACTAATGAAGTCTCATTTCTTTAGGTCCTACAGCCACCTACGCTCCCCTCTCCATACCCACGTTCAGTGCTTCTGGCTCCCTTGCATATCCCTTCTCCTTTTGGCAGAGCAAACAACATATCCTGTGTTTTAGTATTTGCTGCTTGATCAGCTGTCTCTCAGGAGAGCTGAGCTATATCTGTCTTTCCCTTACTAGAGGTGTTAATTTGAGTCACCTTAACACGGCTGCTATTTTGCATAGAACTTCCCATAATTTGACTTTTTTGGATCTCTATCAAATTTAATTGGAAGGGAGCAAGGGGTTCAAGAGTTATTAGGGCTGGGTGGACTGAGAGCCTGATTGCATAAACCTTGCTGCCTTAGAAAACTGGGCAAAAAAATAAATAAATAAAATTAGGCCTCTCAACAGGGTGATTTGTGCTGCACCGATATAAAATAACAAAGACAGCAGCTTCTACAGCATCCCTGAAGGATCAGTGTAAAAATTACCATTTCAAGTTAATATTATTTCGCAGTCGCGTTGCAGTATGCTTAAGTGGCTATACAAGGCACAGGACCAGGGATAATCAAGCTTTTTGTCCTCTCGTGTTCCTATGTGGTACCTGCTGGCTGTCAGTGCTGTGTAATATTAGTCATACAAGAAGATCAGATGAAGTCCTGCTGAAAGGAGAAGGAAAAAAAAAAAAAAGTGGTGTGCATAGGTTTATTTCCAGACAAGGAGTGGAAGAAAACAGAAGGTGCATGCTTACAGGTATGATCCTGTCCCAGCTTTCTCAAAGAGCCTCTGAAAGACAAGAAGGTCGTATCCAATTCTATCTACCTAAGTAGTTGTTTGTACGGCACATCGGGACAGCTGATAACTCCATGGCAGAAACAGAGAATGAACTTTGAGCTTTTGCCCCTGAAAAGTGAGGTTTTGTTGGTGTAGCAGAAGTCTTCAATTTTTTTCAACAAATGGGCTCCCTAGGCTTTTATAAATGGAATGAGGCACTCCAATACAGCAAAATAAACCATGTCGTTTTATACAGATCCTCATATGAGGAGCACGTGAATCCCTCGGGTACACAGACCACAGATTGAAAAGCACCGAGTTAAAGGAAATATTCCGTTAGTAGTTAACGGGATACGAAGTATGATTTACACTTCAGCATTTCTAATCCAGTCCCCTTTTGGGGAGGGGAGTGTGTGCCCATGTGCGTGCACGTACACACACGCGTACATGTGGTATTGCATTGGTTGGGGTTAACTTAAAAACGCTGTTTCTTAGGCTTAATTGCGATTTCTTGGAAGGCTATTTTTGCACGTATAAAGGATCATTACCAGGAAGTTGTAGTTTACAGTGTTTATCTAGTGAGTTATGAAAATACCAGATAATAAGACTAATGACTCAACACAGTATTTTCCAAATTGTGAAGTAATCTTTGGATTTTCCAAGATTATTATTGTATTAGTTGCACTTTTTAGTCTGTCAGAAAAGAAATAAATAAAAGGCCTGTATTTTCCCATTAACATTCGGAGAACATCTGTTGCGTATTGTAAATAACATACTTATAAAGCAAACTGATAACAACTACTCAGACTATTTTCCTGTTCTGACTATAGTGTTCATCACCATACAATATGTTATATACTGTAGCCTTTATTTGGCCCCAGATAAAACTGGATTCCTCTAATAATACTGGTCAATTACATTTAAAAAGTCCAAGTACTTTGTAAAAACTCCAAAACCATATGCTTTAGATTGTGTTGTTGGAGAACAATAATGATATACCAGATTACAGCGATTTAAGTTGATAGGGCTCTGTGTTGGGAAGAGCATGCACCCCTGCGATTATGCTGCAGTTGAAACAGAGGGATGAAAGAGTTTTAAAAATTGCTTTTCCTCTGAATCGCTCTCAAAATATATAACAAATCTAGAAAAGCTATGTCTGAATGCTAATAAAACTAGGAGGAAAATAGCCCAAAAGAATTCCCCTTTTATTTCCACCTCTCCAGTGCTGCAGCTTCTCCTCCTGAAGTTTCTAACACAGGCTTATAACGTTGAAGGTGTAGATTAGTTTTTTGGTTCTTGGGAGGCTGGAGGCCACAATTAGCTTCCAAATCCTTTGAAGCTGAACCCTCACTTGCATCATCTTGTTTAACTGCTAAAATAAACATGGTCTCACTGCGATAATACTAACACCGTGGTAAATACAGAACAACTTCATAATTATGTCAGCCTAAAATTGTCATAATTGGGGGAAGAATAGGGTCCATGTTATTTGATGTTTTTAGCAATTTAGAGTGCAGAGTGTGTACTTGATGTACACTGAAACAAGCTATTTCCTGGGAGCTAAGAATCAGTAGCTCTCTGACTGATCAGTAGATGTATGAGTAGAAGCCCGTTCTCATACTGGGAGGAGTTATAAAGGGATAATGTTGTCTTTTCTACTTATGTAGTGAAATCACCTGGATTTTGGGTTGTGTCCCTCGTTTTTGCCTCCGTCATGTGCTTGACATATTGCTATTTAGTTATTTGCCCTTTAGTATCTTCCTTCTCTCGTTTAGTTTGCTTTACTTCTGCTTTGTCCTTGCTGTAGTTAATTCTTTCTTTTTCTGTATATGTCACTGGGTATCACAGATGCCCTCATGACGTTTGCTGTTACGTGAAGGCTTGCACCTTGCTTTATTTAACCTTGACATATCCTCAGCAGAGAAAAGCAGAAGGGAGAGGAGTGGGAGTTGGCTAGAAAAGCTTTGTCTTCCAAAGCGGCAGCGTTGTGAATGCCATCTGTTATTGTTCTCCATAATGCTATCCGCATCAGAAGCGAAGTAGCTAGAACGCCTTAACGCGCTCCCATCTCGCAGAGTTGCTAGGACAAGATTACAACCATTGGCCAAATAGTTGCTTAAATTTCTAGAAGTCAGACAACGTTTCTAATAATATATTGAAGATTTTTTCCTAGAGGTTCCCCTCTTTCCAACTTCATGCAGTTCCAGATGCAAAGCACTTTCATTTGTTTGAATGTCTTTGCTTTGGCTTAATGGGCTGTGGCTGAATGCCCAGCTCTTGTGAATTTTTTTTAGACCATAGACCATGTCACCAACACCTACCTTGGCATGACAAAATAAAAAATAAGCAATTTAGTGTGAGCCTTTGCATTGTTTCCATGCACAGTGATTTCAGGGTTAGTAAAAGAGAGCAGATCAGACTCTGAAAATGGTCTCAGTTCTTCTGGATACTCCAGAGTCTTCCTCACACTGAACCTGATAAGAGTTTTTGATAAAGCAGTCCTCTAAATCTATATAAACCCAGTGCTTGCTGCATTATTTCAGTACAAGATCTGTTGTTAAGTAATTCAGATTCAATGTTTTCATCCTGTACGTGTGCACAGCCCCTTAATCCTTTCGTTTTGTATTTAGTGTTGTTACAGTCAGTGAAATTACAGGACAGCAAAAATGTTTGGGCTGTTCTCTTGCCGTTTTGTCTGAAAAAGTTTCTGTTGCTGTGTGAACACTAAGGAGTCATATTTTTAGAATATTTGGAAGCTTCCGTAGTGCTTTGCTGGCTTTTTTGAGCTGTGGGACCCCAAAAATTTTCTTTGACAAATTTAGAGTAGAGCTTTCTAGCAAATGTAGACCTACTGACCAGTGGGTTGCTAGTCTTGCTTCTAATTTAAAAATCTCTTTGAAGACATTTGAATTGAAGTTTGTCTGTACACGTTTGTGTGCCATTTAAATGAATCTCTGAAAGCTTCTGCTGTGTGCGTGCACCTAATGCTGATTAAATTCCAGAGGGTCATGGTGATGCTTATTTGTTGAAAGAGCAACTGTAAAAATATAGCCTAGCCCCTTAACAAGATCTCAATTTGGCCACAGCATTTGATAGATTGTCTGCTGACATTAGAAGGTAGGATAAACTTATAATGGTGCCATGAAAAGCTAATGTGGTTCTCTCTGCTGCTGAAATCAATCTGTCCATGCGGTCTAAAGGCTCAGGGCTCTTGCCTTCTGCCCAGTTACCCGTGGCTGTAGCAGTGAGTTGGTAGGGTTAATGCCCAGTTAAAAAAAAAAAGTGTATTTTTCCCAGCAACGGGAAATTATAAACCTGTTCAGCCCACACGAATACATTTAGCTTTTAAAAAACATATGCTGAAAGTGGTGTTGTATGCCATAAAAATATACATCATGTGCCAAGACAAGCAATTGATGCTCTCCTATGAAATACAGTAAACACCTCCTCCCTGCCCTTCCTTTGGCTGTCAATCAGATTTCAGAATCATGAAGTTTTACAGTATTACTGGTTAGAAGGGCTCCCCGCTGGGAGCAGATGCCATCTCTGTCTTCATAGACTCGGAGAAAGTCCTGACATGTTTCATGGCGTTCATACGTGGAAGTCTGTGAAATGGAAAGGAAAACAGCTTTTTCTGTCAACCTGTCACTGATATAAGCTCTTATATTTCATCAGAATGACTAAACTTTAAAGCTGTTTCTTCAGTGCTGAGTATATTTGAGAACTCCCAAGTGTTATCAGATTTATAGAGTCCCAGCATATGATAGAAGACCAAAGCATTTTGTGGCACGATATTAAAAATTCATTCAGATACTCGATAAAGCGTGGATGACAAAAGTGCGAAATGGAATAAGGTAGAGTGAATTTCTCCATGGTTTATTGACCTTGATTCCTCTACACAAAATAAATAGACAGAATGGACTAAAATCTCTTCTTTATGAAGGTGAAATCCTGGCAGTCAAAGACCGGCTCATAAAAATGCTCTCTATGGCACATACCTTGGCAGTGTTAGAAGTTGGAGGCAATGGAAATTTATTGCTGGTGCTGGTACGTGCGTGTCTGTGTTTCGGAGAAAGAGAAAGTAGTGGCTGCTTTTATGAGGTTACCGGTGTTTATTCTGAGGAGAACAGAGAAAGAAAACACTCTTTAGTCATTTTTGTGGTCTTTCCCTGAAGACATAATAAGGTAAAACACTTCCCTTTGCATACCCATATTTTTTTTGTTTGCAAAAGAAATATTTTTAAAAAGTGAGCCTTTTGGAAGGAGAAGCGTGACGTCTTTTCCGGCTGGCAGAGCTCTGCCCCGCGTCGCCGAGAGCGGGATGCCTCACTGGTTTCGGGTAGCAACTCTTGTGCCGAGAGCCCCGTTGGAGCTGGTGTGACAAATGGATTTTACCTGCTGCCGAAAACCGCACCCCCCCCCCCACACCTCTCCGCACCTCCCCTCCTGCCTAACCTAGCCCCCGAGAGCGCTGAAACAGAAAGCTGCCCTTAGGCACCATCTGTTTCTGCCAGCTCCTGCTTTGGGCCCTGCCTTTACATCTGTTAAGTAGAGGCAGCTCACTTGATGAGGTGTTTTGAAGAAATATCTGGTCTCCCCACCATGTTCATTAACTATTGCGGAGCTGTTAGAGAGGCTCTGTGATGCAATTTGGCCGTAGTTAACTAAAATTCATTGAAGTCGCAGCCGTGGATTATTTTTGCATCCCACTGGGGGAGAGAGAGCAAGGCTGTTCTACCAACATTATTTTTGCTTCCCTTGGAAAAGAAAATTCTTTTCCATTCGCCTTGTGCATTGCCATTTAAGGCAGTGATGAACTCTAAAGGGCATTTAAAGTGACTAGTCAATGGCTGATAATTTGTTGCTCCTCCTTGTAAAATACAATTATGTAAACTAAGCTGCATGCCTAACGCATGCTAAAACAAATATATTAATCATGTATCCCTTCCAATAAAGAAAAGCAGCTGTTTTACTTCTAGCACCTTCTGAAGGACCCAAAAGCTACTGCTTTGTTAAGCTGCCAGTCTTCATATGGGCAAAAGCAGCTTTCTGGAGCCCCTGGAATTTTTTCATAGCCTGTGACCAAGAATTAAAAGAAACAAAACAAAATTCCGATTAAAATACTTCAGAAAAATGTATTTGCTGGTATTTGTGTTTGGATTTGTTAGAATTAGAAAATAATATTTAATATGCTCCATTAATTATTGTAGTTATTATTACTATTGGTACTCCTCTTACAGTGATATTCAGAGGAAAGCAGGTATCATAGGAACAGTTCATATAGAAGACAGTATAACTTAAATAGAAAGGAAAGACAAAGTCTGGGGAAAGGGGGAATAGAGTTTTTTCTTCCAGATAAAGATCACAGGCACCAAAAGGGAGGGAAGGTTATTTACCCAAAGTCACTGAAGAAGAGTATGTCACAGCCAGGATTTAAACACTTAGCTTACAGCCATAAGATTATTAAATCTATGTATTCTATATAAGCCATAATTTCTATGGTGGCTGGACAGATGGTTTGCCAACTTCTCCACATGTACAGAGCCACTTCAAAATCCAAACCTGCTCATAATACAAATGGATTTTTTCTTTTATTATATATGTTACATTTTCATCTAAAATGATGCCCTGAAGCTATAATGGTGCATTATAATATACACAATACACGATGTCCCTGTTGGTTTCAAGGATGAAGATAATTTATATATTAGTTAAAAGCTGTCACTTCTGAATCTGAGTGGTATGTAGTAAAATAAATATGAGTAGTTCCATGAGCAAAAAACTTATCAAAGCCTGGTTTCCTATAGAGAGTTAATTGAAAGCGCTGATTGATGCTTTTCCCTTAGTTGGAGTCCTTATAAGATTTCCTTTCTGCATGCATTCGCTGGTATCAAGCGAGGTGTGATCACACGCTGCAGCCTTTCTTTCAGGCTTATTGGGTCTCTATACCAACTGGCCGCCTTCTTTTCAGAAAACTCGCAGGAACTTAATTATCTTCAAAATCTCTGGCAAATTGGGTTGAAATTGGCCAACGGGTTCAAAAATTTGAAGGAGAAGGATGGACAGGCTGAGGAGCTTTGTGCAATGATTGCATAAGCTTTGTTCCATCAGGAAAGCAAGCTGGCAAGAAGTCTTTGAGTCTTTTTGTGTAGAGTATAATAATGCTAACAGAGATAAGATATCATGAAACGCGACTTGACATGTTGACTCAAAAGATGACACTTGCACTGTTTATTAAAGTTGCCTAAACAGAGCAAATAAAAGGCTCAGTTCTGCTTCCTTTGCTTGCGCAAGTAGTTACATTGCGTTGATATAATTGACATCTGCTCGTTATCATTTGATTCTTACACAGGTAGTCATATATTGAGAAAATGTAACCAGTATTGTCTAAGTTAAAGTTAAAATAATTGGTAATATATATAATAAGATCTGTGAAAGGACACTGTCCTACACTGCTGTGGCTTTCTAAGCATAGAGCTCTGGTGACATCAGGAATATTCTGCAATTTTCTTGTCTAAACATGCCACTTGGAAAACACATGACATGCATAAGAATTAGCAATTTGCACAATCTAAAGAGAATTATCTGTTTGTCTCTAGGCGATTCACAAAAAATGCCCATAGCAATTTGAGGCATTATAAATCCATCCAGGTTGGTTCTGACCATGTTGCAGAAGTAATTTCGACTGGCACATCAGATGAAAGAACAGATTTGAAAACAGTAGCGTGCATGGCCCTGAAGGTTTTATCTTGGCTAATATTCCAGGCACCTTATGGCACTACTTTAGGTTTCTGTGAAGACTCCAAATAAAGTGTCTGTAGCCTGATGAAAGATTTAACACATTTTTTCATGAACAAGCTTTATAAATGTTACACTAAAGATAAAGAATGTACTTGCTGACGGGAAGCAGCTTATTTTTCGGCGTGCTCTTTGCTAGGAGAAGCCTTTTCACATTGTGCTTATGTATTTCCAATGTGCATTTCATGCAGCAGCAGAGGTTCTCTTGGGGGTGCAAAGCTGGGATTTCTTTTCCACCTTTCAACAATGCCCATGGAAATTCCTTCATTTTTCTTTAGCAAGGTGTCTTTGTGGTTCTAAATAGAAACAGCCAGCAAAAGCATTGCATGAAGGGACTATAATGGAAATAGGAAGTAGACTGTGTTTAGCAAGACAACCTGTGTTTTGTGACCTGAATTGTGAAATAGAGAGCAAAGGCTCTTCCAGGGTTCACTTTAGATGGCCTCAGAGAAAAGGACAGTTCACTTTTACTCATGTGAAAAACAAGAGGCTTTCTCAGTGTTTTCTCTGCTCTTCTATTTGTATTTCTTCTGCCTCTAGTTTCCCATTTGCTTTTACTAATCGCTAAGGAAGGATTTGGGCACATAGATTAGGTGTCTCAAGGAGCCAGCTAGAAGAATATTGATGAAGACTACCTATGGACAGTAGTCTCCTTTGGCTCTCTGTTGTCCAGTGGGGAGATCATCTTTTTCAGGTGGTGATGTAGAAAGCTTACAGGCTGCTGTACACCTCAGTTTAGATGGTTTGTGACTCCCTTCTCAAACCCCAAATATTTTCTCAGCCTTTGTTTTTCCCTGGGAAGATTCCCATGCCTTGGGGGCAGCAAGCCTGCCTCTCTCTCAGACACCACGGGTGCTGGCAGGGTCGTGCTTGCTCTTTCCCTCCTCCTCCGTGCAGCAGTCGATGGTGAGGACACTCTGAGCAGCTCCATGCTATGGCCAAGGATACCCGTCCGGCTGAGTCTAAGCTTTCCGTCTGCTCCTCTGGTGCATTTTGCTGCTTAGAGCTAACCATGTAAAAATAGACATCCATGGTGCCCACTGGGTGTAACAAAGGGAATTAAATCCCTAGGGCTTTAGGGACGCTTGCTCCTTCCAAGGCAACAACGTATGGCAGGAGGAAGGAGATGGGAAATACCTGGGGGCAAAGAGGAGCTCTTTGCTACTTCTGCTGTAGAGCTGGTAACTGTTTCTTTTATTATCTCCTCCTAGTTGTGTGCTTGGCTGACCTTTTTTCTGAACAGATCTGCTAGCTTCTGTGGCCTTTCAGGGCTCATGTGCCTCAGGAGGCTGCCTAATTTTCCAGCTGAATAGGGCCCTAAATGCTATAGGGCACTCGCTCTCATTTCTTTGCCATTTATTTCTGTGGGTTAGAAATCGTAATGAAGGGCCGTGTGTGTTCTGCCTGAGTGGACGCCGAGCAAATACAGAGCAAGGGGTTCAGGGTAAGGCCTGCGTGTTTTGCTGGGGGGTTTTGCTTC
>NW_020448308.1:4115938-4175066 GCF_003343035.1 Apteryx rowi
CAGTGTCCTCTTGTTGCGGACTTTTTTATTGATTACTCAAAAAATGTAGCTTAATAGCAGAGCTGAAATGACTCTTAAAGAGGCGCTATTCCTGCGATGTGATAAAATTGCATTTTATGAACAAGAATGAAAGCTAAACACACAGCAGCAACATCAACAACGAGCTCTTTGTAAAAGCTAGCAGGACACCCCGTTCCTGGGAAATGAGAAGCCCTCGTGGCTCAGGATTAAGTTGGGTCCCTTTGCAGTTTGCATATCATAGGGGGAATATTCATACTGAATGGAATAGACCTGAATTGCTGGATAATGGGAAGGTCCAAAGTGTTATACTAGCTAGCCACAGAAATGAGAATGGACTGGATGCTTAGGGGTTTATACATTCACGTACTTTAAGGCCAGGAGGGATGATTGGTATGATCTGCGACCTCCTGTAGAGTGTAGCCCTTACGATCTCTGCAAATTAATTGTACTGCCTTAAGTACAATAATTTGGACTGAGCTAGAGCGTAAAATTTAAGGAAGCTCTTAATTTTTTTTTCTTTTAAAGTTGTTTTTTGATTAGGGAAAAATCTACCCTGTTTCTAAGTAAATTATTTCAGTTCTAAATGATCCCCAGTTTTTAAAATATGCACTCAGTCTAAATTTATCTAGCTGGGTTTTTATCCATTGCATCTTGTTATTCGCTTGCTTTTTAGACTGAATATAAAGCCTACACAAGGTTTTTGTGAAGAGAGTGTCTCTGAAATCTCAGAGCCTTCTTATTACTAGATTTTCAGAGGAGATCAGAATCGAATTTCCAATTGTTTGGCATCTATGGTCTATAAAATAGAGGGAGTCTCTACCTCTCTAAACAGTCCCTTGTGAAATTCCAGGGCTCCGTATTCATCGCAAACATCTCTGGAGGAGGCAGTGAATATCCATTCTCTACATAATCTGTCTCAAAACTGTACAGCACATGCTGAGCAGGTTAAAATTCCTTTATGCGTGTTGTACAAGATGCAGGTGGTTTGCTGGGAACACGCAGAGAGAAAACCAGTGTGAACCTTGTTCCACAGAGGTTTTTTTTCCCTGCGGGATAGAGTCAGAGAGGGGTGACCGCAAAGATCAGAGACGTGAAGCTTCCGCCTTCCGGGATTCCCTGGCGGTCTCGGAAAACAGACCTGTTCTGCCAGATGCATCCCCTGCCATTTCAGCATCTCCCTTCTTTCCCGATGAAAGGTTTAATGGAAAGTCCGTTGTTTTATATTCAGGATGTCTCTTAGCCCTTCCACGGGGTTTCCCTTTGGAAGAGATAATTTTTAACAGTGTGAAGTCTCAGTACTGTGGCAGCTGAAAAAGGAGCATACAGTCAGTCTTAGCGACACTCAACACTGTGCTAGCTACAGCCGTGTTTAAACACAGTTGTTGCTGGCAAAACTCTTGCATTTTCCAAGACTCATCTGGACAAGGATAATTTTTCTGAACACTGTGCTAAAAGCCAGCTATTTAAAGCAACACCTTGCCTTGGCTGTGCCAGGTAATTTGCCACTGCTGATAACAGTCATGGAGTCAGTGATATCATTTATGATACAGGGGTTTTTATCACCTTACTCTGGTGGGAGGTTAATGCAGCAGTGGGAAAAAAACCAAACGCCTTTCTTATAGCACCGCTAGAAGTGCGTTGGTGGTAAACCGAGGGCCTTGTTTTACATAGTGAGTATTTTGTATGTGGGAGTGGTTTCTAAAGCTGAGATTTGGGTCCTATCCCAAATCTTCTGTCTTTCTACTGTAACCGTAGCCACATAGTTTAGCACTGTGAGTCCCAGTTTTCTTGTATCAGTGTTGCAGAGAGCAATGTTGGAATCGTAGGGAGATTTTTCTGAAAAGAGAGGAGGGACACCCAGGTTTAGGACTGATTCAAGAAGCCCTCAGGAAGGGAGAGCTGGAGAAGCCCAGCGTAAAGGTTCGATTAGAAGTAGCAATGTGGGCACAGAGGTACCACTTCTACCCCCATGCACTAGTGAAAGAGGAGGCCTCAGCAGGGGATGCTCCGCTGGGTGGTGTCTCCCCTGAATATTAATATTCTTACCTTTGCCCAGCCGCTCTGAGAGCAAATAGGGTTGAGTTCAGCTTGATAAATCGGGGACATGCAATTCTGCCTACCTCTAAATAGAGACATGTAACCCCCTGTTTTTAATTCCAATCACTGCAATTGCAGCAGTCTGGAAAAAAATCGAATGCATTCATTTTCTAATAAGAGATTACAAATTCCAAATTATAGCATAGAGTATGTCAAAACAGGAAACGTGAGGAAAGCAGGCCGGAGTGGGCCATTGTCCTTAGAATTCATATTTACTGGCTGTAGATTTAGAATAATCCTTGTACTCCCTCAGGTCTAGTACGAACAATTTATAAATTTTACAAAAATGCTAAAGGCCGCAATAAATAATAATAATATATAACAACTGTGCAAGTAATGAACTATAAAACAGAGTGGAAAAGAGAAAGAAAGCACAACATAGAAGGCCGTTTACAGGGCTGAGTGCGCAGCCTGAGTTATTTTTTTGGCATTATGACAATGAGGAACATTTATGGGAGTTTGAAAACAGCTTAGAACACAAATAAATCATTTTGTTTCAGGTTATATTTATATAGCTTAGTTAAGAGGTTTTTAGTATCCATTAAAATGCAATGTTCAGAGGTTTATGGCTCAGCTGTTAAGGTCTCATCCCTAAGGATCAATTGTTTTGGGTTGTTTGGGGGATTATTATTTATACAATTCAGTTTAAATTGCTTAGCCTAGTGTAAAGGTACAGGGCGAAAAGCTAAAGAGCTGCTTGTTTGGGAAAGAGAAGAGCTAGCTTTTTTTTATTCATTATATTTTGTTTTCGATATTATTTCTACAACTAGTTTATCTTGCACGTCAACCGAACGTCTCTTCACGTGCGTTCAGCATCCATTTTGTGTTCAGAGTTGCTGCAGCCTGTGAACGACGACGACGACCCCTCTGCAATGTTGACATTTTATCGCTTCTTCTTTGTGTATCTAATTTTAAAATAAAAATAATTTTCAGTTGAAACGATATGATTTTCTATAGGTTAGGCTGTTTAGTTGGTGGAAAATGAGGTAGAATTATATATTGAAAATAAGTATTATGTGTCTAGGGCCTGATCCAAGTCTTAACGCTTTTTTTCTTCTTTATAACTTCTGCTAACACCAAAATTCTTTGACTAAGAACAAGCCCTGTTGTTCTAGGCACTTTATGAACATATATAGTAAAAAGTAACCCAATCCTAAAGAGTGTACTATTTAATAGTCCAAATAAATGAAAAGTAGGGGTTTGATAGAAGAACAGATTAAGTGACTTGTCTGAGGTGATCCTGAGAGCCAGTGACAGAGCTAGATCTTCCACATCCTAGCCCAAAGCCGTTTCTCCTAGACCATGTTGCTTTTCAACCTTCAATGAAGTGTTTCTGGCAAGAGGCAAGACAGATCCGTAGGGTATTACTGGGTCGCTACCGTTTGCTTAGGTATAGAGTGGTCAAGAACCTGAGGCATAGGGAAATGGTCAAATAATATATCTAATATAATATATCTAATACTTGCACTTCATAAGCAAACATAGGAGCATCTGATCAAATGAATTATGTATCCTGAGAAAGAATACCTTAAGTTCTTAAAATGAGTGTATCTAAATGAGTTAACAGTGGCTGCTCTTACTTAAAACCTTTTCCATTGTAACAAACTTCCTTTGTGGCAATATTTCCTAACTGTTCCTATTTAATTCTCACCATTCATGGCATTAATTCTGTGTTAATCTGAGGCAAAATGTTAACATTTTTATGGCTAACTATTGTACCCATAACTTGCATACGGTGGAGTCCCCAAGGAATCTGTTAATTGTGATTGACTATCAAGCTCTGATTGAAAACCTGATTGACACCAGTAAGAGCTTTGTATTTCTCTTTTCCCCATTTAAAATGATCCAAACAGCTCAATAGCCCTCCAAGGTCTATAAAGTGTTTTTAGACTACATAATTCATCACATCAATTATTGTTCTATCTTTTTACTTCTAATTTTGGAATATCGGAGGTCTTCCATTAGACCAACAGACCATTAAACTGCTCTCTTTCTTCCCTTGCTTTCATGTTATAATCACACAGGACACCAGGTACCTTTTAGGCCCAGAACAAGCATTTTCTTGTCCTGCTTGCTTCCCTGCACAAGCCTCTTGCAGGTTATTCTTTCTTTGCCTTTTACTTGGCTGGATGAGCCACAAGCGCTCGAGCTCCTGAGATTTGTAATGCTCAGTTATATGCATAAGAAAACAAGTCGTTACCTCCAACCGATTGATTCCATTTTCAAACTTCACTCCATCTTGTCTTAGCTTTTTGTCTTGCAATTCCTATTTCTGGCAATGGGGATGAAGAAACTCTCAGACCCCAGCCTGCGCATGCAAAGCTGACAGGAGAAAAAATATATTTAAGAGGAGTTCTCTGTGAGACACTGAGGTCACAATTTGGCCATCTGGCAGCTAGGAATAGGCATGTGTGAAGGCACGCCAGGCACCTGCTGAAGTCAGATTTGCAATAGCAAAGCCTTCAAAGGTTTGCTTGCTGCTTCTCAGCCATTGCATGGTTTTCATTTGTAGCTTCTCTTATCGAGCACAATTTCTAAATGAGGATGGTTGCTTCACTTTAAGGACGTACAAATGACTTGCCCTCACCTGTCAAGCATGATCCTTATATTTTACCAGGCCCATTATGAACGCAATCTTTCTGTCGAAAATTTGCATACCTCCTTTCTTGAAAAGTAATGACAGCAATTTCTTTGCCTCCGCTCACTTTCTGAGTGTCTCATTTAACAGCACCTGTGAAACCGACAGGCGCAGAGATGAGAAGTGAAAGAGAGCAGTTGATTAAATCATCATCAAGTCGGGCCTCAGAAAGTCAATTCTGCTTCCCGTCTGCAATGATATCCTTTTATCTTAAAGTAATGAGCTATGGCACTTTTGCATCGGGTAATGCGATAAGTTCTATTAGCATGTTCCATTTGCTTCACAAGCAAGGGCAAGTCATTTCAGCAAGCTCATATCACTGCAATCAAAGCAATTGGCTTCACAGGCAGAGAAGAAAGAGGAAAGGCTCAGGGTGATTTTTATGGATCACAACACAGTGGAAAAAATAGATTCTTGTATTATTTTAACCCATAACATGCTTTGCTTCTTGTCCATCAGGATATTTTGATTTCATTAGCCTGTAAGCATCTGGAAGGCTCAAATCCCAAACTGCACTCTTGAGCTAAGACCAGGAGGTATGAATAATAGGAATCCTTTCTCATACTGAGACCCTAGCTAATGCACTATCAGGCACTGACTTCATTAAACACTGATTAGTTTAATTCTTTGCTATTGACTTAGTCCACCAGTTAAATGCACATTTTTATTATTATTTACCATTGTTTATTTTCTGAGTCCTGACAAAGTACTCGTCAGTTTGGATGAGTGCTAAAAATGACATTACGTACTGCAAATTATGTACAGCTGAAAGGCAAATAAAAAGGCAGCAAGGGTACATTCAGAATCTTGGAAGCAGAAGGAATATAGTCAGGTTTTTGGTGTAGAGTATTGAGGAACTGAGGCAAGGAGCTCATCCTTCTGTTGCAAAAGAGCACGACTTCCTAAAATTAAGGTTAGGATGTTTAAATATCCAATGGTTGCTAAGTGCCCGGATAATCTAGTGGAATTAGGATGCTCGATTTCTGCAGGCGCTCTCTGAGGATGCTGATTTGAGTAGCTCGTGGCATTGTTAGCTTTCTAATGCTGCATCTGGAAGGCCCCTTTAATCTTCTACTGAAACTGGTAGGAGCACCTTCCTGTATTTCAGAGATAGTTGGGTTGGGACTTGAGCACTTGTGGGATCACTGAGCAATGACACCATAAGGAAGCCATCGGAAGTGATAACCGGCGGAGATGCACTTTTCCACGAACTACAGTAATTTACCAATCTCAACTCTGCTCCAAAGGAGCAAAGGAAAATGTTTCTTATGGGGTGGTTTCCCCTTCATCCTTCTCTAGGGCTGTGCCTGAAGGTGCTGGTGGCCTGTTTCCCAGGTTGAAACAGCCCCGCGCACACAGACAGGACAAGGAGCAGCAGCAGTTCCTGGCAGCCCTTCAGGCCAGTTTTGCATTTTGTGCTCCTGCTGCTTCCCCAGCCAGCCCGAGAAGTTCTTCCACCCTTTCCCTTCCCCTTAAACGACATTGCCTATCTGCATCTGGACAGCCCGATCTCCTTCCTATGCAAGGAGTCGTTCTAGTCACCTCACAGCATAACAGTATCTGTAAGAGTCTGTGGTCCTCCTCTGCCTTTCCTGGGTCTGGATAGCTGGGGGTTCAGAGAGAGGAGCAGAGTCGAGCATGGGGAAAGGAGGTGAGGTTGCAACCCAGTCCAAGTTGGTTGCTACTCTGGGAGCAGGCATGGGCTTTGGGGGCTTCCTGCTGCCAGATGGGACCGTGGAAACAGAAGGAAACAGCCGCAGCAGCATTGGGCTCGGTGTGTCCATGCAGCCAGGGTTGCTGCTGCCACAGCTCTTCCTCAAGGCGAAGGCAGTACGCCTCTTAGGATGTCTTACGGGCCAGGTTTGACCTGCAAGCTCTCTGTGTGGTTATTGATTTTAAAGTACAGGGTGATTTGGAAACAACAGAATCGCCCTCAAGGTAGGACTCATGTTTAGCTGTCTTTCTGGAGTGAAATCCCCCTTTGTTTTACAAGCAAGCCCGTTGTGGTGTACCAGAATTATGTATACCCTCCACGAGTGGCAAAGGAGGTACATGCTTCATATAAACATAATGTGGATCTACATTATCATGCATGATCTTTTTTTCATTTTAATGTTAAAAATATAATTCTTTCATATAAAAAACCATTGTTTTATTGATGGTGGAGCTAGAGGGAGCCACTAGTTGTGTCATTTTGCTGTGTAAAACAGTCGTGTAAGTCCTGGGTAGGAGGAATTAAAGAGAGTTATAGCTGAAAGTGGTCCTAAGTTCTGAATATTTTTCCTTTGAGGGGCCAAGATAACTTTAAATGTCCAAGACTGATATATTTCATCTGAACTGAAGTAGTTTGGATAAAATGGAATTCAGATTAGAGGTCAGCCTTGCAATCTTTTGTCCAGACTAAGGTAATTTGTGTAAAATGGGACTTTTATGTGAATAATCCATAATTTTGGCTTTTGAGAAAGCAGACCTTAAACTTTTCAGACCATCTCTGAGTCGTACCTTACATTGAATCACTGTGAATAGTGGTAAAGAATTGCTAAGCAGACTGTGATGTTAACCAATTTGTGAGAGGCTATATATAAGATTCCTTGGCAAAGAGCTCCATGCTGAATTCTACTTGCAGGCAAAGTCAGAGATGGGAAAGAAAAAGAGAAATTCTTGCTCTTAGTTTCTTTGTGACTCTCCCTGTCTCCATTTCATCAATTAGAAAATTGCCCATTTATTCCCTGTCTGTGTCTCCTTTCATCTAGGAGATGTTTTTTTCTCCTTTTTTCTTGGAAGCAAAGGTCTAATTGTATAGCTAAAATATCATCTTTGCCCTTTCCAAGGCTGTCAGTTTGTCATTGGTGGATAGATGGACAAGAATATTGTAAATGTCAGTGTGAACATGGCTGAGGTCTGGGTTTTCCCTCATTTTCTTCAGATTTCTTTTCAGCAGACAGATGAGTAGAATCACTTTGTTCAGCGCTGGCGTTTCAGCAGCGCTGACTCCTTTGGTGGCAATGATAAATGGATCCAAGATATGAAATAGCTGTTCCAGCAAAGTCCATTGAGCAGAATAGAGAACAATGCCCTCCTCAATGTCATTGTATGTGATATATTCAATGATTGCCACTTTTTGCACAAGAATGTGTTCAATCAGCAAGGTACATAGAATTCCACAGTGTTGCTTCAGCCTGAATGAGCTGAGACCTTTGCTCAGCTTGATTTGGACCAGACTCTCTCAAGCTATTAAAATGGGCGCAAATTATAGCTATAACCTCGCAGGGCGACTGATTTTTTGAAATGTGGCATTAGGATCAGTCCCCTTCTGCCGGTGCAGTGGGAGATGTGCTGTGCATTTTAACTTAACGCTCTGTCCAACTGGGGCAGAAGACCTGGGAGGTACGATGCCATCTTTAGCCCAGTCCTCAGTTTTTCTGCTTTCTTCTACAAAACGCAGCAGTAATTAAACCTTATAAAGGAAATGGAGAGTTCTTTTTCCACTTCCCAGTTTACCAGACTGCGGTTATGTTTGCTCATACTCCAAAACACATGAGGTGCGTCAGCCTTGCCTGATAGCAATAGTTTAGAAGACTTAATCTGGGGAAGAAAAAGGAGCCTTCTATTTTGTTGGTACGAAGACCTTAGAAGGTTGCGTGTTTCCTCCTCATAGTGGGTTTGTTTTGGGAACAACAGTTTGCATCTTGACTGCAGCAAGTGTATGGAAATACAAGTTTGAGGGTTATTGATTCTGATTAGTGCCGCTTGAGCACGAAGTTGCAGCAGTACTGCAAAATGAAGCATGAACACTTGGCATGTGCCTGTCGAGTGACGTGGTGCCTGGTACCCTGTGTGGTTTAGTTATTAAAGATATTCAGACTGTTGGAGTGATGATACCTGTGGCCGCTCTGAGCAAGTCGTTGTCAATCTGGACCGATTATTGAAATCGGGAACAATCCTAAGACTTCCATAAGTCATACAAAAAATTTCTCTGTGGAGCTAGTTTTGAGTGAATTTTCTGCCACTTGCTTTGGGCTTGGTTTGTAGCGCTGTCTCCCCTTTGGGAAAACTGCAAGAGTTTCTGCAACCCTTCTGCTTGGTACAAGACTTTCGAAACCATAAAATAGCCATTTCAAGTGCTGCTTCCTCTGAGGGGCCCAGCAGGCCATGTTTTGAAAGGGCTTCACAGCATTTTGTGCCATGCTCGTTTGAAATCTTGGCCATAAATGTCATAACGGGAGCTGGGGGTGCTCAGCAGTTTTGCTCATCTGGCTTTCATTTCAGTGCCTAAATGAGAGCTGAGGGGTGTTTAGTTGTTTTTTTGATAACGTAGGCCAGCATTTGAAAATCTGGTTCTGGATCCTTTTCAAACCTGGCCTTAGTTGACTACAATCAGTCGTAACTCACGTTCAGTCTGGAGACAGTAAATGCCTTGCATTTGAGAATCAGAGAAAAAAGCCTCTATTTGCTCAGGTGTAAAATGTGCCTGCAGACTCCTTGTCCTGATTTGTTACATTATCACTTGCAGCTCCCCGTGAAGGTAGTGACAGTTATCCAAAAATCAGGTCATGCTATCTGCGAATGATAGTTTGGATTCCTGTGATTTGCAGAATATTCAGCTGTAGTGTGTGCACGGAGCCTTGGCTTCCTGAAGCATGACATGAAGAACATTGAAAAACTATCTTTTTGTAATTGCCACAAAATGTGGTTACTCAACTGAAAGCGGAAGGCCAGCACGAAGCATTTCCATCGCTTAAGTTCCAAAATGGGACGTGTCTGGTGCAAAACCTTTGGGCTGGACTCGTGCACGGGAACATCTTTCACCTTCATCCAAGTGTACAGCAAGTGTGCTATGAGTTACCTAGGAGAAGTTTACCGAATAGAGTTCACGTGTCCAAAATGCAAACCACTATTTTTAAAGAATCTTTGGAGAGTACTGATTGCACTTGGTGAAAAATGAGGGGCATTTAAAAATGTTGGAAAAGCAGGGCCACTTCTGAACTACAAGATTATGGAGAAGAAACACTTGTCTACTATCCCTCTAATTTACCATTGCTAAATCAATGACAGAAACCTAAACTGCCATTTTGTATATTTAGACTCAGGCTCAGGTTCAGTTTGCTATCCTTTGCCGTAACCTCTGTGTCTGGTAATGGCGTTTATCCCTTCAGGTGAGATTTCCTTCTGGAAATATTGATAGGCATGCTTGAATCCATAAAAAACAAGGCTGTGTCTAACCTGTTCACAGGAAAAAAAGGTGAATTTCTTGTTAATACAGTGAAACCTGTCAGTTAATGGAATCGTAACCAAGCTGCCAAGGATTGTGTAGCAGACTAAAGTGAGATTAAGACACTGTGGTTCTGCTGTTTCCATTGTATAGATTTGCGTTGTGCTTTTGCTCGGAGAATCTCAAAGCACTTAAATTATTTTACTTCTTCTGTGGCCCTGGGAGGTAGAGAAATATTTCTTCCCTATTTTACAAATGAGGGAACTGAGGTAGCAAGCAACGCGGAGTCAAGTTCTCAAATGTGAGCAGTAATTTTGGGTAACCGAATTCAGGCTTTGGGAGCTTCTGTTTCCAGGCCCTGCTCCTCAGAAGTGGTTAGCAATAGAGTCTGCAGCAAATGGAAACTGCTAGCCCTTTAGCACCTCTGGAGGGGGGAGGAAAAAAAAAAAGAGAGAATGAAAAAAGGCATCCAAAAGTGAGCACATCGAGTCGGGACCCTTGGAGGATTTGGGTGCAAGCGAGATGCCCAGAGTGCCTGGACTGCAGACTTGGGTCAGGCACAGGGAGGACGTGCAAGTGCTCCACTTCAGTTTCCAACCTGATCAACAAACCTCTTCCTCTCTTCTCCTGTAAGTCTTCCTGGAGTTACCCCTGCAAATAAATTGTCTGATTCTTTCCATGGAGCAGAGGAAATCGGTGTCTTCAATCTGCCCCGAAAATTCAACTTAGAGCTGTGCAAAACCCACATGCATGTGTTCCTATGTGGGCACTTGTACGTACTGAATGAAAGTGTAACCCCAAAGCAGTGCAAAAGCCTTTGCCTCCTTCCCCTCTTTTTTTCTTTTTCTTCCTTTTGTAAAACTTCTCCGTGAAATCTTGCTGTTGGAAGGGGACAGCTCTACCGGACTGCGGGGCTCCTTACCGTGCGCCGCATCCACAAAACCTCTTTGGGCGTGAAATAGATGCCTGGTGTGCGCAGGACCCCTGGCATTTTGCAAAGCGTATCTGGAGCCAGGCGAGGCAAACGTTAGGAGCTGTTTGCTGAGTGCATTTATTGCCTTTGCATAATTTATGAGCTGGAGGGGTTTGACCATCATTCGTCTCTGCCAGAGGCTGGCACGGAGGGCTCTGGAGGCTGGAGCTGTAAATTGGATGGTGCGCTCCTGCTGAGCTCGCAGCAAAGTCCTCGGGTCAGTATGGGAATTTAATACCAGGAATGGAGCCGCTTTCTCCGCGTGCCATGTGGGCCTCCGCGCAGCAGAGGCTTTCTTGGCAGCCACGGTGACTGGCCAAATCGCGAAGCTGTCAGTCACTGGGCATGTTGTGAAGGGAGCCCGAGCATTTTTAATCAGCTTGGCATCCGTGCTGCTTCCATAATGGACACCAGTAGGTCTCAGTCCTTCGCCATATGCTTAACTCTGGAGACACGGTGCTTCTGGGTATAGCAGTAATTATTTGATGCGGAATTAAGCGGACCTTGAAATTAGAACTGGACTGTCGGAAAGCAGGAGGCTTAACGCTTTGGTGGCAATCACTTCCCACCGATGTCGTTCTGCGCGCTTCCTCCGCAGATTCACTCAAACGCGGGTAGCTGTTTTGCTGGCAAATTCAGATGTCGCTGCTGGCAAGTATTCTTCCCCCCAAGTAGCTCCCCGCTGCAGAAACCGCAACCCCCCCAGCTCTTTCCCAGCCTGTCGGGGGGTGGAGAGGGCGCAAACAAATGGAGCGATTGGTTCTGGGCTCCCTGTTTTGAAGTACGTGAGAGGTGTCACCTCAATACGGTGTACTGCATCCTCATGTACAGGGCACAGTCCTTGCTGTCACGCTGGGTCCTGGCAGTAACGAAACGGTGGAAAAAGGTACTGTAGCCCAACAGCTCAATTTTGGCAGCAAACTGTAAAAATGGGCATAGTGAATGGGAATTCTTTGTGACGTGCTGTGGTTTTCACGGATGGAGATCTGGAAACATGGGGCCTTGCTTTGCCAGCAAATGCTTACCTGCGTACCAAAATTTCACATACGTAGTCAGGCTGCAGTCAACATGCATAACCTTTACAGGATAAGGGTATGAGTACATTATATAAAAAACATGTTCGTCTAAAAACATCCATTTTTCCTTCTGTTTATTAAGTACTATCTCTTCTTCATAAGCTTAATCTTTGCATAAGGGTTTCAAATTTTGAGCTAAAACTGCCTCATACCTTTGTCCTCCATTTCATTTGTTAGTTCCCAGAGTATTTAGGTGCAACTAGTGCTGTATAAATCATTTCAGTTATTAAAGAAATTTTGCTTGCATTTCTGTTTGGAATTATCCGAAGACAGATTGTAATTTTCTCTAATTTTTTGCTTCACTTTAAATTGTTTGGAAAGTACCTATAAATAACTCCTAGCTTTTAACTTATTAGTATGTAGCACATTGGGGCGAAGGCACCTTTCACCCCCTGTACCAATAAAGACAAGGAAAAAGCCAGTGAAACTGAAAAGTTATAATTAAAAAAAATAACACAGTGAAGAAGAGTTGACTTGTGCAAATCAAATACGTATTTGTGGGTGTATTTGGCAATGTCTGTGTCTATTCACATCCCACTGTATAGTTAACCTTTGGAATTCACTTTCACAAAATAGAACTGATTTCAGAGGAATTTGGTTGTCTTATTAAAATATTCACAGATGCATTAAATGGGATACAAATGCATAACAGACTTTAACTTCTCGGCTGTACGGACATAAATCAAGGACTAGCTGATTGTGTTAGGAAGGCCCAGTTCTCCTGTTTGGTGATGTTAGGCTTTCCTTTGAAGCATCTGCCGTTAGACTTGCCCAGGTCTGAGTTCATCCCTGGAAAGACAGAGGCAATTCAGTCCTCCAGATGCCAAAGCTGTTCGGAGGTGTTTCTCGCGCTCTGCTGCAGAGGTTGCCAAGTGTGACTGCTCTGTTACTCAGAATTAGGAGGGATGAGTCAGAATCTGGGTCGAAGAGAGAAGGAGAGAAGAGAGAAGCAGCTAGTTGCACAGTCCTCGCATGCCTATTTCCAACGCTCTTTGCATACTTCTAGCAAATCCAAGTGTGGTTTGGAGTTCTGATGCTTCTCTCTACTGATCTGTGATTCCTCTGTTTATCTGTTGTATTCCTCCAATGGTAAAAGTTATTTAAAATTGGAGCAATGGCACTTGATAATTAGCAAGACCCTCCAGTGTTAATGTTCAGTATTATAAATGTCTACCATGTTACCTGGGCTACTTTTGAAGTCTAGAGAATCTCAATGAAGCCATTAACTTGGCATATTCTTGGTTCCACTGCAGTCTGAATTCTTTAGTGGAGCAGCTGTAAGTAGTGATACAGGGTGAATCTTTCAAATAATACTGGAGTAAAATGGTGGCCTTGTTAATGCTTCTCTTCTGGGATGGGCAAACCTGAATTATTTCCATACCCTCCAATCTGAGAAGCCTTTGAAGCTAATTTATTGGCAGGCGGTATGAGAAATACTGTCCATCAAAAGAAAATGAAGCAGCCCTCTAATATTTTTCTTCCTCCCTGATCCAGTTTTAAAGTGTAAATGTGCTTGTGCACCATCAGCTCCCTTTCATGTGAATTAGCCTAGCAGAGGGCATTGCAAGTGCATGTTGTTGAATCATGGAAAAATTGCACTGAGAACAAACATACTAATGTGTTGTCTTCAACTACAGTAAGCAAAAATTCTCTCCTATCTGCTAATTGTGGTTTTCCCTGAAGGAACTGGAGTTGAAGCCACAGGGCTTATGGGCGTCTTGTTGGGAGAAATCTTTTTTTTTTTTTTTTTTTTTTTTTTTGCTTTAGCAACCTTCTCTTACCTGTTCTTTTTTCTTTTTCTGTTTCAGTGTGACAGTGACAGTGATCAAGAAGAAAAGGTAAGAAAGGGAATTGGTATGGGTGCAAAAATGTTGTTGGATTTGCTTATTCCCGTTATCCTGTTACTTAAAGTTTCTTTCCTGGATTGATCCAGTACGACTCTATACAAAGAAAAGACTTTGTACCCTTTGATTTGGTTTTGGAGTAGACCTCTAAGGAAAGAGTATTCTAATGAATATTTTGGAGGCTACACAATCCATCCTTAAGCATACTGATGCCAGGGTTTGTGTGTGGTGTTAATGAACACCGTTTGGACTACCAACCCTTTCTGTGGCTACATTTTCCCTTGGGAAGTGCTAACAGTTTAACGCAAGTGAATACGTTTGTAATGCTCACATTTACACTTTTTTAACAGTTATTTAACCACACGCTTGCCCGTTTTGCTTGTCTACAGGCGAGGTTCTTCAAACTCGAATTGAAGTGTTAGGGATGATTTCTTTTTTTTAGAAGCAACATTTGGAAACTGTACATTAAGTCAAGTGACACATCTTGCTGATAATTATCTTAATTGTGGGTTTCTAAGTGGGGAAAAAAGGAAGAATGTGATGCTGAAGAAGAGTCAGAGAGGCACTGGTCTGTAAAGCTATTTATTGTTTAGAAAGCTGATAATGAAGAACTAATATCCTCACCGATGCATTTTTATGTCTTATATTTTTGTTGTGAACAGACTGATGTCTACCTTTCTTATTTGGCAAAATGAAATAATCATTGCAGAAAAACTGTTCTAACTTCTTTATTTCCAGGTTGGAATTTTGTGATTTCATTCATATGTTGAGGTTTAAGAGATATTTTGACAATGTAATCACTTTTTCCTCCTCTTTTACTGAGTAAAGTAGGGAATGGAAGTTGGGGAGAAGGTAACGAGATGTCAGAAGATGAGGTTCATGTAATGTCATTGCATTATTTAGAGTTTCATGAGACATTCTGTTAACTAGCTCCAAGTTAATCTAAGAAGAAGAGAGGATGGTGCTGGTGTGCGGCTAATGCAACAGAAAATAACAAGTATCTTGTGAAATCCACAAGCAAACAATGAGCGCAGAAATCGCCTTTTGTAAACTTAATCAGTTCTACACAGGGTTTGGATAGCAGGAAGCCAAGGAAATTTTCAAACTGTATGTATACAACTGCCAAATCTTTGCCCTTAAGCTTTCAGCTATTTCCCAAGTAGAGATTTTTTTTTTTCTTCCTTGTCTCTTAATAATTTGCTAACTGTGTTAAAGAACCACTGTTTACTTTGAACTGCAGTGATTTCCCTTTCATAAGGGAACTAATCGCTGGAGTTAATCAGAGTGTGACAACAGAAAAGGGAGGTTTTGTTGGGTTTTTGCACAGAATATTAACCTGCACTTTTGGATATGAATTTTTAATGCGTTACCATTAAATTCCATCCTGCAAAGTGATTATTCATTTTCAGGATGTTCCTTCTGCAGTGGAAGATGATAAACTGAATTTCAGCCCCTATGTTTATGGCACCTACAACTAGAAGTGTAATTTCCTGCCGCTGCTGCATTTACAGAGCTAACCTCTGCCGGATTCGCAAGGTTTTTCTCTTACAGTGCTCCTATATAATGAGGCAAATGGGCCGCATTTGGGATGCGGGTTTTGCTAGTTGAGGGTCGTTTTGGCAGTACGATGCAAGAGAGAGACTCCAGGTTGTACCTCACACAGAATATCCCAGTGCTTGGGCAGGAAGGATTTAAAATCCAGACCCGGATTTCATTCCTGTGATCTATATTTTGTCTTCCCCCCTAATGAAATGGGATTAAGTGCAGATCCAGATATCCCTGGTAATTTAGTGCTGTTCAGATCCCAGGACCAGACCCAGCTTTGAGTTTTATAGCTCAGGCCCGAATCGAAAAGACGACTGCTAACCCTGGCGTATGTATTCAGCCTGCGTTGGCAGCCGAGGCGGAGATCTAAAGGCCTTGTTCTGCTGTTAATTTGAATTCAGCATATGTAGCCTGTTATAAAATGCGAGACATCATCATTTGAGCAGGTCAAGCATATTCAGATGAAGACAAATGGTGCTTATTTGATTTTCTTAAAATCAGGAAATGAAAAAAGTGCTCTCTGGAGAAATCATGTTCTGCCTGACTTAGATGATAGACCAAGGCATGTACCCCAGATAAGAACAGGCGCTCGTCTTGCGGTTTTTATCTCTGAAGGACGGTCGGGACTGTCAGCTCGCTGACATGTGCATTATCCGTGTCATTTTAAACAAAGTGACCTGTAGAAAAGTGCACTCTGCCGTGACATGATAATGGGCTGTTGGATGACAGGTAAAGTACACACTATAAAGGAGGCTGTGCGTTATTCCTTTGTTTAACTGACAAGCAGAAACTTCTTTTCTTCAGACGGGCAGGATCTTTTAGATCCCTTTCAATAGGACCCTGGAAGATTTTGAGTCCCCGCTCGAAATAAAAGAGCGTTTTTAGGACCGAAAATTCCTATGAGCAAAACGCACCAGGAGAAGAGAAGGTGCCAAATGTCTGTGCAAGAGGTTGAGCATTTCATAAATAGTGCTCAGCATCCTCAGGTTTCGTTAACAACAGTAGGAGCTGAGGGTATCCAGCGGGATTGGAACTTCTAAGATCCTTGACCCAAGTGTCTCGTATCATTACGAGGGTATCAGCCTCCAACGATGGAGCCGTTCTGGTAGCGAATTGTCAGATTGCTCTTGCTTGGTCCTAGGTCAACATTTTCCTAGGATTCTGCAGTTATTCACCTCCCACCAGAAACAGATCTCTTGCTGAGATGTTTCTGTGAAGAGGGGAGCTACTTTTCTTTAGGGCTATCTCTCACGGACTTCAGTATACTGAAGTGTACGGAATATATGGTTAATGCTGCAGATGGGTTCTGTACTTGCTCTTCAGAAATGCGGAAAGGAAACAATTTTGATTTAGGAGTTTGGAGGGCTGATCCTCCGGCGTGCATGGGAAGTAAGAGCTCCGCAGGAGGAAGGAGTGAGGCAACGAAGGGCACTGAATAACGTGTACGTATTTCTGCTAGAATAAATAAGACCTGTGATTCAGGAAGACAGGCCAGTGCATTTGAATAAAAAAAGGCAGATCAATGTGATGTAAGGTGCGTGACAGGTCAAGGTGGTCGAAAGGCTAGTCGGCTCAAACCTGACTACGAGGGCCACACGGAAATAGGAAAATCCAGGAAGGAGCAGGACATGGGAAGCTGGGGAGTGAGTGGTGACAGAGTAGGAAAAGTAATGCATCTTTGGCTGTTAGTATTCTTTTTTTCCCCGCTTGAATATGTATCTATCTGGCTGTGTAAATCACTGTTGATATCTGATCTCTATTAGGTGGTGGCTGTGCCTCCAATCCATCTTCCCTAGCCTTTAATTGGGAGCCGACAGACAGAGTCACTTTCTGTCTATGTCTGCCCTCGTATGAGACATTTCTCCAGAGGTTTCTCTGGAAGAAGAAACAAGGATATTTAATTGAAAAATGACGCAGCCCCTGCTTAGCAGTACTGTATCTAAGGCTGTGCCAGCATCTCAATTTTAAATGACATGTTTTGGGTGGGTAATTTATGTATTTATATAGATTAATGCTCCTTCATTCTAATTAGGCACACGGTGTTGGACCGGAGTGTTCAAAGTTTGTTCTCCTGTTGCTAAAAACCTGAAGAGGTGACAAGTATATCTGTGGAGGGAGTGTATATTTGGAGGCCTTGCATCAGAATGTAAATCACTAATACTTAGTGAGATGTCGTTTTCCGTCCTGGGATCCTTTCAGCAAATGCCGCTGGGATTTCTTACCGAATCAGAAAACAGTATGGATAACAGGGGACCTCAGATTTTCTCCATTTAAAAAGGCTGTCAGTCTTGCTCTTTGAGCAGGTCTCCAGAGTTGGTAGTCTAAAATTAGGGCAAGCTATTGCAGAGCTGACAAATTAAGTGCAACTGTGTTTTCTTCTGATATCTAGATACAAGCTTTAAAATTATACCCCTAGTAATTACTACACTGAAAAAGCATTAGTGCAAATGCATAGTTTCCTGAAAATAAAAGTCCTGGTTTGAAAAGACGTACAAACACCTGTGAAGAGGAAGTCAAGAGCTAAAGATGATTTAAGGACTAAGGTCCTTTTTTATTTATTCTCTTTAGCATTTCCTCTCACCACTCCGTGTAGACTAGCTTTAAAATTAAGGCTCAATCTGTGGTGCTTTAGTGTTTTTTTCACGGAAGCTTTTTCTAGGAAAATATTTCATTGATCAACGGGGACTGCTTTGCAATGTACACAGAGTTGTTACTTACGTTGGATTCAGGAGGACAAAAGGTCTGCTTTGGCTTGAATTTTACCTAACTTTAATCAGAAATGTGCAACTTTGACATGCAAGTGGCTGCGATTAATGACTTAATGCCATATATATCTTAGTGGTACCCAATCGATTCTTAGTGATGTTCTTGAGTCCCATAAAAGGCGTTCTTCCAGGGCCCGATGCCATCAGGTGCAGTGGTGGACTAGTTACAGTTACGGTCCAAATGCCGCAGGGTGTTCCTACGGGAACAGCTTTGCGCAGGATGCAGTTTGATAGCAGGCTGGGATCGGGTTGTACTTAAAAAGCCCACCTTGGTGGGAGCATGTTGCTCGTCAGACTTGATTTCTGTCTCGAGTGGCACCGTAGGCGCCACGTGGGCCGTGGGGGGGAAAAAAAATCATCTGAAGGATATTTCATGCATCAGAATGTTTTTAGTGATAATGCTAACACATTTGATTATATATAAACCAGCTATGAACCTAAGATTATGGCATGGAAAACATTATAAATCACTCTGGTATGCTCACATAAAAGGACTGGTTGTTTAGGTATATCCATACATGTGCAAAAGCATTCACACATGCACCCTGACTATGCTTCTAAAGTGTTTTTGGACAGTGCTTGGCTGCAGCTCTGACCCTGAATAAACAGAGCATCCTTTTAAGCTGGGTTGGCCTAGGTGTCATTGCTCCTAAACATGTGTTGAACGCGGCAAATCACTCTTTCTTCAGAAACAGAACCCAAAGCAAGCTCACCTTAAACCGCGCTTTAAAACATAAGACCAAGGTAAATAGCTGCCTAGCACAGGGCTTCCTCTTGTATATTCTGTTGCCGGTGATAAAAGCTCTATCGCAAATGGATTAAACAATGTTGAAACTGCTTTATGGCATCTCGTATATTAGAGAACTATGTTCCTAGATAAATGTCATTCATTGTTGTGTGGGCAGTCGCTTTAGTTTGGGATTTTTTTTTTAGTAGGAGACTTGGAAGCAAAACTGTGGTGGCGATGTTTTTCCCTTAATCTGGGGCAAGAAGTAGTTTGGGTGGCATTTGAAAGAAAAGCGTCCACCTAGATGGTGCCCGAGCCGTAGCAGATAGCTAACGGGGAGCCAGCTAAACTTTTATATGGCAACCGTAGCCATAATATCTATACTCTTCTTACTGTCTAGAAATTCAGCCAAGGTTTCAATTTGGTGTTTGTGCACTGGTGGAGTATCAATAATGTAATATAATTTTTCCGGTCTGGGAAAGTCTGGTCAGAGAGGGAAATCTCAGCATTTATTGCGTTATTGCAAAGAAGGGCATTAGAGTACGTTTTAGCATCTCTCTCCACTCTTCGAATCTAGGTGTATGAAGACTGAGGTGGTTTCTGGAGGAAAACCTAGAGATGTAGTGGTGTCACCTCCAGTCCAGTAAGAGAGGATGGGAGCTCAAGGAGGGCATCACGGTGGACATGTTCTCCCCCAAACCGGGGTCTCCCTGGGGAAGGGGAGGGTTTGCGTGGCAGGTTACGGCTGTTGGGAAAAGGCTCGGTCGTCGTGGTGCCTGTTCAATCATCCGTCCTGCGGCGCTGGCGTGCTGCGCTCCGAAAAGGTGAAAGGGTTATTTACTCTGCTAAGAAAGAGCTGAGTTCTTGGGGGAAAAAAACTGATAGTGGGTACTAACGTGTTCAGCAAACAAGGCTCTGTGGGGACACAGCAGCTGAGAACCCAGTTTTAAGCGATGACTTCAGGTCATGGGATCCCAGTATCTTCCTGTTTGCCGTGTATTTATTTTGGCTAAGGAGAGGATTAGAGAAATAGTTTCCCAGTATTATTCTCCTAACCGTTTCAGCCAAGCCGGGATGGTTCCCATCAGTGAGATTTATACCGCGTATTTGTACAGGTGTTGTCTTTTTAGCTCGGAAAAATGCAGCACCTTCAACGCGGCCCGAGGGTGAAAGATCACCCAGACTTTATATGCTAGCAACGCTCAGGCAATCATGAAGTATTTCTTACTGTTTAAGGCCCATTAGGAGAAAAGATAAGGATCCTTTTTATTCATCTGATGTGCCGCGCAGAGGGTCCCTACAGCTAGAGCGGTAATAAAATCGGAGCCGAGCCTGTTCGTTGTAAAAGATGATGCGTTTGCGGCGGAGGGGGGGAACGCGGTGTTTGCAGGCGCGAGTACGTGCTCGCCGGGCCGCCGGTGCCCCGGCGCTTTCAGCCGGTGATTTGTCCTGTCCTTTATCATCTTTGTCACCCGGCAGCATGTTGTCATAGGTAACGTATCGCTCCCGCGCCCTCTCCCCCTGCCCCCTCCCGGCTCCCCTTTCCCTTTTTTTTTGTACCCATTTCGTGTAGAAAATTTGTATTTACTTTGGGAGTGTAATTTGTTCCTCATGGATAATGTGACCCTTAGCGGAGCTGGATCATGGGTTAGTTGAAGTGATATTTTCCGCTAATGGTAGTCGTACATCATTGCTGTCAGCTCGGGTTAGGAGGCAAGCACATTACAGCTCCATTTTACCTCTGCAGGCATCTGGGATTATTTGCCATAACTGAGTATGACATGACCGCACTACAGAGTGCATTAAAATTTTACTAGCTTCTCAGGCAAGTTCCTTGGCTCCAGCCCGCCTTGAGGCGGGCGTAATGATGGATACCTCCGAGGTCCTGACTTGCTGCACCAAGGATACTCAATGTCAATGGCCCAAACAGGTTTTGCTCTCCCCAGGGCTTTCGAGCATCTTCTGGCAGTTGAGTAAACAGTCAAGGCTTGAAACGCGGGGAGGCTGGCACAGATGCCACCGAGCGCTTGTCCTGGGATGTACGGCGCTTTGAGCGTTTGCACGTGGGTCGCAGCCGTCTTTTAAAATACGGCTTTGCTATTATGCTTTACAAAAGTATCATTTGTAAGCATGGCTGATGTGGATAAGAATAAAGGCATTTTATGAAAATTTAAAATAGCAGAAATGTTCTCAAATGCAGGGTGCTATATGTATATTAAATGTCTGTGTGTAACGGGCACATACCGTGTTACGTACGACCTATTTCGTACGTAAATACACCAAATGCTGAGGTTACATTTGTGTGTTTATATTGCATGCTGGGTTTTGCTGTGCGCATGTATGTGGTATGCAGATACAGATATACAGCTGTACCAGTGCATGTGTGTAGTTATTTTTTATTATTTTTATATAAGCAATTACTGCTCTTATGTAGGATCTTAGAACATCGACTATGGCATATATACATATATGATGTTTTGCAGCATGTTTTTATGCATACACTTACATACTATGAAAATGTTATTTTCATTATACATATATGTTTATTTAGATGTGCATTACTTGCAACATGTCTGCTTTTATATATATATATATGGACATTTGAAATTAGAGGTATAGCTATACAGAGAAACGTGTATTAAGGAAACTTAGAAGAGAGATTAAATCAAATATAGTGATGTTTTTAAATGCTTCTTTAAGAAGCATAACATATACCCTAAGATAAATTTATTGCAGCCTCCTAGTGGTTTTTATAAATAGCTACAATAGCCATAGGTACTGCCCACAAGCTCTCTTCCTGCCCACAGCAGTATCTGTAATATGCTCATCCAAAAGGCCCAACCTTGCACAGAGCGTGTCTGCGACCTACAGCTAGGCGCTGTACGTTTGATATCCGAGAGGTTGGTCTCTTCTGCCCTCACTCCTATTTCATGTGAGTGCTCGCAGGTGGAAGGATTAAAAAAAAAATGTTGTTTTTTTTTTTTTTAAAGGTTTAATTGCATTTATATTCATGGTGGGGTGAGATTAAGCATTAGGGGTTATCAGCTCACATACTTCTCAGTATAAGCTGGCCGTGTGGGTTCAAAATATCCCTGTGTGCCTATCCTAAGGTGTTAAATCACGCCATGTGAGGTGCACTATGTTGTTTTCGTGGTTTTGGTGAAGGCAGAATTTTGGGATGTGATGCTGCTTTAGACAACATGATCTTTTGTTTTGGTGTAATGCCTTCCTGGTAATTAATCTTCCAAGCTTTATTGCAAAACTTGCAGCCAAACTTGCCTGGGCCCAGGAGTTCTAGCTGGGTATTGATTATAGGAGCTGATTCCCTTGCGGGGAGGAAGGAAGGAGAGATTAAAGCTGATGATCACAGGGCGCTACAAGAGGCAAAGACGCGGTCTTGGGCATCTCTAAGGATAACAGGCAAATTCCTAAAGCCCTTCCAGAAGCTTAGATCGCAGTAAGAAAGGCGTTTCAAATGATAGCTTTTTTCCTTGTTCACTTTTTAGTATTGCATCTTTTTTTATATGTAGCAAAACTTTGATCAAAGTAGTTTGAAGGTTGTTGGAGTACGTGGGAGTGCTGGGCAAGGTGCCATTTTCAGGGTGCTACCGATGCAGGGGTAAAATCACAGTATAGTTTTCTGCTCTTGGATTTGGCTAGTTCAAGGCAACAAAGAAATATGTATGTGTCTGTGTGTGCGCATACACACGCGCACGCCCACGCGTGCTCTGAAATCCAGCCTTTGGGAAATAGTTATGCTGGGTGATGTGGATTTTTAAATTTAATTTAGAGTGTTTCAACTGAGATGCTTTCTTAAGAAAAAAAAAAAATCTCGTTTGTTTTGCATGAGTATCTGTAAACCCTCCGGGCAAAAATAAGATTAGATATCCTGAAAGGAATCCCATGTACTAAAACATGCTGGTGTGCTTATTACGATCAATACACCTATATATAGGTATTTGTTGATTTTATATATATGCTGTATATGCGTTTTGGGGAGCGGGTATTAATGAGTGTGCATGGATGGTATGTGTGCAGAGGCAGACAAACTCAGTCTGTGGATCTTGGAGTTTGGCCATGGCCAAACATATCTGGCTTATAAAATGTTTCTTTAAGGACTGTGCACTATATGTTATTCAAATATAATATTCATGCACACTTTATGCTATTGAGTAACATCTGTTTTTTATAACAAATCGGATTTTATAATCATATATGAAGCATGTTCCCCATTCCTGAATGTCTGTTCTCACATTTCTTTGAAAAGAAAAAAAGTCTCAGGCTTGAGAAATGAGAAGGTGAGACATTTCTTTGAAGAAATTTTCTTTAGAAAGGAAAAAGAAAAAGACATTGAAGTTATGGTAATTATTGCATGTTTTTAAGAGTCTTGGAGGCCACAACACATATAACCCTCTCAGGTTTCTCACAAACACATCCAAGGACAGGCTGAAAACAAGGAGACAGGAAATTAAATGCATGCACCAATGAATTGAGAGAGATTCCTGCAAGTACCGCTTTGGTTTTCTGCATATTTCTCTCCATCTGGCTCAGCACTAATAAGGGCATTGTGGACTTGGAAGTGGTAAAATACAGCTACTGTAGATCTTAGATTCCTGAAATTCCCCGGACAGGGGAGAAGTTAAGAGAATAACACGTGGCTTGAATTAGGGTTGGGCCTGCAGGTAGCAGCAGAGTGAGAACCTCTCTAAACGTTCATCTTTTTGCAAAACCATTGCACGTTTGCATAATCTCGTCCTCTCCGTTTCCCTCGCGGACAAGATAGCACCTTCTCGGAAAGTCTCTTTGCTCTGCCTCGTTATTCTACCCCCAGGTGAACCCCTGGTGTATTTGTTGGAAGGACACTGTCATTTATTCCGGAGGAAAAGCCACAGAGCTGGAGCGCGAGACCTCAGGTTATCTACTTCCCGTAGAGATGTTTTGAGAGTCAAGTAGTTCCAGGTTTAAGACGCACAGATGTGCAAACAATGTGTGTTATAAATGTTTCAACAGTAAAGAAGCAGATCCCAGCTGGTATATTGGTGTGCAACTCCACTTTAGTGTTGTAAGCACCTCTGCAGAACACCATGTATGAAAATAGGAAAAGGCTTAAGAACACGTTTAATTTTTAGCTGACCGGGTCCTGCCGGGCTGGGTGCTGGCTGTCGCTCTCCGCTCTAGGAGCTGCTGGTGGGTGCCAAGAAATGTGGACGAAATGGCTTAAGGTGAACCTGATGTGCTTTCCTTTGAAAAGGTGAGTCAAGCTGTGTGCTTGGACTCCTGCAAGCCTTGCTCTGCGCTGTTTTGAAACATCTGGGTTCACTTCTAGGCATTACAAAGATGCCCGCTTTGTAATTTGCAGCTAGGAGGAACCAAGATGACCTCTGTGTCTGTAAAACCGGCCTGGGTTTTCTAATTTATGCTGGTATCCCCTCTTAAAATGCACCGCTGAGTTGCTAGGCTTCCCAGGCCCTCTCGACATTGCATTTCAGCTGACTCTGGATGGTCGGACAATATTAAACAAGGTTGTTCATTCATAACAAAAGCATCCTAATTGAGTTACATTATTACATTAACTGTAGCAATCAGATTGAACCAAATCACTGAGCGATAATGTCATTTTCCAGGGTATCATTTGTAGAAACCAGTTGTGCTGTAAGATTCAATAACTTACTTAATCCTGTAGAGTTTATGGTGACTTATGTGTCATATCAAATTCCTTACTTTCAGGGAAAACCAAGCAGTTAATGCATGGCCGTGAATGGGCCCCGAGTGATGAATTTATAGAGAAACATTTAGCAGAGCCTAGACAAAGTGAACGACTAGTGATAGTCTGTAATAACCTCAGATAAAGGGGCTGTTCTAGGAATGGGTAAGGCATGAAATGTTTTCAAGTTGTTGACCTTTTTACGATACATTGGTGGTACTGTTTATTTTAGGGGTTTAAGAGATGACTGCTTTCATTGGCTCAGAGTTGCCCATTCTCAGCCAGAGGCTGGGGAAGAGGACAGAGAAAATAATTTTGCACAGTATGTGCCAAATGTCCTCAAGTAACTTTGGAAAACTTTGATTTTTGTAGGCATTTTTACGTGCCCTAGTACCAGAACTTTTGGTGGGGGGTTGTTGTTATTAATGACTTGCAGTTTTGCTTTGTTTTAATGAAATCTTGACAATTGCAAGGAGGACAGGAAAGGCTTCCACCAGTTCAGAGCAGGGGAATAGGAACTGGGAACAGGTCAGGGTCAGCCCCAGTCCCACCACGGAGCTGTGCCTGTGGCATTAAGTTGGGGGGCACGTGTCCCTTTGACCAGTGCAGTGGGAGAGAAGCGATGAAAGCCACCCGGGAATCCATCAGAGAGCAGGTGGTGTTTAGAACATTCATTATAATATTATATATAATACAATATGCAATACAATATTATAGGTAATATAATAATACAGTCAATTTGTATCATCTCAGACTAGTGCCCTGATTAGGCCATCTTCCTTTTGCGTTTACCTATTCACAGGAACTAAGAGGCTGGGCTAATCTTCTGTAAAACACTTGCAGTCCTTCCACTTGAAGGAGCTGAAGAGGGTACGGAGCATTGCCATCGCCCTCTGAATGGAGCCACTTCTCTTTGTTATGTTGCCGGGGTCCCTTTGATGGTGTCAGTGCGGCATGATAAAGCAGATGGGCTACAGGCGGAATAAGATCAGTTTTAGAGGGCATTGCAAGGGTGTTAAGTCAAGGCTGTTGTTCTCAAGGTGGTAGCAGTCCGTAGCATCTTGTACTCCCGGGAAGGTGCAGACATACTTTAAGATTGATGTTCATATTTGCAGTGTGTCATCAAAAATGCAGTGAAAGAGCATGACTTCCATACAATCGTTACAGTACTTCTGTTTCTCTTTTCTGGTCCAGGAGTAATGATAGCTCTGCTGTTGCTTGTTACATGGTCTCCATCTGGGGCTCCAGTTCCGTGTAAATCTATGGTTCCAGAGGGAAGACGTACTAGAACTGGGGCCTGAAAGCCATGTGATGCTTTATTATTTTTGTATATTGTTACTTCTACCTGCAGCCCTCAGAAACCCTTTCCACATCAGACTTAGTGACCTATGCACAGTACAGAGAGAAAGAAATCATCCTTATCTCTAAAATCTTTTGCTATGAAAAAATGAGTTCCTATGAATGGGAGGGGAAGTACAAAGAACTAAAGTAGGATTATTCGTGTCAGTGGCAGAGCTAGGAAACGCAGGTCTTCTGACTCCTGTGTCTCCCATTCAAAGTTTTGCTTGGTTTTACTTTGTTTTTAATTTGGTGGCTCCCAAATGTTGAGTTGTGCATTGCTTATGATCCAAGGGGCTGCTTGGAGCAGCCGGTGGGCGGTTGTGAACATCACCTCCGAGTGGCAATGTACAGGGTTGTATTAAGGGGCATTGGTGTTTCACAAGAAATTTTGAAGACTTGTTCCAAAGATTTTAGGATCCTCTGATGCCACTTAACCATCATCGCCAGCAAGTAATCCTTGAAGTTAAAGTCGAGGAATGCACGGTGGGGACTGTCAGGTTGGCTATTTAAAGCCTACCTTCATACTGCTCGTATGGCAGTATAATATTCATTATCCTGGGCATGAATCTGCTAGATCTCAGCAACATTAGTGCGTTTTAGGATTTACTCTGAAATCAGTAGCGTTTTCATGTCTCCTCTGGCATAAGGAATTCCTGAACCTGGGATTCTGGGCTGGATTCTGGCTGAGTGCATGATGCCGTGGGGAGGGAAATGGAGAGATGACCACTTTCACACTGTGCATCTCCGGGTTTTTAGACGGTGCGTTGCTGTTTCTAAGTTTCCTTTCGGTGCATGATTTATATGTATGGTAACAAAATACTTATTTAAATTAATGATTACCTTTAAGTAATTTAATGCCTGTTTTTGTTAATGGGAAACCTGACTAAAGAGCTTTCAGATAGCTGCTTTAGCAAATCATTATAAGCTCCTTGTTACTTCCTGTGATAGCATTAATCAGAATGAACTCACTGGCTGCTATTGCAGATGCCATGTTTAACTCAGTATAAATTTTGTTGCCATTTACCATTAATGAATGTCCACTTATTCTAAAGTACTAAATAACCCCAGGCACCCTGATTTGAAAAACCAAGTGGAAATAGGAGTGGCTCTACCTACAGGCACTCAAAAATGTTTAGAGCTGGTAAAAAGGCATAAATGTCTTTCCAAGACGGCAACAAAAGCCAGGAGAGTTTGACCAGAAAGACAAATCAGCTGTTTTAAGGTATGACAGCTCCCTTAATTTTGAAAGGGACCCATGCTTCGTGATAGGTAAGAATGGACCACAGCAGGGCAAATGGTCAGCATCTCTTTGCATTCGGTTTGTATGTACTGGTTTCCTTTCGTCTTGCTGTTCCCTGTTGGCGCTCCTATCGTGTTTCCCTGCCCAGCAGCTGCTGAATCGTGGTCCTGCCCCGCTCTTGTCCTCTCCTGGCTTTTTGATTTAGAGCTGGTGGTTTTGTGCCATCTTAGCTCTGCGGTGGGGTGGAGTGCAGGGTTGTAGAAGAGCAGGAAACCTGATGCAGCAGCTCCTGGGGCAAGCAGGGAGAACGGAGTGAGGTCCTCGACTCCACAAGAAGCAGGCTGAGGAGGCTTAACTGAGCAGACTTTACATTTTGCCAACAGAAGAGATGATCTGAAGTTAAAAATGCTCTTTGCTCTGTCCCTATTCACAGGGAAATGACACATATTTCTGGAAGTCCATTTTTATTCATAAGAGTATTTTCTGTATATAAATTCACTAAGGTTTAGTCAAAACTTCCCATAACCATGCTACTTGATATATAATCTGTTTACCACAGTATTTGCCATAGCAGGTAAATACATTAAAGAAAAACGCATAGGAAATTGCCCAATGAGCAAGAACCAAATCACATTTTAGTGCGTTAAGGTGCTTTTTGGAGTAAACGCCAAACTGTAGAACCAAGGCGCCCACTATATAATGTCCCTTTCCAAATGAAGCTTTTCTGTCAAAAACATGAAGCTATGGGAAGCGGAGAGAAAAACATGCTGGAGTTGGAAGTGGACAAGAGTAAACGCTTCGATTCACATTGAAACGATTTCTCCTGCCCAGTATAATTTAACCTGCCCACACTGCTAAGCTTCTGTATTACACATTTCTGTCGGGATGTCAGGAGAAATGATAAGCCTTCTCAAAGCGGCAACCTCTATTACACACCGAGAGCATTCCAGCCGGGGTTTTCTTGTACGTTTTTAAGACTTTTAGCTTGGTCTCTCAAGTATAAAGAATACCCTCCTTCATGACCCCAGCCTCTTGTTAGCTGATAGATGAAATCTTTTCTTAAGCAGAGTCCCTTGTCTGTTCTGTTTGCAGAATTCAAGGTTTCTCTTTAAGCTCCCTGGCTTACTGCCAAAAGTGCATGGCTTTGTTACCAGGAGAAATTGCCTTTTTATTAACAGGAAGTGGATCTCTGAAACGGCATGCACGCTGATCTGCTTCCAGGTGAGAAAGAACAGGTTTATAGAGGTGATCTCATTCCTTTGCCATCGCCAGTAATTGCAAGAAGAATAGCAAAAGCTTCGTTGTTGTCGAGGGGTTTTTGGTTGTCTCTTTTTTTTTAATTTAGAAAGCTGGGATATGGCATGAAACTAAAGCAAAATGCAACCTCTAGCCATTCTTGCATTTAATTGTTTTCCATCTCAAATGCATATTATTAACTGTAAACTGTAGTCTATATACCCGGGAAAAAGCTCATTGAAGTAAATGGGGGTTTTGCTTCAGTGTCATCTGCAGAATTTGGGCATAGTGGGAAACAAAGCAAGAGGGCTCATTTCATAAGTACATCTGTTTAATAGCATTCTGGAATACTTCAGCAGAGGTTATTGTATCAAATAGATACTGGAAGAAGAATATTATCCGTGCCGTCTAAGTTGGAATCTGGCCACTGTAATAGCTTCACTGGGCAGATAAGTCGTGGATCCTTACTAATTTCCCATGTTACATGAGATAGTGTTACCTCTGCTGTCTAAGTGAAGTAAATCAACAAAATGAGGCTTCCTAGAGATGCTAATTTAAGAAATACAGTGCTTTTTTGTGTGACTGCTTGCTCAGGACTTACTAGCAGAAAGATTCCAGGTCACAGCTAATCAGACGAGTGATTTCATTTAACTGCAATATCCAGAACTAGTTAGAAATAGATTCTCTTAGTAGGAGGCATTCATGCTTAGCTATAGATTCTCTTAAAGACATTTTTCTCTTTTAGATAATGACCAACTGCTGCGGTTTTCTAGATTTCAGTAAATGTAGTGAATAATTGGGAAAAATAAAATAATTAAATTGGGTACCGGTTGAGAATCGGTCGTAGTGACAGATACTTTGTTTCACCTTCACACAGAAATGTCTCTAATAAAGCTCTGAAGCACATTTTCCCAAATATGGAAGCACCAATTCATGTTTATAAGAGATCTGAAAGAAAAAGGGCCCTGGTAGCAGGCTAAGCACTAAGCCGTCATAAGTGTATTTAACTGATTGCAGCCTACAGGACTTGGATAAATTTCTAAGGACATGAAGAAAAATGAGACAGCAAAGTGGGAAAAACAGGATTCAAGAGAGAGCACGGCATTTTCAACAACTCTTTAATTAGAAAGATTCATAGTCCAGTGTGTGTGATTTCCCCCCACCTCTGCCTTTGAACAACGGTGATGCACACAAGCCTAATGAAACATTCCCAGATAAGCAATCCTTCTCCCAATGTTGAGTGCCTTTACTTATAAAATCCACACTAAGTACCATCCCATTCCCTCCTTTCTTTTGCTCATATTGACCTTGTAAGGGGCTAGGTTTTTCAGTTGTTAGAAATCAGTCTAACACTGATTACTACAGAGCTTTCTTGATTTGCATCGGCTAAAGCTCTAGCCTGAGTGCTATGCTCTGAGCATGAAATGAAGGCAGAAGTTAGTGTTAAATGATGTTGACCCTGTCCTTTAATTTGCAGCCTGTGGAGGAATGCCTGAAACACGAATTGCCGGAGCTGTATCATTTGTGTCCCTCAGACAATCATAGTTCAGGCCACACTGCCGGATTTTGTGGCTAAAACCCGATTGAAAACCTGGGCATGTTTGTTCTGGCCCCATTTTTTACATCTGGGATAAAAAATTATCTCGGTGCCCTTGCTCAAGTGTCATGACAGTTAACAGGAAAGAGTCTGCAATGGACAGGAGAAATAAAACAACTGCAATCCATCTCATGAATTGCACGTCCCTGTGGCAGACAGAATTACTCCTGATCTTGCTCCTAACAAATCCTGTATCTTATCGCATCTTGCAAATTTTCATGTGAATCATTTATAGTCTAAAAGTCAATGAAAAGAAAGTGATTTGAGTGTAACTACTGTGGCCTTTCAGAGGAAGGGTTATGCCATGGGGGACTGATGTGCAGTCATTTCTGTGTGCATCTTTTACTGTTCAGTGGCTGGCCAAACCTTGTCTGATGCCCTCTAAGAAACGGAGGGATCTTTTGTTAGTTTGTTGCTTTAGGTTAAGCATTTCTCGTGAGTGCTGAAATGCTTAATGCTGAGATATCTCTGTGGCTTTTCAGATCAGTGCTCTGATTGTGAAGACATGAAGGGGAAAGAAATGATGGGGAGGATTTGTCACCTGGTTTCATTTGAACAATTGCTTTTCCCCCTTGGTCAGATGTAGGACGTAACAGGAATCACCTAAATGTAGACAGATTGCAGTAACACACATGACGGTTCTTTATTGGTTTCCTTTATGTATCCTGCTCATTTCCCAAGAGGAAGGGGCGGCTAATACTGTGTATTTTTTAACATAAACCAAAGGGAAGGATAAGCCAGTGCATATGAAAGGATGTCTTTTTTTTCTCCATATGCCCTGAATTGAATTGCAATTTCCTCCTCTCATTTTCTCTGTTCTCTGTATGTCAGCGACAGCCAGGTATGTTTGCAGTCCTTCGCTGGAAGGAAGCCTGCAGGTAATGAGCGGACACACGTTGTGCAGCGACAGGGTTTTCAGGCACAGCCCCATGAATGAATTGACACCCCTGCACAAAGGGGCAGTGCAGCCAAGCCTCCTTTGGGGAGGAGAACCTTTGCATGCCCCCCTTTAGCTTACTGCAAAAACCTTTGTCTGCTTTACATATCTCACTCCTTTATTTAGATGTTTAGATAGTGCTTATCTTCATATATATTCTGTGTCTGCATAGCTGAGCATCTCACAGTCACATTACTGGGTTGTACCCCCCAGTGAAGTATGGCATCGCTCTTTCCCTGTGCAGAGACTGAATACAGCCTTCTCCCTTCCCCAGTAATACACATCAATATCAGGTAGGGATAAGTTTTTGGGAGTGGTTTTCAAATGTGCAAGAAAGTAGACAAAGGTCCCATTAGAAGTAGACTAGCTGTCTTTTGATATCTGGGAAAAATCTCTTTCTCTGTCTGTCTCTCTTCTTTCCTAATGGATTTTCTAGCTGTTTCTTTGAATAAAAAATTAATAATAGGAAAAGCTTGTAGCTGGTCCCTGGGGTAGAATAGTGGCTAAGGATGAAAAAGAATGATTTGAACAAACAGTCTCAGGAGGATATATGAAGTGCCATAAGTATGACTTCTGTAACTAAAGGGAAAAATACATATAACTGAAAATATTTGCCTAGTTCAGCAACTTCTGTACTAAAACTTAAGGCACAGTGTTAGTAGTTTGGAATAGATTCCAAATAGATTTTCAAACCCAGCCAGACAATCTAGGAGGCAATATTTAATTTTCAAAATAGACATAGATGTTTAGATGCCCAAGTCGCAGAGATTCCTAAGGACAAGCTCTGTAGATGGCATTTGGATGCCTGAAGATGCAAATAGGCATCCTGTGGGATTTTCAGAAGGACATAAGCAAATCGGGCAGCCAGCTCATTTTTGTTTTAATAGGCATTCCATGCCTAACGTGTTTTTTATGCCTCCTCCTTTCTGCAGGGATTTACCTTCTCTAGCACAAGACAGTTTGAAAATGATACTTGGAAACATAAGTCACTTTGCCTATGGAAAAGGTACCCTAGAGTTCCTAATAGCCACGCTGACAAAACGTGACCTGGAAGGATGCTTCCTCGTCTCTGATACAGGTCGTGTGTAGCTGCTTGAAATACTGGCTAAACATTAGCCCTTTCTGCCAGTCCTGTCTGCCAGACTGTCATTCAGTGTTCCAGGCTCTGAAAAGCAATCCATAAAGCTCAACCGGCGAAGGCTGGGCTGGCTTGCGTTTACCAATCATTAAATAAGGAACGGCTTTGATTTTTCCTAGGCTAACTCACGATCCTATCTGTAATGCATTGCAATAGAAAACTTCCAATTTAAATATAAAAAATGGGAGCAGAGGGTATTTCTGTGGCTCTTGCTGCTATATCGAATGCAGCGTTGCTGTGTGCTCTGGAGGGATTCAGTCCGCCCTTTATTAGAACGACCTTGCTGCCGTGATCTGAGCATCTTATCAAAGACCTTTGCCAAACTGCAGTAAACCAGAGCCACGTGCCGGACCTTGATGGCTGGTAAGGTTGGAAGTGGCAGCGAATGGGCGAGAACAGCCCTTGTGACTCTCTCTTGGGGGCCGGGAGCAGATCTCCATCCAGAGCCTCCTCTGCTGCACCTCGCCAGCAAGCTTGGGCACGTAGGGAGCTCACTCACCCTCCTCTCCGCTGCCCCCACCTCCGGCTTGCTTTTGTTCCTGGGCTTGTTTGTTAAGTAATTAATCTCATTCTGCTGATATGAAATTTTTCTATTAAAAAATCTTCAGTCAAAACAACATTTGGGGAGAGGGGGAGGGAGAGGAGTCCTCCTCACAGTTTGTTAATTGGTTCTTTCACCTGACAGTAGTTTGTGTCAATTAACTTGATACTTGGTGAAAGTGAAATTAATCCACCTGGGTCAAAAGCAGCTATTAATTTTTAATCAAAACAAAATGCTCACTCGACAGATTTGTAGCTCCACTTAGAATAAACAAGATACGCATGAGGTGGAATGTGCCACCAGGCTCCACTCCATGGAGATGCTCCTGGGGATAATTTTTTTTTCTCTCCTGCAGAAGGGCAGAGGTGAGGCAAGTCAGCTGCTAATGACATTCTTCTTCCAAAGAGGCCGTTTCCCCAGGGTACGTATACCCTTCCCCTAGTGTATTTCTCTCCTTGAATTCCCAAACTTGCTCTTTCCCATAATAGACTTGGTTGCAGCAGGACTGTCACAGTAGCACCCCGTGGAAGGACACAGATACAACTGCTCCCCTACGACTGTACACTGCAATACACCTTGACATGTTCATCTCCCTCCCCCAGGATGTGCAAGCGGTCACTTCTTCTTGCTGCCTTCTGCGATGCATCTAGATGCAGTCACTTCCCTCCCCTCTCCTCATGGCACACTGTGATACACCTGGACACAGGCACACGCAGTCTCCCACTGCTAAACTTTGTAATAAGCCCAGGTACATTCACTTCCCTCCATGGCATTGCATACTCTTCTGCATTGCGCATCCTCCTGAGCCTTCCCACTCCAAGGCCTTTGTTTGATGCAGAGATTATGACTTTTGTGATTAGCCCTGTTTCTGCTTCTTCCCTGAAAAGGAACAGAGAGCAAAAAGGTGTCCCAGGATCTCTTCTATCCCATGCACTAGAAAAGAGGGCAAAACCTCCTAGAAACCCTTCCTTCTCCCAAAAGGAACAATGTTCCAGGTGGCTCTCTGGCCATCATATCCAGTTAAATTAATCTAAAAAGTAGACAGACCAAAAGGTTTAGATTTGGGCTTGCTTTGGGGTATGAAATGCAATGGGGCCAGATGCTATTAATAATGGACTGTGTCAGGGCCAAGACTTATGGGGTCATACAAGTTCTCCTTTTATGCTGATGAGCTAAAGGAAGTCTAGGTGAAATAAGCTTGTTGTATGTACAGAAAACCCAATGTCAAAACCACTGGAGGTGGTTTAAAATTCCTTTTTACTCTCCTCCTGTCCATTTCTCTCAGTCCTCCTGAAAGCTTCTTTCTCTGTTAGACTCTTGGGGAAGGAAGTAGGGGAAAAAAAAAACAAAAAACCACTTTGCTACATACCAAGTGCAGCACAGCAGCTCTTGGACGGTGGCCCCAGGAGCTTTCTTAGTGCTCTGAGGAATAGACTAGCTGAGAACCACACCAAAGGCAATGTAGTAACTCCAACCTGGGTGTCAGAGATCCAAGGAGGGCTACAGAACGGAATAGCTGGAGTGCTGCTGGCGCCCGTGTGCCCCGCAGGTACTAGCGGAGAGCAAGGGAGAGCAAGTAATCTCTGTTTTGTATTTGAGGTGATAAGATACAAGATGTTAAGGCCAAAGCTCTTGAAAGAAATCTTTTGACATCTTATTTTGTAGCAGGAATGCTCTGTTTGGAACCCTGTTGGGCCTAACTCTTAAGAGTGCTGGAGATTCCCACTTCTCACCAAATCATATCTTGGAGATGTAAGCTGTCGGGCAAAATAAAATGGGACATAGCGGGACAACTAAGAATAGCATCACCTGCCAATTGCATTTGGAAGAGCGAACTATTGTTCTCTAGCCAGCACAGTACGTTCCTTCTCTTCTGGAGATGAAGGATGGAAAGATTAATAATAAACTGGGAATAAACTGTTCCACCGAGCGGCCAGGAAGAAACCCCCGTCAGAACAGTGCAGTTTAAGTGCGGTAGGGCTTGTGTGTGTGATTTTTCTCTCCTCTGAAGCACTGGATTTCAGCGCTGCGGTGTGTGCGGGGCTCTGTAGTGTAACCAGCTCTTTGTGTGACTTGACCCTTTCCGGTGGAGGAGTTGGCAGTGGCTGGCATGTGTAGTGCCATCGCAATTAGAGAGCGCTGGGAGATCTTAAATGAGATGTAAGTCACGCTGTACTCCGCAGTGTCTTACTCCTGTTGTAAAATGGCTCACTGAGACGCGCACTCCAACTGTTTTTCTCTCTTCCTCATTACTTTGTAGACAATAAAAGCAAAATGTTACCTGTTGGCTGTCAAGGTTAGAGATTTTTTTTCCCCCTTCTTTTCCCTTTTTCCCTTTCCAAGTAGTATCATGTCTTGAGATTTTTAGACACTAATTGGATTTTTTTTATTTAACTATTGTGACCATCATTTTATGAGGTGAATGTGTCTGCACACCCGAGTGCTGTGAGCAGTTTATACCTGTGCATCTTATTACCCACTCTTGCACTGATTTGGCCAAATGGATCAGAACAGTGCATCTATTTGAAGTACTGTATTAATCAATAGCGTATAGCACTCCTTGGTGCAGTGGTAGCATGATCTAATACATGACACTGCTCTTTCATGTGTTTCTTTTTCTGATACTGTAATTAGAGGAAATCATAACCTATGTGTTGGAGTTAATAGATATTTTTATTACATATGCTGAAAGAGATAAAATGGTTGGTAGTTCTTTCTCTTCCAGATATGTCTGGTCCACTTAGCTCTCAGGATTGCCTTGAGAATGTGTAATTTGGATTATTGCTAGGATTTTAACAAGAAAGAATATGTTGTTCAGTGACAGGGAAAGGCACGTAAGTCAGTGAAACAGGAGTGACAGATTCCTCCAACAGAAAATGTCTCGTAATGCAAAGGAGACAAGGATATGGTTCAGAGCATGGAGGCACCAAGTCTGCTAAACATTAGAAGTATTAGTAGTAGAACTAATAATAACTTTATACAGGCAGACTGATTAACTGGAATTTGCTACAAGCCTTGATGTTCTTCTGAAAGGTGCTGCAAGACTTTTAGTGGACATAAAGCACCTGGCCCTAATTTACACCTAATTCAATGGAAGAGGTTTTCAACAGCAAAGGAACCATAAGGCTCAAGCTGGGATACTCCATGTGTGCTTCATCCAAATGGAAACTGCCAGGTGGTGAATTACCTGGAGCATCCCCAAGCCCACTTCTCTTTCATATGCTTTTCAGGCTGATTCTGCCTCACCAGCATTGTGAGATATTGGTCCCAGGTGGTGTGTTTAGGTGGGACATAAAATGGCAAATCTCAGAAGATGCAATGCACCTCTCTATATTGTCGTACTTTACCCATTTCTTGTTCTCATCTTCTTTTGCTTTATTTCTTAAATCACTTCTTGGAGCAACATGTGAGGTCTGCAAACAATGTGATGCTTTGACTAGTGGTAGCTTACATTTCTGATGACTTATTTGCATGTCCTGTAGATGGGTAATCTTTTTTTCCTTTCAAGGCAATACAATTTAGTTGCGGAGATTAGGGAGCTTGTCTAAAGTCCTAGAGGAGGTTTGGTGTCCTGAGTCTTAAACCTTCGTAATCAGAAATGTTCCTTCCTCCCTTCTTTCCCTCAGCTTATAAGCAATAGCAAGGCCTTGTAAAAGCAATACTAAGCACTGGAACAAATAATAATATGTATCCACATGAGAAGCCTGTACCCAGTAATATTTGTAATGACTTAGATGCAGGGTGAAGCTAGGGATTAATGACTAACTGGTGTTAATGGGCCTTAGATCATCAACTGCTTCTCTGTTGGTCATTAATCCCCAGGAAACAGCCTGTGCTGAAACTACTATTGCCTAATTAGAACATGGTTGGCCAGTTGCAGCACAGCACTGTCTATGGCTTTTGGGAGGATAGAAGGAATAAAACAGCTTCATGAACCTGTTGAGTATGAGATGCATCTTCTTCCATTTGTGGGATGTAGGCATGTGTCTAGAGACAGGCAGTATCCTCAAGGCAAGGCTTGACTGATGGCTGGTTGGCTGGACTTTGTCTCTCGTAGTATTTCCTGGGCCCTCTTTTCTGGCTGAGGACAGACTTTCTGAAGGAAGGTCTACATTTCAAGACAGAGTACTCCAGATTCCTTTAGAGCTGCTGCTAAGGTCTAAATGACAGTGAACTGTATTTGGTTAGAGATGGTAAAACACTTTTTTTTTTTCCCATGGAAAATATCGGTTTTAAGTCTGTCTTCACCAATTCATTTACAATAGTGCAATAGCATGGAATATGCCTGCTTCCACATTTCATGTTTACTCATTCCATTATTCTTCCTAGCCTAGAGCCATAAAGGAAATACCTTTCACCTGTAGCTTAAATAAAAATTAAAGGGGATTCAGTCCCTTCCTAGCCTGAATAAACCGTGTATCCATGTGATCTTGCCTTACTCTCCAGATTTGGAGAAGAGGGCACCCCTTTTATGTTCCAGGAGTCCATAACCACTGTTCAAGCTGCTATTTCAAGAAGGTCCTGGGTAATTCCTTCCAGTACACTAGCCGGGACAGTAGCAATATTAACCACTCAGCATGTCCCTAAACAGCATAATCATAATTGTAAATGCTAGGTTTCTGATCCAAAGCCCAGTGAAATCTTTCTAAGATCTTCACTGGTTTTGGATCAGGACCTAGAAGTGCCTGGGTGTAATGAACTGAGCTCTATAGTTTCTACCATCTGTGCTGGGCATGAGATTTGTGCCTTCCATGGGATCCATTGCAATCAAGATCACTCTTCCCAACCTCAGGCTGATCTTCTGTTTTAATGTATTTTGACAGCCTAGGTATGCAGGCCTGCCCTTCTCTGCTTTTCATTATCCATGAATAGCATTTAATGCCGAAGCAGAGGGGGGAAGACTAGCTTTTTCCACAGCCTTATGTGAAATACTTAACATTTAAAAGTCTTTAGAATATACTACACACGCATTCCACTTTTACAAGACCAATATAACACTTTCAAAAGTTTTATGAATTCCAGCATGTAACCAGAGTAGTTGTTAGCCTGTTTTGAATAAGCCGTAATGGCTTGGCCCTGAAGCTGCATAGTTAGCAAATCCCTACTATGTTTACGAGCGGTAGTTTTGACCAGGTCATTGGGAATGGAGTATGATCAATCTCCACACACTCCTGCCATGAGTACATCTGCTGAGTTCAACCTAGTTAAAATTTTAGGAGCAGTAAATGGGGAGATCATGAGAATGAGGTGATATTTCAATCTATATTTCCAGGCTCCTTGAATCCTGCAGCACTAGCTATTCTCTGAATGCTTTCCATAAGTGTACAACCACACAGCTGCCAGGACAGCAACAAGCTGGAACCTGCCCTGCATATCTATGGCAGGAGGTTATGGAAAGGGAACGCAGCGCAGCACACTGCTACCTTCCATGCTGGCGTCCACAGATACTGCGATACTGCTAGAATTACAATGTGATTCTAGAGCTGCAGGTATGATGGTGCTCATGTCTCTTGTGAGGCACATAAATATTTTGGAATTCTACTAAAGGTTTGTAGGCACCAAGGAAAAAGAAATGTGGAGAGGTCGAGTGAAAGATTGACCAACAGGTCAGCACAAGGTAACCAGAGGTTATTTGCTATGCTTTATGCATCCCAAATCATTGTTGGAGGAACTATAGAGCCTTTATACAGATTTCATTCAAAAGCTTGATAGCTATTGGGCATGATGGTCCGCAACGCCCAACTGCATTAGAGGCAGCAGGCGTATTTATAAAGCATAGTTACTTTCCAGGAAGTGTTTAACGTTTTAACCAAAATCCTTAAAACCAAACTCCCTCCATCTCTTGACGATTGTCACGTGTCGTGAATTTTTCACCAATAAATAGGGTCCGTTATCTAATCAGAATAATGAGCAACTAGTGGATTTGAATTTAATGTCCGTAATATAACTTTTGGCTTTTAATGGAAAGGACCAATAGCAGGCGCTTCAGTGCAGAATTTCACAAAATGTTCACTACTCTTGTGTGGCTTCCATAGTTCCAATGTTTAAATCAAGGTATGGCCCTTTTATCTTGTAAGGGCAAGTGTGCGGTGTGGTTGAAATTCTCCCTGTACAGAGAGCCAGCAAAAAATATGAGCAGCACTTGAATTTCACTTTAGCCATAGTTCAGAGGCTGAATCTGTATTTAAATCACATGCAGGCTATATGCTGCTCCTGTGGCACAGAAGAGAATTCAATCCAAAAAGAAATAGTCCATTAATGGCTACTTTATTCCTTCTGGCCTGTACGACAGCCTTTACTTCATTCACCTTGTTTCTTTCATGTCTTATTGTCAATGTCCTTAGTAGAGTAAAAAGAGAGAAAATAAATAGTATTTTGCTTTGAAATAGTGAGCTCTTTAGGTATTTTGTCTGAACAGTTGTGAATTGTGGTACTAAGAGTGTTATATAGGGAATCTCAGTCCTTTTCTCACAGATGCTTTCTTTCTTAATATTCTGGAGACTGCCCTGTTTGGCAGTGGTCTCTTCTTCCAGCTGAAAGCAAGGCATGTTCTTTAGCAATCTGGCACATACCTGTATAGCACCGTGACCCTCCGAGTCTGAGACTTTGGGTGATTCCCGATATTTGAGGTGGGCTGTAACGGCTGGTAGATGGTTGATCTTGGCTGTAAGGACAGATCATTGTGCTGGCCGTCATCTGTAGCTCATGTCTAGGACCAGTGAATTGTGATGAAGTGGCCTGCAGATCACAAGTCCCAGGGATTGTTAGATCTGTATTTGACCAACAAGAGCGCTGTGTCCTCTCTAGCAATAGAAAGCGTTTTGTTTAATCCATTTATATTGATGTAGCAAGAAGAGTAAAGCATCTGCAAGAATCCCAAGATTATTTGGTATTCTGGAAGCAGCCTTCTTCACAAACTTATTTATTTCAGTTGCACAGCAGAAGCAGATCCTAGCTGGGAGCCAAAATTCTGTTACCCAGAATGATATCTAAATTCCTAGTGAAGGAGATTCTGGTTTTTGTAAACTCTTTGGGATGAGTTCTGTAATAACTTCAGGAAGTCCATAAGCAGACTAGGACTAGAGACTCTAACACTGCCAATACTAATCACTGTAAAAGTGATGTCGTCTCTTCTCTATATATATTTTTAGCCATATATAGTCAGCAGCTTTGCTTATAGAAAGTTCAATTTATAAAGAGAGAATACATGAATTTTTTACATGCCTCTTAACTTCAGCATTGTTGTTACGTTATAGGGTGATATTTCATTCATTCACGTCCTCTTTTTTTCCTTTGTTATTTCGTTAACAATGAGATCAACCTGTTATGAGAACGGTAAGAAAAGAGGTATCAAAAAAAAATTCTCCTAAAAATGTCGTCAGGTCGAGTAAGAAGAGTAGCATAAACTACTGAAGATAAAGACTATTTCTTTTTTCACATTGGCTGTTTGGAGCATGCGTCATCTATTTGTTCCATTTGTGAAGCAGCTGGTGTAATGAGAGTCCTTATCCACAGCCAGGGTTCATAGGTCTAATCACAGTATAAAGAATAAATAGTAGAAGTAATATGGCATTTAGGATCTAAGTAGCTGTTGTGCTCTGACAGATCTCTTAGCCTTCCCAGAGTGCCATTTGGTTTAGATTTAGTGTAAGTACAGAGATGCACGCATGTGAAATTGCTTACAGGATTCAGGAGTCACATCCTTCTGTCAAAATCCTTAAAAACAAATAGATATTCAAATCTAAGTGGGAAAAATAATCTTCATTTGATTGGGATTTTCCTTTTAAATAATCCTATTTCATTTCTAGACATACATTTGGCATAGTTCAGTAAAAACAAGTAATTTCCATCAAGGCCCCTAATCTCGATTCCCTCCTTTGAGAAAACCTCCAAACAAATACAAAGTCAAAAAACCCAAACCCTTTGCTCTGCAAATCCAAGTGTCTCAAACAACTGTGGCTTAGGGAATGGGATCCTAAAAGAAAACAGCGCAATAACTCTTCCCTAACTCAGTTCACTTCTTCAGCCACTGTCAATTACTCATATGAAAACCAATTTTAAGTGTATTCTTCAAGGTTAAATTCCCCAGAAGCTTGTGGAATGCTGCCAGGGGCTGTGAACCTTCATGCAGGTCATCCACTATCTGAATCCTCTGTTGCAAATCACTGCTCTCCCCATTACTCCTTTGGCATGTACCTGATTTGGTTGACATTTCCATAATTAATTTATAACAGCAATAACCCTCAGATAAGCCTATTTATAGATTTGTGCAAGCTGTATAAGACTATAGATAAAATCTTGGTTCATTAACATATTTAAAGTACTTGGGAGACTTTTGCCTCGTAGTGTAGTTGGTGTGATTATCGAATTATACGACGAAAAGCTCAAGTGTTTAATGTGCATTCAGTGCCTCTGAGATGGTTTCCACTTGAGATCACAGGGGTAATTCGGGGTACAGAAATACCATCCTATCTGTTGACCCAAGTAGTTCTGTATACTGCCAGGTATAGTATGGTATGGTTTGGGAAGGCACTTTCTAATCCCCTGATACTCTTTCAGATACTGCCTTTCAGTAAGTTTATGAACATTTTGCATCCAGTTCTCTGCAGATTTTTTGTCCTTCTGCCATTGACATCAGTGCAAAGTCAATGGTAAAATGCTGCCAAATCGGAAGTATACTCATTCAGCTCTCCCAGGTGTAAAAGTTATTTTATGAGTTGCACACGAGAGAATTTGATTGTATATATTACATCCCTAAATCATCTATAGTATCTAATGGTTTTCGCACCAAGAACTGTTTTTTGTATTTTCCAAAAGTCACAGACACTCTGCATACGAGAGAGAGAGAATGGCTTACCTTTGTCTATGCTGTGCATTTAGGAACACGTAGGAGATGGCAAACAAGCCAAGTAAGACAGGACAAATAAAGGCAGCAATATAAAAATTATAGACTGTGGAAAAAATACTCAATTCTTGAGTTAAAATTAGGAATAGAGAGGGCAAAATAAGTGAACAGAGCATTGCCTTTTAAAAAATACAACCTAATTTCTGTCGTGGCTCCGTACGGAAAGATATCCCAGTGAGTTCCCCCTGACAAAGGCATTCCTAAGATATTTTACCACAAACAAAAGTCTTACAAGAAGACTTTGGTCTCTCAAGCGGCTGCACTGAAATCAAGGTAATAGAGCCTTGCGTCTTCCTGCATGAGGAGCAAGTGGTCCCCCTTGACTGGCTGTGCTCGGTGCTACTGCTACTCTCAGATACGCTCTCAGTGATGGATGGAGAGTCGTCTTCTGTCCATCTGCACAGGTAATTGCAAATCTGCAGTTGGCTGTGTGGCAGAGTTGTGCTTATTACAGACCTTAAGATATTTAATTTGTAAACAGTTAATAAAGCATAGCCTACAGTAGCTTGGCTGGTCTTATCTGTCAACCAAATCAAAATCAATATGTCCCTGGGGTATAAGCTATGATTGTCTGGGCTGCGGAGTCTAATAGGATTAAGTGTTTGGGACCCTATCTAACATTACAGTCCACAATCCTAGTTAGAGAAAGTTAAAGACCAGCTTGCCACTGTAACAGGCATGATTGCTTAGGGGTCTGAAAAATCATTAAAGCTTGTCCTCTTAAACGTTGATTGTTCCCTAGTGATTTATTGACAAAACACAAAAAGTGCTCTATACTGCACTCTAATTATATGTATGAGGCTAGGAAATCTCATGGGAAATTAAATAAAATTTACAGCTTGATGGTTTTATGCTCTTGGGAGACATACCTTCTTAATAAGATCTTATAGCTGGGAATATTTATGAGGTTAAAATCTGTGGGCTTGAGCTAAGACCTAACCTTCTCAAAGGGAGGGGTCCTTCATTTTTCTTTATGTAAATAATGTCAATGACAAGGTATTCAAAAATTATAATAAGGGGATATAGCGTGAAATATCAAGCATTTATTTTCAATGCCGATCAATAGGCAGAACCTCAAAGGTAGAGGATGAAATAGGGAAGCTGCATGCCCTTTTGGACGTTATGAGATTGGTGTATGTCCATTTGCAGTCAGTCTTCTGCTGCATTCCTGATGTGGCCATGTGAGTCCAGTCAAAAGTTGTGAAGACCACTAACTGCGGGAATTCCTAGGCTGTCCAGTTGGGGCTGTTTTAAAAATAATTTATGTATATATGCGTATGCATAGTTTTCTCCCTTGAGAAAATTCCAAATGTAGCGAGACTCCGACTCATTACTCCCAGACATGCAGATCTGCAGCCTGAGCCATTTTTAATGAAACCTTGGAGCCCAAAGCCTTTGAGCATCTGTAAAAATCCCATCTTGGCATTTTAAAATGGACAGATATTTTGTGATCACTTATGGTATTTGACAATTCATTTTAAATTGTGACTTAAAATCAGAAGAGGGTTAATTGAGAAAAGTGTGTCAGTATGGTGATAACACTGTCGCTGAGTTCCCTGGTTCACAGATAGTGAATTGGTATAGATTTGTCTGTAAAAGTAAGAGAGACGTATCCTTTCCCGCATGCTGGAGCAATTATGGAATAATACAATTAGAATCAAAGATGGTAACAAAATTAGTCAAAAATCCCATGTGAAGTTTTGAATGTTTTATTCAATTGAACCCTTTGGAAGCTGGCCTACTAGTAAAAACAAGAAGGACTTTCCTAGTCGCTCTTCAATGTAAAGGATAATTAATATAAAGGACAATTCTCTCTAGGCCCCGGAGCAGTTTTTGATTAAAGCACTTAACTGGGACTTTGGAGAATTAGGTGCAACACTTGGTTTTGATGTAGAGCTGCTCTGTGATATTGGGCAAAGAATTGAATCTCTCTGTGCCTCAGTTTCCATTTACAGATAGGATTGTGATACTTTCTTTATCTCTTTTCTGCTCGTACTGTATTCTCTTTGCGGCAAGGACGATATGCCGAGCTCCAACGCGCTGGGTCTCAGCAGGGGACTCTGTTACTGTTGTCACAGCCACAACATGGGGGTTTTCCTTTATCTCTGTAACTTCTGAATGTGTATGGAGATATCTCTCACCAACTTTTCCCTGCCGTCATCCTCTTCTTATTCCGTAATGAAAACAGAAACAGCTTAATTACAATATGTTTGACAGGGATCTGAGAAGAAAAGATGCACACGCTCCCAGTTGTACAGGTTGATTGTGATGCTGTTGCTAATTAAAAAAAAAAAAAACAAAAAACCCTCTCCTGATGCCCTTTTGCCATATGTTTAAAAGGGAAAAGTGGAGGGCAGAGAGGGGAGGGGACCGAGGAGCAAGTGTGACCTCCCCTCCGGTATGAGAGGTGACGTGTAGTTATCCACGCTCTGGACTCCAGCTTCTCCTCTCACTTAGCTGGTGCAAATCAAAGGAAGCTCCATCAAAATGTATGAAAATATTTCGATGCAAAATACCTTGGCGTTAAACACAAGGAGAATAAGCCTCTGTATATTAGCTGCTCCTTCTCCTAAATCCTTCTAAATTCAGCAGGGCGTGAGAATCAGATTTGTGTTCCTACAAGGCTGCCTTTTCATGTAATATTTCCAATCATTTATCTGGCAGACTTGCCTAATTTTTTATTCCCCCCTCTTTCTGCACCCCTCCTCCCCACATGCGCACACCTTATTTTCCCCCTTCTGCATACAATGAAATGCCTGATCAGTTCGTGGAGAGCTGAGAAAACCTGTGCCTGAGATGAAGGAGAAATTTATTAGTGAAAGACAAGACTCCCTGATAATCAGGGAGTATTGAAATCCCTGATTTAATTTGAATATGGTACGGAGCATGTCTCTTCCTGCCTTCATTACTTGAAAGTCTGTGCCTGATAATGTATCTTTTTACTTAAGGATATTATGCCGAGGAAAAAATGCTTGATGGGCCACTCTAGCTGAGGTGAAAGGTTCTGGTATGTTTTAATAAAGATGGATATCACTAAGAATGTTTGAAATATGTGGAAGTAAGATTTGTTACAAGTTACAAATCAAAGCCTAAAAATGTCACTTATCTCCTAATGATACTTCTACACAGATTATTAATTTCATTTTAGGAGACCAATGAATGTTACATTTTTATGACATTGATTAAATGTCTCACTGCCATCCCCCCATCCATCCTTTTCATTTTCAAAAATCCATATCCGACTTTAACAAAACCCAGCTCATAAATTTGTGTTTTACTGCTCACCAAAGCAGAGTTGGATAGCAATCCGCCTGCTAACTTTGTGTTTGCACTCCTCTTATGTCAAAGGATCAGCGGTCTGGCTTTCTTTTTTTCCTATCCGAACAGTATTTTAGATGTGAAGAACGTCGTTCAGTCATTACCTAACATCTAGAAATGTGGTTCTGTGTAGACAGCATGGCTCGCTCCACCAAGAATTTTAGAAGGGTCGTAGGAGGTACTATTGGGTGACTTCAGGAAAATCTCTTGGAATAGCAATATTTAGATTGTTGCTGCTTCTCCCTTTGAGAACTGTGCCTTCAACCCTCTGGTTACAGAAGGGGATACACCATGAAAGAGAAGATAGCTATATAAAAATCCCCTGTATTGATTGATTTTTGCCTCTTTTCTGTATGCGCTTTGGCTGAGACTTGGGCAAATTCCATAAGGTTGCAGACCTATGAAGGCATTTATTTCATTTTTGTTCTCATGCAGATTTACTCTTGTAATGCTCTTTAAAGCTGCGTGATGGAGGTGAACTGGCAAGAAGGTCATGAACAGAAAGGGAACGTCCCCTGTCCCCTCTCCTACCCCCATTACAGCTCTGCCTCTGGGATTTACCAGTCCCCTATGGATAGTGTCTCAATCTCAGATGGGGAAAAAAAAACCTACAAGGAGAACAAATTAATCTCACCTCCAGCGAGAGGGGAAAGCCTTAGTCTTAACTGTCCCTACCTTCCAGTGTGCAGTAGGATTTGATATCCTGAACGCTCTTGCGCCTCTGGGAGCGAAGGCAAATTAGCACCAGTTCACATCCAATACACAAAATCTAAAGAGAGCAGCAACGTTCAAAGAGTGTCTAATTGATATTGATTTTTAACCTGCTTGTCTTAACCGTTGCTTCTGTCTCTGAAATAAGTTACTCTGCTGCCAAGCTCCCCATCCCTCAGCCTTGTTTGATAAGCGAGAGGAGCTGTGGGGTTTTGCTTGAGCAATCGTTCAGCGCCCGAGCGCTCTGGCTGCTAAAGTCCTAGGGAGGTGGAGGTGGGCAGAGGGTGGCTTCACAAGGTTTAACGCTCTGCTTTTCCTAAGGAGAAGACCTTCATGAGGCATGATCAGAGTGTGGGGTGTATTAGATATTACCTGGCCTCGGCACGTGATGGTGCATGGAATAGCTGAATTGCCAAGTCCCCAGAATTAACGATTGGGCCCGGATAGTCCAACAAATGTGCCTCCCTGGTAGACGTGTCCCTCAGAGGCATTGCCTCTAGAGGCAGCTGAGATGACCTGAAGCGGTGAGCACTAGGCAGTGCCCGTCTGAACCCGTGGGCCCGGTCTCGGGAAGTGCCCAAGCGCGCCGAGCCCTCTTGCAGGCTGTGGCTGGCTGAGGACCGTCGGGCCATCCCGAACCTCCCTCCCCGGGCGCTCCGCAGCCCCGCAGGGGAGGGCTCCTCCGGCGCACGGAGGCTCGCGGCAGGCGGCGTGGTCCCTCCAGCCCGTCTCCCCACCTCCCCCTTCCCTCCCGTCGCGCGCTCAGACACATGGGATGGTTCATAAAGGAAAAAAAAAAATGGCATGTTTACAGAGAGAAATTTCAAGAAGTGTTAATTTAATATGCTAAAGTGTTCCCTTCAGCATTTTACCTTTGTTGTTGTTTTCACAAAACAGCCAAGACTAAATAATGAGCCCAGAGCTGTGCCCTTTGGTAGTGTGATACCTCATTACCCATGAGCGGCCTCCATCTGCCCTCATGGCTGCACAGGGAGCCATTACGATTATGATGGAAATCTCAGAAGCCATTACCAAGATGCAACAGAGGGCCGGCTGCAGACAGCCTAATGGACTAATTTGTAATTGGGAGAGGGAAATGACTTAGCGAGCTCGGGCTCGGTTTTGATGAGTGTGGAAGTGCGCATGCTAAATGTGATAAATGAACAGGAATGCTTGTTTGCGCAGTGGGTTTTACAAGGCCTTCAATCTCTCCTGGGGATCGGAGGCGTGCTGACAAGTCTTGAGAAGCGAGGAGGAAAGGGCTCAGGGGAGGCGAGGAAGATGCAAAGAGAGTAGCTGAGGATAAATCGGGGAGGAAAACTAATGGCAATAAAAACGCAAGGAAATGGCTGCGTCTGCCAGGAAAGCGGTAATTAGGATGCTTTTTGCGTGCATATCTTTAGCCATTAAAATTGAAAATGAGAGTGCACCGTGGCATTTGCGAAGTTGGAAAAGAAGAAAAGAAAACGCCGCGTAGACTAAAAGGCGAGCGGGGTTTTAAAACCGCAGCTTCTGTCACAGGGTACGGCCTTGCGTCGTGATCGAGCCCGTGCGTTTAGCGCAGCCCGGTCAGATGCCGCGGTGCGCGGGAGGAAGGGATTCCTCGGCCGCTCGTCTTCCCCGGGAGCGGGGCTCGATTCCCGCCAGCATGCCGGGCGAAGGTCTCGCGAGGTGCCTTTGCGGCAGCAGCGTCGCCCTTGCAACCCGCCGAGTCAGAGATTCGAGCGTAGTTATCCCCAGACAGGCCGGCGGAGATGGTTGAGTGCCTCTGCCTCGCGGCATCCTGGAGTCCGAGTCCGCGTTGCGACCGAGCCGTACGGAGACGTACGCTGCATCGGTTTGAGGTTTGCAGTCACCGTGCCGATACGTCCCCCTTGGTGTGTCATTTTTAGGAAGAGGTTTGCCTGGAAGAGCTCTTGTTGTAATAGTGCACGCGTTGCCGTGAGTTTTCTGTAGAATTGCTAAATAGTAAAGCTTTCACCGAATAACGCGTGTACGTAGATTCAGGCTTTACTTGTGGGCAAGAGGATCAGTGTCCTGCTTTGGTTTCAGCTTATACCCAGGCCAAGATTCGCTTCAGTCACTCTTAAGCCTGCTCTTACATGACCGTCGTCAGGCTCTAGAGCACCTTATGCCATTATTAAAGTTAATTTCTCTTAATTTTAACGTCCTTTGTGTTTACAAGGCGCATAATGGCGGGGGTGGTGTGAACACCTATGTTTAGCGGTGTTTTGGCAGCGGAGGAAAGAGGGATGCAGCACTCGCCCTCTTCCCTGGGGAAAGCCCTCAGTCGTTTAGGGCTCCACAAATGTCCACCACCATTTTAAAATACATCCGTGTTTGCACAGATAACCAAGGAAAATACAAAGTAAAAGTAAATGGCGGAGTCTTGAGCAAGAAACATCCAATACAGCAACACATATGTGGTGGAAACACCGACTTTCAGTGCAAGGACACGCTCTTGTTTGTTTATGAGCTGCTGAGAGGAGGAATCCCAGCTGCTTAACCATCCCATGGACTCGCTGTGTAGCAGAATGCATCTGATGAATAAGTTGCGTTAACTTTTACATTTTTAGTCAAATAGCACAAGATTTATTTTTTTTTCTTCCGCTTCTCTCCCGTTTTCCCCCTGAAAGTATGACACGTAACACTGTTGTTAGGGAAAGAATGTTTTATGGTATAAAGTTGCCTTGCTTGAAGCCAGTGAAGATGCAAACCGTTATCCAATACAGGCTATAGACTTTTCCAGTTTTGCATCCGTTTGTTACGTTGAAGGACAGGTAGAAGCCTGCCGTTGTTTCTGGCACAGAGAACATACATAAAGCAAACTGCCATTTGGTAGGCCAAATTCTTTCTTTTATTTATTTACTCTTATTTCCAGCCTAAACAGGATTTAATGAGGAAAAATAAGAGCAGAATTTTTGGTCTTGTAGCCAATAAATGCTACGGCTATTTCATAAAGTAAAGCCAGGGTTTAAAAATGTTTGTGTTTGTGGCTGATCACTCATAACGTGAGCAGTGTTCTGTTTTGACCAGAGGAGCAGCATGTGACTCCAGGGTGCTATCCGTGACTTGGTGACCCTAAACAAATTATTTAATCTCTGTATGTCTCTTGACAGAGTTTACAGTTCCATCTGTAAATAGGGTATGTTAACATTGACCTGCTTAGAAGGCTGTGAAGAGGCTTTAATTCATCAATATCTGGGAAACACTTTGAGCTGCCATATAAATACAAGTCATTAATATATGTTCTCTAAAAATCTGTTTTGGCTCAATCTTGATACAGATGTGTTCTAGGTAACTTTGTGCTATTAGTAACCATTTTAAGAAATCATTCCAAAGAAGAGTTTATAAAAGATTATGCAAAAATCCAGCGCATGTTAAAAGGAGAATTTAAATCTCCGTAATGCTTTGATTGCCTTCATAAATGAGGAATGTTGTTCTCCAATAATTCATAGCAGATATGTGCCGTCTCGCATCTCAAATTTGTGGCCCCACCATCGCACGCTTTCATATTAACCGGAGCGCAATGTGGAACGTACGCCAACTTCTTGGCTTTTTGCTGACCTTACGTGAGCTGCAAGAGGACACATAGTAATAATTTATTTCCAAAGACCAAAGGAAAAAGCCTTACTTGCAAGTAGCTGCTGGACTTGAGCCTGCCTGATTGTCTTGGGAATGGGGATATATGTGCTGTACACACAAGCCACGTTTTTGGGGCCTGTACCTATAAAGTCTTCAGTGCCCAAAGTCTCTGCTTTAATGCTGCAGCCATACAGTGAGTCTGTAACCTCTGATCAATATTAAAAATAGTATTAAAGTAAGTAAAGATAAATAGTCAACTGATTAAAATATGTATCTGGAAGCCCTGAAGTGAGGTGTAGCTAGCAGCACATGACCTCGTAACTGAATTCCTTGTAAATATGTATGGATATATTCCAGCCTTTACCATCTGATTTCCAAAGATTCAAAGTGTTCAAGCAAGTAACATCTGTGCAGAAAACTTTTTGTCCTTGTGTTGGATGCATTCGGCTGGGACTGCTGGGCGGAAGGGCCATCTGATGGGAGTCCTGAGAAGGATCGGGGAGGGGGAACCTGCATCGTGCAGGTGGGAAAAGTCCTCAGATCCGTTTTCATCCTTTCACTCAGATTTTCCTCCTGCCCCTTTGCAACTTGATCTTTTCATTTCTTTCTTTCCTGTCCTCTAGAGTAGGCTTGCAGCCACCGGTGAACTATCGCTGATGTATTATTGATGCATGACCAACTGTTTCTCCCTCTCTCTCAAAAGTTGAAGCGGAGAACAACCCTGTACAGACCTGCAGTGTAAATTTGCCCATTCCTAATGAGCTTGATGACACTCTATCGATTAACATCAAATAAGAAATTAGTCCTTCGCTTTTGCCGACCACACAAAAGCATGAAAACTTCCTTTTTACTAGTGTCATGTTCACATATGTGTTTATTAGCATTTTTCGCTTTCCTTTTAGCTCTGGATTTTACTGTGAGCGTCGCTCCAAGACCCTTGTTAGCGACGTGGAGATTTATCTTGGCCGGTTTCCACGGTGACACCTAAGAAGGAGTCGTTTCGAGGCGCTGACCTGTCCTGTGTTATTTCATATGTGTGAAACATCAACATTTTTAGTCCTTCGGTGTTTCCGCAGAGCACCGAGGTGCCTAAATGGTCGGAGTCCTTAACAAATAGACATGTGTGGGTGCAGTTTTGGTTGGTACGATGCCGATTCTGTAACAAAAGCATCACAGTTATACACGGCACCGGGGAATAAGTGAGGGAGAAGGAAAAGAACTCTGCTCTTATAAAGCAGCCCTTTCTCTCATAAAGAGCCGGCTGAAAAATATCTTAGCGAAATAGAGAAGTATGACAGTGCAAGCCTCTGTGCGTGTGCTGGAGGGATGCTAGGTTCCGCCAGAAAGCTGGCTTTGAGACCTTAAATGCTAAACTACCTGACGGGGAGAGGTTAGAGTTTATTCCCAGCTCTGCTTATGGGGTCACAGGTAGCAGCTGGAGCAGAAAATTTTATGCGAGGAAGAGTGAGAGGCTGCTAGGGCAAGGCTGAGGGGGATGTGGTTGACTCCAGCGGTTAGAAAGAAATAACTACTGGGTAACCTGTAGGTGGAGAAGCGTGCTTTCCTGTTGGTGCTCCAGGTGAAAACCCAGCTAGAAGAACATACCTGTAGCTGTAACGGTGTTTGAAGTGATTTTCAGAGAATGTGTGTTATGGAAAGTAAACCGGCTGAGGGGACGACGCGGATAGGAAGTCTGTTCTGCAGATCTTTAATATGCAGACTAGAGAAGGAATGCGCTAAGGGAAGGAGTATGCATTTTTAATGACCGCAAATGGGATAGATCTCAGTGTTACATTTCTTTTGTAAATTAGCAACTTGTTCTGCAGCACTGGGCCTTTTTTTTTTCCTATACAGAAATAACAAGAAAAGGAAAACTTGGGTTCTTACCACCCCTTCCCGAATTAACATGTTCTGTAGTTCTACCACGCTATGATCCGTTCTTCTTGTAGTTAATAGCTTCCCAGCTACAGACTACAAACCTCAAAGTTTCGCAGTAGTTACTGAATATAGGTGATTTGCATGTATTTTTCCTTTTTTTTTTTTTAATCATTTAGGCATTTTGCTACATCTAGGGATCAGAATCGCAGGCAGTTCCTTTAAATAAGAAGGGGAAATGTGAGGTGTGTAGGAGAGGGAGGGCCTAATTTTAAGTGCTAGTCAACTGCAACCACTGATAATCTGGAGCCTGTTCAAACCCATTTAGAGAACCGTTGAATTTTTAAGTGCCTTTTGATTCTCTCTTTCATTTATTTTAACTGATCTGCAGGGATTAGGAGCTTGGTAGGGGAACACCATAATGCTTGCCAAAATGTGTGAATAATTAGAACGCCAACGATGTGTGCCAGATAGGAGGGGAGTATTCACACTTCTGATTAGATCCACTGCAATACCGTTGTAAATCATGGCTGCCAAGGTAACTCGGAGCTTTGTTAAGTCGCTGCTGCCGCGGGAGGCAGCTGTGGCGAGGCAGCCTATCTGTCTGGCTCTGGCTGTAGGTGGGGACTTCTTGAGCGGATGATTTATTTTGCTGCGAAGCGGGAAGGGCAAAGATTTGCAAGTGTGGTGTCACACGGGCAGCGCAAACAAGCTTTGGATGCTCACATCTATATGCTTGCTTAGTGCTAAAATTTATATGAATAGAGGGCAGGTTACTGCTCAAAATCTGGAGAATGTGGAATATGGGAATCTTTGCACTTCCCAGACCTGGCCTTTGACAAATGTCAGTAAGGGGTGTAATGTCCTGGAAAAAAAACAAAATAAAAAGAGCAGTAGGAATTATCTAGCATCCCTTCTCCTGATCCATGACCCTCAGGAAGCTGCAAAGAAGAGCAACCTCTTCCTGATGCCCTGCGGTGCTCCCACATGCAGCCAGACGTGCAGGTTGGCTGTTGCGGTCCTGCTTCTTAGCATGCCTCGTGTTCACCAAGGGCTGCCTCCAGCGACGGGCACTACTCTCGCCCAATTGCGCTCTCCGCTAGGTGTTTTACAGGGAGACTATTATTGATGCAGGAAGTTGGTTGAACTCCCAGGTATCACCTTATTTTATTTTATTTCTTTATAAGAAAAAGCAAGCTGGCTCATAATTGAGTGTGTGCCGTTCCTTTCATGTGATCCCGTTTTGACTGGCTCCACACGTTTGGTCCCGAAGGCACCATGCATCAGTGTCAAAAGGAGAAAATGTGAGGCTCTGTTCCCAGATGAGGGGCTGAGTGAGTGCTAGAGCTCACTGGAGCATTAAATCACACCTACATGCGGTTCGGGTCGCCCCTGTAATGTTAACAAGTGCTCCACTCTCCAAGGAGAGAAAATACTGCTCAAAGTTAGCAGATATAAATTCCATTTAAATGAACGTTGCCTAGCACAGTAGCTTGTACGGTCTTGAGGGGATCCAGCTGTCATGTTAGGGTGCTTAGCAGGAGCAGAATTAGGACTGCCCTTGGATGTTCAGGTTTGGGATGTTGTGCAGGCTGTGTCTATGCCGAAAAGGCCGTATCTGCTGGCTCTTCCGTAAACCTCCAGCACTCAAGATAACACTGCACTTCTCCCCTTCTTGCTGTTCACCTGGAGTTTACCTGGGCGAGAAGACCTAATGCTCAACCAGAAGCTGTTTCATGTTTCCTCATTCCTGATTTCTCCAACCCTCTTCCCATCAGGTCCCTAAGTAAAGGCAAGTCTAGAGGGAAAGACGTGGAGTCTGCAGACTCTTTCTAAGTCACAAAGGACAGCACAGTTGGTTTGGGTGCGAAGGGTGGAAAAATGATGGGAGAGGTTCCCGTTGCCCATGTTTCTTTGGGGCAACCTTTAAATCAGCTGTGTGTAACTGTAGACATCCATGTTGATGTGGGAGCTGAATGCTTTTGCCACCTAGGAAGGGTGTCTTGCTGCAACTCAAAATACACAGCTCTAGGAATACTGCATTATAGCAAAGGATTTTTTTCCATCTTTGTAAATGGTGTTAAACTATGTAACTTTTTGCACACTATAGTTGTCTCATACCGTGTTGACAGGGCAATTTTAATAGGTGGTTACCAATTTGACAGATTCACATGGTCTTTTTTTCTCTTCCCTAAGAAACTATAAAATTGTTCTTAAAGCTGGCTTAGCTCGTTCCCAAAGTGCAATAGTGGAAGGTACTGTGGAGTCACTCATGGTGAAGGAAAGGGCAAAATTTTGGTAGAGAGTATGAATTAGGGATTTATGCAATAGTGTTTGTAAGCTCTGATTTTAAAAAGTGGGAGGAGAACTTTGAGTGATTATTTTAGTTATTTAAATTTTGTAATCATTTTGCCTCCCTTTAGTATGAAGGGTTTGTTTCTTTTGCTTTTAAATTGTCGTTCTTTTACCACAGTCAGTTTTAATCGTACGATGTGTGGCTTTTTGCTGTTTTTCTCCTTTAATCTTCCCTTTTTATAAATGGCTTGCATCAAAACCAATATGTCTTAAACAAAATGAATTCAGGTCTTTATACATTTTTCAAAAAGTTGAGAAAGATATCAAAGAAAAAGCCTTTTTAAAATAAAAAAAGTTAGTTATTCTGCTGTTTGCAAAAATTAATGTGGCATATATGAATCGGGCAAGATTTCTTCTGCTTTAGTAACAGCTTTGTAGATCAGCGCACTCTTGTCTGGAGATGCCCTTGTTTCTCTCCTCTGTGAGACAGAAACCCCCTTTGAAGTGGAACCGCAATATGGAGACGGGGTAAAGGATCATGAAACAGGACATGACAGGGAATGGCTTGTAACCCAAATGATGTGGTGAAAATGAGCAACACATGAGGAACGTACAGAGAGGGGAGAGAGACATCAAAATCGCCTAACCATCTCTGAAGTCTTTAGAAATGGAGAGAGACAGAAGAAATAATATGTGTGACTCCCTTTAAATCATAAAAACTATTTTTCACAATTCACTGGAGGTGTGAAGGAGATTTCTGTGGAAGGCTGTGATCCTTGTAAAGTCCCTGTGAATTGTTCAGTGCAAATTAACATTTGGCAAGGGGAAGAAAAAAAATACCTTCAGCATCGCCTGGCCTTTTAACTGCATAGACAACGTCTGCACACAGTGAAAGTGTTGCTCCGTATAAGGTCATGATCAGTATTTGGTATCTTTGGTGCTGCGCCCTCTCTCCTTTGTGTCTTAGGTACCCGGTCTTACCTGTCAAAACCAGTTTAGCAAACTGCGATTCATCCTGCTGCTGGAAGTCAAGTTAGTCTTCTGCTCCCCTCTGTCATCCCCACCCCTCCGCCTCTCCTTCAAAAGCTCAGCGCGTGGGGTGGTTCTTTGTGATTTCGCACAGGTAGCTTGAACTGGCTTACAGAAAGATTTGGATCAGAAGAACTTTGTATCCTGGTGCCTGATTTCTAATGGGAAGAAACTGGTGAGAGCTTTTCCTGGTTGACTTTCTGTCTTGATGGTGTCACCGAGAAAGCTATTCTCGGGAGAAGGCTGTTTAAGTACATCTTTTTGCCCTTTGCTAGTCTAATGGACTGGGTGGTCTCAGTCTTCAGAGTAATGGAGATGAGAAGAAACTCTCTCTATCAGCAGATTAATGGTAGCTGCCTTTGGGTTGAGGCCTTCTGCTGATGGGATTAGTCATTGGCAGAGAGGATACTGGAATAGGCGGACTGTTGGTCCCACATCCAACAGTTCCTATGATGCAATGCAAGGCATCTTTCTTATTTTCCATGCTGATCGAGCTGAATGGGTAGCTGGGAATTCTGCGTTACTGACATCCTTTTGCTTCTTGGAAAAGAGTTGAAAATGGTGTTTTTTTGAAAAAAAAAATTTTTTTTGAATTGAATGCATTGCAAGAATGTACCTTCCATGTTTCAAAAGATTTGTGGGTGTAAGTCTTTTTTGCCAATGGTATACATTAGGAGCAATTTTTACTGCAGTTCCTGCAGCTGACTTGGTTTGAGTTAATCCTAAGTCAAGGAAGACTCCGTGCCCTAAGTACGCAGGTTTTCTACAGAGAGGCATGAGGGCAAGAGGTCTAACAAAATCGCTTTTAACGAGTGGATTTTGCCACTGCCGCGCTTGAAAACCCCAGCCCAGCTCAGCCTCAGAGATCCTGTTTTAGACAGAAAAAGGTACTTGCTTGCCCGTCCACTCAAATTGGCAGCAGCGTGCTGGCTGCTGAGGACGATGGAGCCCAGGGCTCGGCTGGTGGGGAATATTTTCCGCATCCCATCTGCATCCCTCTAGAACTTGACCATTAGTCAGGCTACTTCTAAATGATGCATCTCTTTTAGAGATTTCGCCCGATAACAAATGAAAGAGCCTTGCTTTTTTTTTTCCCTGTTCCTCATTATGCAGGCAGCTGTGTGACAGCGGCCTGACAAACTGTGTTATCTCGGGCTTCCAGCTGCAAGCTGTTCTCATCAATACTGCTGCGAACTGCTTCCTCCTAACCCTTGCGCCTTTCTGCCCGTTTTTATCAGGATTTAATTTTAATGGGAGGACAGTCAAATATAATGCCAGATGTGGGGAGCAGATAGTTTCCTTTGTACGAGCACGTAGCAGGGGAGGCCTTCTAAAGGACGAGCCACGCCGCGCGCGGAGCGGCTGTGCCGCCATCATTACGTTTGATTCCCGTGGACTCTCTTTTTATTATTATTACTATTCCAAAGTTGCCATTCCAACCTTTCCTCGCGCTTGCCCTGGCACCGAATCAGAAGCCAAAATTGAACAACAAGAGAGCTTTAATTTAAAATAAAATAAAATAAAATAAATTTGCATCCGTCAGTCCGAGTCTGCCGGGATGGCAGAAGCGTGCCCGCTCTTTCAGCCGCTCTAATGTACCCACGAGAAGTGTGAAACAGCTGCAGGAAAATAGTGTTTGGCGCTTCCTGAAATTAGTATTGCTGAAAAATGTGACGTTGTTGCCTCAGGTAGAGCACGCCAACCTCTGGCGGGGAAGGCACGTGCAAATCTGTGTGCGCTTGGGGTACAGAAGGATGGACTACGTTCCCCTGCAGCACTGGCTTGGTTTTGCTTGGTTTACGGCACAAGCAGCACCGTATTTTGACAGGTATACTGAATATTGTTGAAAGAGGCAGCTCCCGTTTTGCTCGGTTGTAAGTGAAAAGAGCCGAGCCAAGAGCAAGCTGCCCTTTGCAATCGTTATCCCAGCCGCCAAGGAAAAAAATCCGTCTGAGAGAGGAATTCCCCCTAAATCCTCATATTTTAGTCATCGTTATCAGCATCATAAATAATAGTTTCATTCCGAGGGCTCCAAACTTATTTTATATTTACTAGTATCCGCAGGATTTTTTCGCTGGCGAGACTGGTTTTGGTATGTCGGGCTCCCCGTCTACCCCGCGCAACAGCATAAAACAGCGTAACAGGGCTGCGTGCAAGTTTTATTTGGGGTTGTTGCTTCCCAGTGGGCTATCGTACAATTAGCGCTAACATCGCTAAATGAAGGGCATGTAGGATCGTGCTTGACTTCTTGTGACCCTGTAGCTTTTAGTATGACTTTAACTCATTTATGATATTGAGCAACTATCTGTTGCACTTCAACAAATGAAGCTCCAGTCCCAAAAGAATCGGTCTGATGCTCTTGAGTGGTACAGTAATTTATTAGCCCAAGAATTCTAGTAATTTAGTGCTCTATTTTAAGTAGTTCAAGCCTAATTAATAGGATAGTTTTCTGGTAGGAGTAAAGTCATGCATAACTATATATAGAAAAACTTTTGTGTTAATTAGGTTTATATTATTTTAAAATAGACCCATACATATGCACACGTTTGCTTTGATTTGGGTACTCAATTCAGGCCCCGTTGGCCCAAATTACTGCTTTTCTCCTACTATCTCACCCTCTTACAGACACGTGCACACATGCTTTTAACCAAGAGAAAGAAGATTCAGTTGTGTCTAACAAGGAGAGCGGAATAAGATGTAAGTTTATTGAATACGGGGGAAAAATCACATTAACCCCATAAAATACGCGAGGTACACACTTGAAGACCTTCTTTAAAGCTATTGTGGAAAATATCTGTTCTTGTCAAAAGCTGTCCTGCATTGCTAGTGAAAAGGTATTAGGTGCAGGTGTCAAACATGCCTAATGAGGCATGAGGAGTCGACAGCAAAATAACAGAGATTATAGGTGCAGAGGATTGTGAATGAAGTGTGAATAGCAGCCTGGATGTATGACTGACACAGAAAAGAGGAGAAGACAGGCAAGAAGAAAGAAGATCCATCACTCACGTAAGGAGAATGGACATTTTGAATCACTTGATTGATATCTTCCCATCCAGTAATCCTACAACTTTTAAGATCTACATTTAAAAATAACCTAAATTGTTCCTCCAAGAAATCATGAGTTTATTATAGGTCTTCGGGGTATTTTGCCAAACTCTCAGAGCAGAAGAGAAACATAATAAATGGCTCTGTTTGTGTGCGTGTGTATATTAGCACATAGAAAGTTTGTGCACACCAATTCGCTTTGTCAAATTAGCAGCCTGCTTCTAAGTTTAAAAAGATCCAAATAGCAATATTTAAAACTGAAACTCTTATTCATTCCATTCATCGTATAGAACTAATTTATAGCTAAACCGTGCATCTCCATTTCATCTAGAGATAAATATGAAGTCCAATGTTTAAAGGACTGTTTTGAGGAAAGTTGGTGTTCCTGAATATATATATATATATATATATATATATATATATATATATTTTATTTCCCAGCCCTCCTCTCCATCGGTTGCTTTCTTCTGTCAGGTGGAGTCAAAAAGTCTCTTTATCGGTGTCTAGAGCATAAATCTAAAATGCTTAAGATATGAGTAATTCCATAGGTGAAATTCCAAATGTTACTGGTGTTATGAAAATATCTGGACAGCTAATGTCAGAGTCAAAACCTCATCCCTCATCTATTCCCATCTGAACTCCGCGATAATAAGCAGTTGTGCCCTTCTTTGGTCCCCATCGAAATGAAACAGCAGGGTAATATTTAAAGTTTGTATCAGCGCGATAGAATACCTTGCCTCTTGGCTAAGAAAAATAATTATCCTGCTCGGATAATTCATGCTATTGGCACGTTCGGAAAGAGCCTGGGGGCTCAGTCTTGCTGCCTTTGAACTCGGTGGGAGTTTGGTGATTGACTTGGACGGGAGGAGGTCCTAGGTCTCCAGGTAGATATTGTACCCATCCGGGGTTTTTTTTTCGGGCTGCGTATTATTGCTCTGAGTATCCAGGCCAAACGCAAAGTTACAAGGGCCGTTGTGTTTTCTGGGGTGGGTAAAACGAGCAGAATCGAAGCCGCGATGGATTGGCACGGGATGAGGCGGGAGGACGCTCGGTTCGTCCTTAACTAAGCATCGCCGAAGGATCGCTGCGAAGGCTGCGGAGCGAAAAGCGGCTTCCGGGCCGCTTTGCCGGTCTGCTGGGAGGGCGACGGGTCCCTTGGCTCGCGCAGGTGCCGCGAGGGCGGTTTGGCGCAGCCCTGCCTGGCGCCGGTGCCCCGCTGCCGCAGCCGGCGGGAGCATCCGCGCGCGGCCCGCGCTCGCCTGCGTCTGGCGGTAATTGCCTGATTGAACGTGGCAGCAGATGGCTTTTTTCTTTTTCTCTCCTTTTCCCTTCAGGTTTCCAGGACATGAATAACAAAAGTTATTTAAAAACAACAACAATAACAATAACCCCCCTCCCCTCCAACCCACACCTCCGGGGAATTGTTTCCCTTCAGGATAGATGGATATATAAATGAAGTAATAGGTAGACCGCCTCCGTTTTGGGGGGTGGGGGGGTGGTGTTGACTGCTGTTTGCTTATACCCCAGCGGTGTTAACAAGCGGTAGATTGTTAGTGACAATCACACAGTCTCTGGCACTTAAAGCAGAAGGCTTGATTTAATCGCGGAGCTGTCATTTATTATTCTGTTGTGCTATTCCACAGGGGGAAACGACTGATCAAGCGCCTGCTCCCCAGAGCAGAGGGCTCTTTTTTTTTTTTCTTTTTTTTCTTTCCTTTTTTTTTTTTTTTTTT
>NW_020448308.1:4175165-4212665 GCF_003343035.1 Apteryx rowi
AAAGATCATTAATAGTGCTGTCAGATGGGGAGAGAGAGAGAGTGAGAGACAGAGGAAGCCAGCAAGCCAGCCAGTTGCTTAGCTTTCTCAGAAATCGGAAATTAATACATCTGCTTCATTAATACTGGCCTGTGTTTGATGTTTGTTAGCTGGCAACTTTAATGATGTAGGTTAGCACCAGTCGGGCGCTTGCATGAATTGGATTCTTTCAATTACCTGAAGTTCCTTTTCCCCATCCTCCACCCCCCTCTTTCTCTGCCCCAAAAGTCAGCCCTTAATTAGCAACTCTAAAAGAAGAGGAAGAAGCAGGGAAAAAGGCTGGGGTTTCTCCTTCCCCTCCCCGAGTGTGACAGCCACGATTTGCAGCCTCGCCTGGATCGCATTAACTGTAGCTCTCTTCCAAGCATTTAACTGTATGGTAATCGAGAAGAAATGTTTTAATCACTGTGAACAACATGTTAATCAGTGCTGTGACTGAACACTAGGTATTAATTGGGTTAGGGTAAAGTGCTAATGTTTGCATCCAAGAATGCTGCTGTCGAGTGCAAAGAAGATACAGATTTGATGCTTTTGCCAGCTATTAAACCCAAGGCAGCTTTGACTGGCGGGGTGACAGGGAGTAAGGAATGGGCTCAGCCCAACTGGAGCATGGATGCAACTGCACTGTATCCCCGGCCTTCATCTTTCCTTTTCTTCTCATCTTTCATCTTTTCTTCTTGTGTTCAGGAAAGTTTATCTAAGACTGGCTTTCTTCTCCTCTCTTCTTTTAGCAGACTCGGTGGCTCCCCCTATCTGTGCCTGAACGGTCCCAGCACACAGACAAAGATCCTTCATGCATCCATGCTGGTGGATCTTACTAAGACTACACAAGAGCAGTCTTCCCTGAATGTGCTCCATGCATTAATCTTACCTCATTGATCCCTTTGCATCGTGTACTGTCCATTACTTTAGGCATTTCAGAATGGTGGTCTGCAAAATGTTACTTAAATTGTCTAGTGAGAGTCAGCTTTGTCCACCTAATCCATGGTATCTGTTCCTCTTAGAAAATCGAGGTAAGAGACCTAGCCTGTGGCTGCATCAGGAGAGAGGAGAGCTGAGTTGGCTACTAGTAGCTGCCGAAGTGCTGGAGAGCTGCCCGGGAGAAAGGCAGAAGGCGCTATCCAAGGGTTTTGTGGAAAAATGTAGTAGATAGCACCCTGGTCCTGCTGTTGTGCTGCTTCTGCCTGGAGTCTGGATTATGCCTTGAGACTATCACCCCCTGCCTTCCTGTTTTGTCCCTGCTTCTGGAGGATGTCAGCTAGTAACAGCCCTGTTCCAGACCCAAGAAGCTAGCTAGTCATTTAATTCAAGGAACTTCCATTCATAACTTTTGCGAGGCAACGGAGGTGCTGTTCCACCCAGAGAAACACCAAGACCACCTTTTCTCAGCCCCTTGCTGAAGAAGGCCAGCCAAGGCAGTCCTCGAAGCTGAATGTATCTCTTTCTGTCTCCCAAGGCAACCCACGAGGCACCTGAGTCCCCGTACTGCCTTGGGAGTGGACTGTCCTCGGAGAGCAGAAAGTGTGGGGTTGTGGCCAGAAATATAGGGATAAGGGCTAAGTGTCTTCCAGGCCTAGAAGAGACTTTCTGAATTTGGAGGAGGGCTTGGAGGAAGGTTCAGCACGCTGAAGTTGGCTCTGAGTTGCCATGGCACTCTAGAGGCAGCAGTAAAAATAGGACTGAATTTTAGAGCCAAGATAGATAGCCTCTGGAGTGGGTTTTGTTTCGTTTATTCCCCTCAGCGTGGCTTCAAAGGGCAGACACAATGGCTCAATATGAAAAATCAGTTGTTTTCCATGAAGAATCCACCAGTAGTGGAAGTCGGTCTGTAAAATGGTGCGGCAATAGCTCTTTATACCAGTGACTGATTTGCACTGTTTAGGAAAGAAAGCAGTCTTGTTTCTCAGTTAACCATGAACCACTTGCAACAGGGATACTGCAGGATACAACACATATAAAAAGAAGAGACAGATTGCTTTTGTTTTGGCAATTGTCTTCTCTTTAGGACTTAAACTAGACTAGAGAAGATTAGACTAAAATCCAAAAAGGATTTTACATTTTCTTCATGTCCACAGCGCCTTTCCTTGCTGCAGCTGATCCGGGTAAATCTTTAAGAACAAAACCCAGCAAGAGAGATGAACAATGAAGAGACCAGGTGCCAGTGATTTCTAGCTGGCTTCATCATTAGGTGATGCCACTAAACTAGACTTCCAAACCTTTTTAAGGTTTTAGCTTTGTCTGTGCTGTGTCACTTTGTACAAGTTCATTGCATCTTTAAAGACACTTGAGAAAAAGTGCCATCGAATGGAAGGCGCTGCCTCACGGTGAGTGCTGTAGCTCCTGTCTCTCAAGCTTGTTCTCTTGTGCTGGAGCGGAAATAATGCTTCTGATGTCTTTCACGGCAAGGGACCTCTTCCTGGCTTATACTGATGTAACTTGAAAGCAGACCCATTTAACTGAAAGTGTTACCCAATTTCAAACTCATGGTCATCTACACTAATGTGTTCAGTGTTGCCTGGTAATGCTAAAACTGTACTGTGAAGGCTCATGTGGCTTCCTCACTCCTTAATTCAGCATGTTTTATCAGGAGCTTTCTCTTATATGTGCCACATACTTTTTTCGTGTATCAGCAGGTTCTGTATTGTGTGAACACCTCACACTAGGGATTTTGTGCAAAAAGTCTCAAATTCAACTTTCAGATTGTACTGTAAAAACACCAAGTTATATCAGATGAAGGCTGTTCAAATGCTACTTCTCTTACTGTCAGGTCAAGGAGAACTAAGACAGTGTTTCTACAGAAGGTAAATCTTATTTTAGGGACTTAATTTTGGATTTAAAACAATCTGCAGTAATATGACACAAAGTGTTAATGCACTAAAAACTCTGCTGGCTCAAATATAGTCAAAAATTTTAAAGGGATGACTTTGTCTTGGAGGACTTTGTGCTGGATCCAGTGTTGTCACCCTAATTTCACCCTGGCTCAGGCATCGCCTTTCCTCTTGCAGTCAGGATAGAAACACGTGCATTCTTGTTGGTTTGCTCCTGCACAATCCAAAGCAAACTTGCATTGCTAGAAGATATGGTAGTGTGGTGAACCTATAGTAATACCCTGTGAAACTATGACCTGAGTCTTCCAGTGTTTCAAAACATTCTTTATAATGTGTTACCTGTAAGCATTTTCTTCATAGATATGAAACTATTTTATTACAGTACACTTGGTACTCTCATCCTTATTTTACAAGTAGGGGAACTGAGATATGCTCTGACTTCCCTGGTGTCCTATGAGAAATCAGGGGCAAAGCCAGGTTTGAAACCTACCAACCCATTTTGTGTTCAGCCAGTCAGGTAGTTTATACGTTCTCCTCTGGTTCAGTGCTCTACATGTTTCCCACCAAATCTACTGTATTGAAGACTTCCAACCTCAGTATGGAATGTCTGAGTGTTTGAAACAGTTGATGGGTTTTCTGGGAATATCTCCTATGGGTAGCAAAAGCTCCACTTGGACAAAAGGTGAGAAATGGAAAGACAGAGAGAAATCTCTCTCTATGCCTTAAAAAGATGCACCTAAACTAAGAGAAATGCCTTTCCAGGGAGGATACCAGGATTGTAAGTACCTGTTGTGCTAGGGAGGCTGGACAACACTCAAGTGGTGCTTGTTGTGAGCTGATTTAGTAGGTTCAACTAAGACTTTATAGCACTGTCTGTGCCTTTTGCCTTTCCACCGTTAGGAAAACATTCATTGCTTTTGCTGCGAATGCAAACCCAGTCTGGCGCCACCGGTTTCATGTTCATAGCCGTGTGACTTAATATCCACTGCATAACTGAACTACCAAGTAGGTTAAGATCCTTGTAAGTGAGACTTTTATTATATGCAATGTTGCTCCACCATAGACTGTAATTGGATTTTTTTTTTTATTGATTATGCGGTTAACTTTCCTTTCCACAGCAATAAATCTCAGCCAGCATTTAACTTTATAAAGTGAGGAGGAGAGGAAAGTATCAGGTGAGGGTTGACCCTTCCTGCATTCCCCCACCCTCCCTTTTCTTTTTTTTCTTTTTTCTTTTTTTTTTTCTCCTGTTTTTACCCTGTCTTTGCTCATGACTTCTGGCAGGTGAGGCTAGGGGGTGAGGCAGTGGCATCTCCAGCAGCTGAGCATGGCAGGAATCTCTCTGGGATGCTCGACAATGCAAGCCCCATTCAGAGAGGTTTCAGAATTTGGCTTTTGCTGGTGCCAGCAATTATGAAAGAGGCATACTCAGCTTTAAGCACTCAAGTGCTGATGGACAAAGTGCTGGTTTAACAGATCTGCCTAATGGGGAGCAGGTGAATAAATACACGATTAGAGAGTCCTCCACAATAACAGCCTTATTATCGCATATTATGTGGAGTTTGAATTCCTTGAGGGTTTTTTGCTTTTTTCGACTGATGATCTCAGTTGTATTGAAAAATATATGTCTAATTCCCAAGATTTCAACTGATACAAAAACAGAGTATGTGAAAATACACAGGATTGTTCTCGAGCCTTTCCAGGTCATCTGAGGTTACGAACAGGCAGATTTTCTGTGATGCTAACCTCTAGCCATTCCCATTGACTTGAACGAGTACTACTAAAATTCAGGCTTTCACTGCTGATTTGGGTTTTTTTGTATGTATTAAGGAGATGGGAGGGGGGGGACTTTCTTTGCAAGACATACAGATAACTTCTTTCTTTATTTTTCTCATTGAGTACAAGGAAAGTCTGTGTGCAATCAGAGAACAGATTATATTCCCTTTACCAGCGATGCCCTGACAAGAGGAAGCTGTGTTTGGCAGAACAAAGGAGTATATAGATCACTTGGAGTAAAAAGGTCAATAGTCTCTATCCCTAATGCTGCATTTGTAACACATTTAGCTGTTAATAGCCCTCCTTTGTTGGCCTAATTAGGAGGTAAAGGATACATTTATAGATGGTGCTGATAGCACAGGTAATGAGGGTCCATCCAATGATAGGGTTTTGAATCCTGGTCTTATCTGGAGATGAATCACTTGAAAGGGAAGCTGGAAATGGGGGAATCATTTGATGCCCTTAATATTTTCCTTAGAAACCTCTAATGGACCTCTCAATGCCTTTCAGAGTCATGGCCCTATTTTACAGACGGGGAGGGTATTTTTCTTTATTCTTCATGTCTGTCACACCAATATATTTTTAGGAGCTAGAAATGAATTGGATAGTGTCTGTTTTGGATCTCCAACTTGAAACACTGGCTTGATTTTCAGAAGTGATGAGTACTCCCAGTCTCAGTAAAAAGTAAATTAGAGCTGTGGGTCATGAACACCAGCTGTGAAAACTCAGTCTGAGGTGTTACAAATCTAGCTGATATTGTCCGCAGAAGTCAGCTGGTGTCGGAATAAGGATTTCAGCCTAGGAATGAGAGGAGCCCCCCTCTCTGATTCCCTCTGCACATGTTTTCACCATTTTGCTTTTGTACTTTGAGCGCAGATAACACAGATAATCAACTAAGAGTTTGTAATGGGAAAGAGAACTCATTAAAATGGCAACCCACCATTAAAATTCTAATGGTGAGAGTGTTTATTTTTGGTAAAATGAGAGAATGGAACCAAATGGCAAGGTGACTTTGGTCAGGGGTCTTCACTTGAGAATGAGCAGGTTCTGTGCTGTCATTCTACTTTTTAAAGTGTCCATCTCCTTTGTTACACACCTTTTAGTGTGGAAGGGAAAGAACCCACCTGTCTCCATTATGGACTGTTGAACTACTATTGAATTAAAAAATGCTTAAGAAGTTTTAGGTTGTCTGACACGCCGCTCTCTGTGATAGATGATTGGTGTGGACAAGAGCTACTAGCGTTGAGCGCTATGTTAGCTACAGTCTTGGCAGTAATCACAGCTGCCTGACACGCTATGCCCTCTTCCACGTTGACCAGTCTGTTGCAGTCGCTGGTGTGGCAGCTCCCTCGACACATACCACCGTGTTTGCCTGCAGGAATAGTTTGGAATGCAGACCGGCTCTTTATGGATATACTTTGGCCACGAACCTTTGTGCAATTATAGAGACAGGTGCTTTAGAAAAGAGCTTGATGGTGTGGGAGTCGCTTGCTCTCAGAGGAATATCTCTTAAGTGAAAGCAGAAAGAAGATGGCTTTGCTGCTGCTGCTTTTCCTCCCTCAGGCTCTCTGACTTGACTCTCGAGAAGTCAGCTGGGAAGCTGTACGACTCTACCCACTTGTCAGAAAAACACCTGCAGAGAGAGACAAGTCATGCCTTGTACCTTGGAGCCTGCAAAGCTCAAATCGATCTCGATCCCTGTAGACTTACAAGATACCGAGCACATTGCGAGATGCTGGGGGCCCCCAGCTCTCTTTGCTTTCAGCTCCCAGTGGCTTCAGTCAGCACCGCTGGGGAATGCCAAGCCCGCTGCACCATGGAGCCCACTCCAGGCAAATACATTTGTGCTTTGTTGTGACAAACCATTACTTTGTTCCTGCAAGGTTGCCTGCATTAAACCTCCCCATCCCAATCCAGTGCTGGAAAAGCACCTTTTTGCATTGTGCAGGGATCTAACAAACATTGCATCTCTTCCGCAACAATTCTTTCACACCACCTTGTCTCTCTCTTTTTTTTAATTTTATTTCCCATTTTAAATCATGCACGGTATAATACAATAAAGCAGTAAATCATGCAAATTGGTCTAGGTTACATTTTGAAAAATGTTAAGAGGAAACTGTTAAGAGACCCGTTTCTGACAGGCAATGCATTTTAAAGTTGAGGGATTTGAAATATTTCAGCAGTGGACCTAAAACAGCATTATAAATTAGTTCAACTTATCAGCCCAAAACAGAATTATTCATCTTCCAAAAGGGTATTTCATGCCCGCTAGGCCCAAACGATCGTTCACCTTCATTCTTGCCCTGCTCTAAGGGTAGGTCTCACTTTACTGAATTCTCCTGATTCATTACTGTGTGTTACTTTATGAATTTTTTATCAGCATTTTAATAGCTCTTTCAGATGATTGAATGTAACTGATTCTTGTAGCAGAACACTGATTGAACAGAAAGACAGTAATGTATGTCGTAGGGGTTAGCTCCAAGCTAAGCAACACAATTTTTACCTACAAGATGTGCTTTCTTTCTTATCCCCCCCAACCCCCATTTTTTTTCCTTTTTCTGTAGACAAGAGACAGTGTAGGGTTTTTTTTGGAAACAGGAACATCTAAGCACCCCAGCATCAGCTTTGACTCTATTACTTTAGTGAATCATGGTTTTCGGGTGTCAGAAGAGCAGGATACATCAATTTCTACAATATCCCGATCTGTCGTTTTTCTTACCGCACTGCCTTACGCTGCTGCTGTTGTATCAAGCCATGGTTCTACCTACATTGGCTTTGGCAGCCAAGCTGGCTTATAAACTTTCTACCCTCAGTGTCTCATCTGTGATTCAACGCTGGTGTTTGCCACCCGTCCCGTTGTGGTGTTAGTATCGTTTGTGGAGTAGCTTCAACCAGCTCACTGAAATCGTGCAAATTTAAATACCCCCAGGTCAAAAAAGGAGAATTTCTTTAATGAACTGTTCTCTAGTGCCGTCCTACGGCGTAGTATAGGTATAGTTGAGGAGACTGTGGTGTCAGACCGCCAGGGCGGTGATGGGGAGGGGATCGTGCACTCTCCCTCCCTCCCTGCGCTGGCCCTGGGACCTGTGCGGCCCTTCCCAGAGCCCTTCCAGCATGCAAAGCCAGCAGAAAGCTAGCCTGGATTTTGTGGACCAGGTTTCTGTTGGGTTTGTGCACTGAAATGGCCCAGCTGGGTAAGATGAAATTGCTGTCTGCCAAGTAGATGCTTGCCCATACCTTTAACCAAGCTGGGCTGGGTGTTAACAGCTGAGGGTGGCACACTGGTGCTTGGCTCGGCTGGCAAAACCATATGGCAGGAGATGCCCAGCGGCTGCCCCACCGTGGGCTATGTGGAGATGAAGTCTGAAGGGACCTCCTGATGCACCGAGTCCAGCCTGTCGCTGCTTTACAGCCCCATGTAATCCCATCCAGATTACGTGCTCCAATTCAAAATTGGTTAGATTTTCTCCTCTTCTCCCTCCGCTCTTCTGCCTCCCCCAGTATGTTGCCTTCTCTTCATTGCAGATGACATTTACCTCCATCCACAGTCGGTCCCTTCTATCCAGCAACGTTAAAATCAGTTTCTTGTTTCCTTCAGGTTTAAAACCATCGAGTGTATCATTTTAAAGAATTACCAGTAATGGGAAGGTGCAGAGAGTCATGCCGCAGATAATCAATGGAAGCAGTGGGTGTTTTGTTAGGGAGGTGCAATTGGCACCTCTCAGCTGGACAAATTTTCTCTCAGAAAAGCTGACAAAATACTTGCCTTGCCAGTTCCCTTGTTTTCTTTGTAGTTCCCAACGCCGTCCTAATGTGAAATGTGATGACAACAGGGCTCGGCGAAGAAAGCTGGCTAGGGCCAGACCAAATGTAGCTGAACCGCTCTTTCTGTTTTTCCTAAGACTTTGGAAATTTCCAAATGTTGCTTTTGGGTCCTGTACTTGAAAAGACTTCCTAAGTCTCTTTTTTTTCTTTTTAGTTTTCCCCACTTAAGTCACAATCACGTTAAAATGCTTTCCCGCTCTGCACACAAATGGCATGAGTTTGATGGGGTTTGCCTAGCAGTAGACCCATGTTGGCAAAGGGCTGCAGTGCCCCTACAGTAACTTCTGTTCATAACATCAAGGCATTGCACAGGAGCAGTGGGTGTGCATGCAGAGGAGTCTTGAAGAGCTGGGAGAAACACTGTGAAGTTTTTTGGCCATTACGCCAAGAAGGTTTGATCATGGAGAAGTCCCCAGTGAAAGAGGTGCTCTGTAGTGGAAGTCCTGCGGAAGGTCAGCGTACAGGTTAAAGCTGGAACCTAAGTGATGCTTAAACGGAGTACACCATGCACTTGGGTGATTTTCACAAAGGAAGATTCGAGCCTTAGGAGGAACGTGCCATTTTCAAATGCCACTTTCTAGCATAAAGCAGCTACATGTTCTCTGCACCTTAGCCAGAATGCACCATGAATGTAAGAATTTCACTTTGTCATAATAATAGCAATAATGGATTCAGGGAGGGAAAGTGAAAAATGTTTTGGGATTCCTTGGAGCTCCAAAGAGTTTCCTTTGGTCTGTGGCTTTACCGATTTGCTACAGAATTGAAGCTGACATGGAGACATATTGACAAACCATTGAGTTGTAGAAGTGTAATTCTGCTTTCAGGTAAACATTGATGCATTTTTACGCATGGCTTTGAATGTACAGTATAATTCGGAGAACTGTAGTGTTTCCCATTTCTTAATTTGTTATGTAGCTGATATGCTCGTAGGGGAGGAAATATAAGGAGATATTGTGAGGCTGCAGCTGACACGTAGACTCTTGATGGAACAGGCACTGCAGACTAATTTTTCCTTACCGTTTTCTGTCTTGTGCTGTGTTGCGTATAGAGTTACATGGTGAGCGGGGCACAGCAGGACATTTTGGTGTTCAGAATGGGTCTTTGCTTGTCATTGCAGCTCATTCCTCACCTCCTCCTGGGTGCATAGGGCTTCCAGGACAAGCATCGGCATGTTTGGCCCCTGCTTGCTCCACTCTGGTTGCAACCCTACTGAGAGAGCTTTTCCATGCAGCTGTCATAGAAAACAAGGCATTTTCATTAATCAGTCTCCGTAATGCAGTATTTTTTTGTTCGTATTTTGATGCAAATTACACTTCTCAACTGCTTTCAAGATCATATTGCTTAGTCTGCCTACCTGAAATCATTTCTAAAGCATTTCCCACCCAGTCATGTAGTAAGGCAAGGGATGAAAGAGGCAGTTGCTCCAAGATGTCCATGTGAATATAATGCCAGATAAAGAGAAACATAAAGGGCTGTCATCCAGACTGCCAGGGTGAATCCGTCTGAAGCTTCCAGTGAGGGTTTGACAGTAGTTTTTCACCTCGCTTAACCAGGTTGCTCCAGGTGCCATAATGTCTCCTGATATCCTCATCCATCCACTGATTTCTACAGGTTCTCCCTTCCTCCATTGCACCCATGCCAGCCGACTTTTCGTGCTGCCATGTTAGCTCGTGGGCTAGGATGATTTGCTGTGATTCAAGCTCTGCTTTGCCGTTTGTGGCATGCCTTGACTGACACTGGTGCCAGATGGTATTCAGGGACAATCCTCGAGCTGATCCAAGAGCACGTGACCAGCATGCAGAGTTCTTCTTGAACAGCACCATACATATTGGCAGAGAGAAAAATTCACTTGGAGCTTATGGAGCTTACTGGCAGCGGCACTGAAGCTCATATAGTTCCTTGTCAGACAGAAGGGCCAGGAAATTGAGGTTGGCTCACATCTGTGAGAGTGCTGTAGGGCAGGACAGAAGGACGTGCCAGCAGTGTCCTACTGACAGAAGATTAGCGATCTGGCTTGGCTAGCGAGGTGCTGCTCTGTTAACCTCGGCAAATAAGGATGTTGCCTATGAGTTATATCGTTCCTGGGTGAAACTGCAGTGGTGATGTGCAGCTCCAAGAGAGGGTTCAGCGATTTCTGCCCACTGGAAGCAAGCGATGCCCTGAGCGAGGCAAAGCGCCGCAGCTGAAGGGTCTTTGCCCAGGACATGGAGGCACAGGAGGGCCAGCACCTGCTCAGCTGCCCTTCGTTGCCCTTGTAGCGCAGGGCCTGCAGTCCAAGGCGGCTGCACGGTGCTGGTTGTCTCCGTTCCCAGCTCTGTCCCTCGCAGCACCTTGGTGGCCAGGCAAGAACTAAGAGTGCCTGTGTCAGGTCTGCATCGCTCCAAGGTGTCTTTAGGCTAGAAATGCTTCGTTTAAGACTGTAGCAGTTTTAAAGTAACTGTTGTGAGTGTACAGTGTGTCCTGTAGTGGGCCCAAGTCCTGAAATCCCTGTGTGAACCAATCTTTGCTTGGTTCTTCTCAGAAACTGCGGGACTCGTGCTAGGATAAAACCAGAGCGAGAATTTTGGGAAAGGAAGCCACAGATCCGCTTTCCGCTAGAGCAGAGCCTCCCCCCAGTCCTGCTTTTGCCTCTGCCTTCATCGTTTTTGTCATTCTGGTCTGCCCGGCAATGCTATTTTATGTCTGGCATTATTTTAATAATAAAAATAAAAAAGGGGAAAAGATTTCTTGATAGCTGTGTATATACTGATGCAATCTCCGTTGCCTGCGTATAAGGCCATTGGAGGAACGGGTTATCTCAAGGCTGCAAACCGCCCTTCCATTAGTCTGTTTGAAGTTATCTGGAAAGCCTGTTTGAAATATAACCTCTCTCCCCCCTTCCCTCTCAACCCCGCTTCCCCTTAAATATATTTTCAGGCCCAGATCAAAACAAGCCTGTGCTGCAATATAAAGACATTGTGTAAAAGGTCGTTGCTCCGAGGTTGCATTTTTAGCCGTTTCGGTAAATGGGGCTTGTCCAGCTTGATTCTAACCTCTATGCAAATTTAACTATAATTCAGCACAATATTTATAAGATTCGGAGTTAATTAAATCCCAGCGGAGATCAGACCCTTTATGACCTCATTACAGTTATACACAACCGCCTAATTTCCCCGAACAACCGCCGAGTGGAGGGTGCGCTAATTTAGGGAATGTATGGACATATGTACTGTCTAGATGTCTGTCTGTTACAGCCGAAACGGCAGGATTACTGTTCCTCACATTAACGAACCCTTATTGAAAATCACATTAGCTTTTATTAATAGACTCCTTTTTTTTTTTTTGTTCTGCTGGATCTTTAATCGATAGAAATAAAATTAAAGAGACATTAATTATCAAGCCTTGAGTTCCTGAGCTGGAAGGCATTTTAGAAATGCAAAGTATTATTATTGCTATTAATTTTATTAGATAGGCCTCATTTTTTTTTTTTTCCCCCTGCATAATGAGGAATTTAGGTGGATTTCACCTGTGTGCAAAGGGGCTAGCTCCAGGCCCCTTGCATCACTTCGGTCTTATTTGGGAGGCCTCAGAGTAAGGCTTAAATGATTCGTGGGAGCGAGGATGGGAAGTTGCCATCTGTGAGCAGCTGAACATTAAGCCAATCTGTGTGTCCTCTAGTGCAAATGATGTGGTATGCACAAAGACACATATGTGCGTGTAAATATGGTTTATTTGGGGGGGCTGATTTTCAATGTGAGTACTTCTCCTGATTTTGCATGTTCAGGCTGCAAGGTTTTTTTCATGTTATTCCCATGAACACATGGAGGTCGGGACCGGGCATTTCTCAATAGAACATTTGTAGAAGAACTCCATTCAAGGGAGTAGGAGGGGAGAAAAAAAAAATCAGCGTTTAAATATGTTTTAGTTAAACGTTGACTGTGAAAACCCTGACTTGACTGTAAATAGATTTCACTGTATTTGGAATAATTTTATTTGGGACAAAACTTTGCCACTTCTTGCAGCAAATGAAAATGAAAGTCTGCATTATCTAGAAAAAAAAAAGAAATTATAGTGTGTGGAAACTTGTCATGCACATAAAGGAGGAATTTATTTTTTTCCAAAAACAGCCAGCAGGAGTGAGAGAAAATAACTGTTTTTCTGTCTGCAAAATACCTTTATTTTCATAATCATATTCAGAACCGAATCTTTCATTTTGGTTTAAAAAAAAAAAAAACTCTTGGGGTTTTTTGTTTGCTGTTTTTTTAGTTTTTGTTTGAATTTTTTTTACTCACTGAAGGGATGAAGGGTAGGAACATGAGTTTTTGCTTTATAAACATGGGTTTGCACTTGCAGTATGTAAATATTTTCAACAATCTGATCCACAGCATATACCAGCTTCCCAGTGGCAATCCCATTTACCATGAGAAGTCAGCAGCCTGCAGTGCTTGTACCTGGTCTGCTTTGCACTGATGCATTACACGTTTTGATCATAGGTGCAGGTGCACATGTGCCAGCTCCTTATAGAGCTTACAAAATAAAGTGTATAATGGAGTTTGCAAAACAATAGCATCACTCCTTTGTGTAACGTTAGAGACGAGAAAATAAATTTGCCATAATCTCCATTTGCAATAGCAAAATGGACAGTATTCATAACCAGTTTCTTTCTTAATAGTCGATATGAGTAAGCTCAAGTCAGATAAAATAGAAAATACAACAAACGTGTTTTTGATGGTCAGGAATGACATAGGCAAAGATATAGCAAATAGTGTGACAGGGACTTTTTGCAGCAATGAATGACGGGACCTCTGATCTCTGTGCCCACAACTTTGTAGGACAGAAAAGGCAGCTGCAATCTGTTTCATTTAATGTGAGCTAAGCATGGCCCTCAGGCTATTTGTAAGCTGCCAAGGAGCTTTGCACTGCACAAAGTTTGGGCACCTTGCTGTGTTTTGTGGCTGTAGTCGGTGGGGCAGGATTTGACATTTTAAAGGATAGAAAAGGGTGAGAAAATTCCTAACTTACTGCTAAATTAAGGATGCAGGTCAAAACTACTCAATGAATGGTTATTTAAAACTGTGGGCATCTTTTTCTTGCCTTCCAGGGGCAAATAAAAAGTGATTCTGTGCCCGAGATGCAAAATGCCAAGAAAAGACCACTAAACCAGGAATATCTTCTACGCTAGTAGACAAAGACAAACCCAACAGGCCAGAGAGGACAAAATGTCTTTAACATAGAACCACCCTTTAAGAGCTTTTCCAGAGCCTTTGGGGATTTTGTGCCTTTTTTTTTATTTTTGGTTTGCTTTACACTGCCTTCAGAGTTGCTTTAGTTCATTAATTTTTAACAATTTATCAGTATGGGAAGATAAATCCCCTGCAGTCCCTTTTAATATATTTTCTTCTTCTTTTCAAGTAAATGATTGATGAGTATCAATAGGATTGTTCAATACAGAGTGGTTGCTAATGTAGGGACCCTGCTGCCTGAGGGTTCCTCCCATAGTTTATAACCCTGCACAGATTGTCTGGATAAGATCTTAAGTAGCCAAAGCTGTAAAAGTTTATGTATATGTGTGGGTGAGGGAATATAGAGAGCTCACGAGCAAGCAAGGAACATTTCCATTAATCATGTTGCTTTCCTTTCGACTCCTGGATTGGGCAATACATTCTTAGCTATGCAAGTTGGGTGGGGAAGAGTTTGTCTGTGTTAATATTTGCCCCTGGAAAGCAGGGTCCAAAACTTCGTTATTACGTGGAAGGAGTCTCGCAGAGGAGGAAGCGAGGTCTCGTGGTCGAGGCGTACAAAATGGGAGGGTGGGAGGGTCTGGGTTCCCCTCTCATCCCTGCTGTAGATTTGCTGCTTTACACTGAAGCATGCAGTTAGGTCACCAACATGTATTATTGAGTATCAGCTTGACAGGGCAAGTTCTTACTGCCTCATATCGACTCTAAGCTTCTGCCCCAGTGGATGGAGCTCACGGCCACTGTAGCAGCACTCCAGTGGTCCTCAAACCATTAAGAGTCCTTTCACTTCAGATCCCATTATCATTATTTGGATTAATGCAGTTCCCTGGATTTCTGGGGATAGACAAACACCCCTTTCGGTAGGTGCTGTACGGTCACAAAACAAAGATAGTCCCTGCCGTGATCTCACAGTTTCAGAAGATGGGAAACAGATGGATGCACAGACAGAAGAGTATGCAAGGAGGCAACTGCGACAGCTCTGGCCAGCATGCTGGTAGGCGGCCTCGACACACCAACCACCTAACTGCTGTCAAGGCTTTTTTCAGTTGCCTTTAGTGTCTCTGTTCGTAAAGCAAGAGGAACCGTAGCGCTGCGTGGGAACGTGGTAGTTGCTGGCACCGTTGCAGGGGAGCATAAAATGCAGCCTCGGTATGCAAGTCGCACACCCAGATTGTGAGACCTGTCGCACCTCCGTAAGACTACGCTCTGTGGCCTATGTGACATTAAATCAAACGATACGTAATCCAATGTCCTCTCTAGCCTTAAGAAACAAAGCTGAGATAGAAAGGGCTTTGGATGTCTCGCTAGATGGCTAAGGCAAAGGAGGTGCCCGGTAGGGATTCTTACACTTCAGGTTTGCAACATGGGAGCCAGAGCCAAGTGAAGTAAATTCAAGTATTGTCTGACACTTCTTTACATTTGAAAATTTTCAGTACCTATGTTTTTGAATTACTTTTCAGGACAAATCTGTGATGGGTTTTAAAGATAGAAAATGAAAAATGGAAGCTACCCAGCAAAACAGAAATGACTCTTGTATTTTAAAATCTTCAGCAAATTCTCATGACAACCTATATTTTTGGGTAAACTGGGGAAGTTTCTGTGCTAGTGAGATAAACTATACGCTCCTATAGCAACTGCATATTTTGTGTAATTTTTCTACAAGGAGCAGGAAAATTATTCCCCCCGCTAATACAACTGCTCAGAAACACATCCATAATACTATTTGGCACTTCTGGATTATAGCATTTAAAATTTTCAGAATTTTCGATTCCTCCGCATCCCATTCGTCTTTTAGTTGGTTGGTGTTTTCGTTCCAGTTGTCTGAAATGGGAACTGAAACCCAGTGCTGTTCTCACTTGCCTGCGGTCACTGAGTGAAGCCTTGGTGTTCTCGTTTCCACGACGTGTCCTTAGACCTCTAAACTGTGCTACCTCATCCTGAGCAAAGGTGGGAAGTGATCTCATATGGCTGAGGGACGGAAGCAAAAACAGGTTTATAGGTGGCAAAGGAAACATTAAATAAAAATCCATTTGTGGCTACATATTCTATCCAAAGAGATGAGGCAATTAAAGGAGAAAAGATGACGAAAAAGCTCAACCAAAATGTGCTAGCATTTGCTCAGTGTGAATTGTGGATTTCTCTGTGGGAGTTGCTTAGATTTACACCCGTGCAACTGGCAGCAGAAGTGGCTCTCCACAACCCGATGGCCCACATCTCCTGTAAATTCACTGCTTTCCCAGTGCCTTCATGATATAAACTCCCTGGGGCAGTTGCTGAGCTGAGCCTGGGTGTCTGGTCCTGCTTCCCCAGACCTGGCTCCGGAGGGAAGGTTTGGGCGTGATGAATTCCCCGGTTGGCGCCGGGAGCTTTGCGTGGCCGCACGTGTTCGCTGCTGGGGGAGACGACCTGCAGAATCGGGACCCGGCAGTTTGCCTGCCCGGGAAGGCCGAGGCTGCTCTGCTGTTCCCAGGTTCTCTTTTGAGAGCTATAAATTCCCAAACCGTTCATTTTCTTTAAAGAACGATTACTATCTCTGGAAGAAAGATGGTACTGGAAGCAATGAGGCACACAGAGCTCGAAAACATTTGAGCAAAAAGCCCTCCCAAATGATGCACCAGCCATTGAAGTATTCTCTTAGCTTGCGGCAGCAGAATTATTTGGAAAAAATAAATAAATCTGGCAAAGATAAACCATGGGCTAAGCTTATCTGTTGTAATGTTCGCTATGTGGCCATTGTCCATCGTCGCGTTTCGGCGGAGAGCGGTGGTGCGCGGGCGCCCAGACCCGGCGGGACCCCCGCGATGCGCCGCCCCACGTGGCGGGGAGACGCTTGCGTTGAGCCTCCCTCCGGCGCGACGTGATACGCACAACCCAAACGCATACCGGCGCGGGGAAATGTTATAGGTTTATGAGGAGAGTGATTAAAAATGTATCAAAGAGGCTTGTAAAAGCTTATGGTTCAAGTTAACTGTATGAAGTAAACAGCCTTTAAGTGTCTCGGGGGACGGTGACAGATAGTCTGTGGGTGTTACTGCAACATGGTACCAGCGATTGTTCTGGCCATCCCAAACTAATCGCCATCTGTGCGCACGGGCCTCCGGGGAGCTCCCGGTTGTTGGACAACCATGGTCGTTAGCATTTGTAATCAGCTGCTGCGCGGCGCCGATGGAAACCGTATGCTGCTGCCTTTCCTCTCCCGCCTCGCTGCGGAGGGCTGCGCGCGGGGCCCAAAACTGGCCGGTCCCGCTGATGTCCGAGGGGCGCCGTCGCCCTCTCCCTCGTTTCTGCCGGCGAGGGGGAGGGAAGCGCGAGCGCTGCGCTCCGCCTGGCAGAAGCGCTCCTCCTCCTCCTCCTCGCGGCTGGGGAGAGGGAGTTGGGGGCTTTGTTGTCCTTCCCGGTGGTGGGAAATGGCTGCTGAAGGAGGAGGAAGCCCAGCAGAGCGTGGCCTGCAGCGGGCGGCCGCGGGGAGCCGGAGTTACGGGCCCTGGGAGAGCCACCGGCTGCCGGCGCTGCAGGCCGCAACGGCTCCGCGAGGCGGAGGGACGCGGCGAGAGGGGGCGGCTTCGGTCCGGCCCCCGAGGAGCCCAGGAGAGACGCTCAAATGACGAAGCCCTCGCCTCCTTCTGGGCTGAAGTGCGGCTCGTCTCCACAATTAATCCTTTCGGGATCAAGAGCGAGGGGCCCGGATCGTTCGACATCCGTGCGGGGTGGCGGGAGCACCGCCGCCGCGCCAGGTTCAGGGGAGCCTTGCGCGAGTGTAAACGGCTCTTGGAGCGCGAGGCGGCGGGGAAAGCACTGCACCGTCGCGGCGGGCGTCGATTCTCGGGCCCCCTCGTCCCCCTCTCCCTTCCCCAGCCCCACGCTCAGCCATTAAGTAACGAACAACAGGCTGCGAACGTACCGAAACCGCAGTTATTACACGCTGGAGGTGGAGAGGAAAGAAAAGAGGAAGCGCGAGCAGGCGCAATTCCCTCCTGTTTCAAACCAACTGGAGTTCTAGCCTTAAATGAAATGTCTTTTCCTTTTTTTTCCCCTCCACCATTTTCATTATCTACGTCGTCATGAGTTTTCTTGAGCTTTGCTCTCTTTTTTTTTTTCTTTTTTCAAGGGTATTTGTCAGACATCTACTTAATTCCCCTTCAGCCACGAGGGTGCGAAGCCTCGGAGCGGTGTGCGGCTGCTGGGTTTGGTGTTGGCAGGTCGCCGCATCCGTGAGAACGGGTGCAGGTTTTCCCGAGCGATTTTTGAATGCACAGAACGACGTGCCGGTGCCCGGACCGGTGGCCTGTTCGAGCGGAGGGGAAGCCATTCTCTGCGTCAGCTGGGTGATGCCTCTGAGATATTGATTGATGCTGATGGGACCAAACAGTTCGTTCTCTCTGGTCCCGTCTAGTAACTGCGTAAAGTCCAACACAAAAGAGTTGCGTAGTTGGGGCCACGCGTGTGGCTTTGAAAGGCAGTCTGTGGCTCCCCACCCTGCTTTCTGCAGCTTGGAAGAGCTGTCAGGTCTCGCTGAAAGCTGCAGTCGGGTGCTTGCAAACCCAGCTGACAAGTAATTTCTGTCTATCTGTTGTGATTATGTGTATATTGATTATCTGACTTAAAACACAAATGTTTCCCCGTAAACTGTTGGGCCCCCAGTCTCTTTCAAACGCTGGGCGCGCTCCTCAGCATCCTGCAGCAGCCTGGTTTTTGGCTTGGTTTTGAGGGAGATTTCTCTCTCCTCCAGCCTGGCTATCCAGAGAACGTGGTGGGATTTATAGGATATTATAGCATCCGTTTAGGTGCTGTCATTCGGGTACCAACGTGGACATCATACTGCTGTCGCGTTTACACCAACCTCAGGGGTTCACTGGGGAAGAGTTGGTTCAAAGAGTTAATGGCTTAAGTGGGTGGTACGAACCATAATCACCAGTACTGTGTCTCTTCAAGGTGTGCTCATCATCTGTCAACCTTGAAAATCATTGTGGGCTTGTGAGAAATGAAAAAAACCTTTAACTGCTTCATATTAACTAACACTTAGAGCCCCCAAGACGTTATCATTGTGTCTGCATTTGAGAAGGCTTCGGTGATTATAACAAAACATGCTCCAGATTGCTGGTAACCCAATGTGTTTCCAAATTCAGCCACCACTCAGAGGGCACTAGGAGGCCAGTCTGGGTGCAGGGTGGACTTGGAAAGATGCTTCTCCAGAAAACCAGTGGCCCCAGTGCCTGGGAGCTTTCTACCTCGTGTACAGAAGCAAAATGCTGGGCAGATCTCTCTTTGCAAGGGGCTTGCTCTAAAGACCTGAGCAGTTGCCTGGGAGTCTAGAATAAATTGTATTTCAGTTTGTGTAGGAAAGTTGGACCTGAGCTGTCAGATGTGCCTGGTTTGACCTAGGCCTTTAGGCTCACTTTGCTAGGTCAGTACAAGTGCAATAGGAGAGAATATATAAAAACATCATACTCTAATTGGTTGTAGGTGACTATTTAACCCAGATAAAATTCTGTCACCAGTCTTTTTTCTTCTTAACTCCTTTTTCTAGGATTTTTGCAAGGCGGCAGGCCTGATTCTTCTGTCAACATTCAAGCAAAATCAATAGAATTTTTATCTGAATGAGGACCACAAAGTGGGTCCAAATTCAACCAATCTTTTGCAGGTAGTCTACAGTTGCCCGTACCACCCCATGCAAGACTATATTGGTAGGGCTGAGTGTTAGACCTATAGTGCTGCAAGGAGGAATTCAGTCTATCCCCTACTTCTTCCAATTAAGCACTCGTTACTGCTGCTGCGACACATACTGATAAATGGATGTGGCAGGACCGACTGTGAATGTTTTGGCAGCAACCCTCCTTCAGGTAGCTATTAACTTTATTTTTTAATATGAAATTCAGGCACTAAATCCAAGGAAAAAAAAGCATACATAATGTAGGTTAATTAAAATGCCTGTAAATGAACAGGTGACAGGTGTCGAGCCCCATGACAACCACAACTGGAGAAATGAAAGCGCAACAGACTATTAGGATTCCTGTGTTAATCAGGTAATAGTAACTTGGGTAATTACAAAATCATATGAAATCTTTTTTAAATCCCAAACCTCATTTATAGCCTTTTGGAGATAAAGTATAAAATGTAGAGTTTTAATCCAAAAGGACTCTCTCTTCTCTGGAGCCCTCAATCTCAGATTTCTTCTATGGCTGACACAATTAAGGATTTTATTTTTTTCCCCCCTCTTCAATTTTATTTTAATTAAGAAATATTAAGTTAAAAGCCACTGAAGAGTTTTAGTGTGTATCTCTCTGGCAGGTATTTGGTAGTCACTTATGTGCTTAGAGGCCGTTCCATGCAGCGGGTAGAACCTGCCATGTGCATCTGTTGGTCTAAGACGTGGAATTCATTTCTGTGCTGAGAAGCAGCACAGGGCACGTATGATACCAGCTTGGAATAGGCTGGAGGCTACTCTGTCTTCCCAGCAGCAAATTATACCACAAATGACTAAGAGGACGTTTGATTAAAATTTCCTTTCCTGTAGGTAGGAGGAAAGGTGGTGATAGTGTTTCATAGCTGGTGTGCAAACTGCACATAAAACCATCCTGTGCGTAGGGGAGTCCAGCGAGCGTTTTGTCCGAGCTGTGGCTATCAGTATGAAGCTTGTGTCCTACTATGTATTGCGCTCTTAAGGCAGTGTGCTGCTCTAGCAGCCTTTCCCATATCGAAGAGCCTATCCAGCCATTTCTTCCCAAGAGAAGAGCTTGGACCCTTCTGAGGAGAGGGTTCTAGGGAATCCCTCTCTGCCTCTGAGTTTTGCCCTATAACCAGGGTCTTGATCCCAAGTAGAAGGTTTCTCAGGGGTGTTAAGCGACTTGCCCCGGTCAATAATACGAATCAGTAGGAAAATGAAAAATGAAACCTTCCAGACTTTTGCTGTAATTACTAAGGCACATGCCTCTCTCTGGATCTGTCAAAGGAAAAAAAAGTGGCTGTAATTAGGGCTAGGAGCTAGTGCGTCTGCGGAGAACCTGTGCTAAGACTCTGTGAAGGGCCCTTGGAGGCTGATGCAGCAGCTAGCATATACGTTTTTTTCTTTCTTTTTTTGCTTTTCTTTTTTTTTTTTGTAAAATCCAAATATCAAAAATGAAACACATTATTTTCCATCTGTGTCCCTTCAATAGAAAATATTGCCCCTGGGCTACAGACAGCCAGACAAATAGAAACAGTATTTTTTTTCTTTCTTTTTTTTGACTTGGAAGATGAGAAAGTGTTTTGTATGTTCCTAAGTTGCAGCCAACATAAAGGTCTTTATCTTCAAGGAAATCAGCGGTTTGATTTGTGGTGATACCCAGCTAACCCAGACAGTGACAAGTTTCCCAGCTTTGCCCTGCGTACCAGGAAGATGATGGTATTCACCTCCCATCGAGTGAGGAACCAAGGAGAGCTTTCCTCCCTTTCCCTTTTCTGATCACCTGTGTTTATAAATTAAACAAAGAAAAGGATGGAGTTTTATTTTAGAAAGCTTTTGGACCACAAGTTACTTTCTGTATTAAAGGTCAGGATGGAAAACCTGCCAAGGTTTCCCCTCCCTACTGCTACTAATTGTCATTGCTTCGGTGAAAAAAAGGAAAACTGGATTGAGGGGGGAAAAAAACCAACAACCCAATGGTCAGAATAACAAGGAGAAAAAGGAAATCAAGCTTCATCTAGTGCTTGAGATGTGCCCTACATAGAAGCTATTGAATCCTGCCCACCTCTGTGCCAGCCTCCCCTAGGAATGGTGGACAGTACTTATTTTGTTTGTTTTTTTTCCCCCTCCCTCTCTCACTCTGCCTCCTTTGGTGTTTTTATTCAGGCACAGCAGGCACCAAACTGAACGCTGACAAGCACTGGCACACTTCAAAAAAAAAAAAAAAAAGAAAGAAAGAAAAAGAAAAAAAAAAAATTGCTGCCGCTCTCCCAGAGACGTCCATTATGTCTCCGGAGTCCTACGTTTTGCAACATAAAAGCGTAATCAAAAGAAATCATGCTTCGACTCAGTCAGGGACAGGGCAGAAATAGTCCATTTAGCTTTATGCTAAAAAAGAAAATAATTGGACCAAAATTTGTTTGAAATAGGAGCAGGAAACAGTTTGTTTGCAATCTATTTCCTCTGGAAAACAGCAAACCCTATTAAACCCTCTTTGGGAGCTATTTATTTTGGAAACAAGTGCAACGTTCTGCAAGCAACACACGCACTCAGAAAAAAGTTGTAGCATAGCGTAATCTTTGGAGGAAATGTCCGTGTTTATCTACGTTGTAGTTGTAACTGGCTCCCAGAAAAACAAACTTTCCACATTTTTAGCAATAGGCTCGGCTCCTTTTAGCGCGCTGCAGCCCATCCACAGAACTAAAATGATAAAACCATCAGTGAGAGTTACGGGAGTGTGGTAAAAAAACCCAACAGAACTGAAGTTTCTCCTTGGCCTCCCTCCTGCTCCTCTCCCAAGTAAACGTGCGAGAGAAACTTCTTTTTGTTAGATCTCCTCTTCTTCCCTCCCTCACCCACCTTCCCAAAGAAAAAAGCTACCCCACAGTCCTGATTCATGGTTGTTTTGCCCCCTGCACCGCTGACGTGCCAGCGTGGCCTCCACGAACGTGGGCCAGCCGGGAAGGTGGCACGTAGCGAAGGAGGCACCTTCTGGCAGTGCCATGTCTCGTGTCGCCACATCTTCTTCACCTGCCACCAGATCCTCCCACTCACATCCCTCATCTCTTAGCCCCTCTCACCTATTTTGCTCCTTTTCCCCTGAGCAGAAGAAAAACGGATGAACCTAGAAGGAAATTCAAGACAAAAAACAAATAAGAAATGCTATTAGCTTTTGTCACGTGTTTCTGACTACTCCTCCACAGCGGAGACTGCTCACTGCAGCTTTTACCTTTCCTTTCAACGGTCGAAACACAGTATGATCCTTTGGTGAATAGTGGTGATGAATAATTTCTAGCTCGCACGTTGTGTTTTAGCAACTCAGAAGAAGTATTTGATGGCTCAGATGCGAAAAATCAAGCTCTGTTGCTGAGTTGTGATGGGAGAAGACCTCACAGCATGAGCCTGCTTCTTTGTTAAGGCTAAACACAGGCCGCTGGCACAGATATTCCTCGCTGGGCTTTCGTGTTTCCTTGTATTAGGAGGATTTAATCGATATTTTTCAGTGTTGGCTTTGACTTCATCCTCTGGATGGTGATCCGAGGTGTAATCCATTTTACATGTCAGTTTAGCTCAAAGTTTGTCTTGTGCTAGTCAGGGTTCTTTGTCTTTTTTTCTTGAAATGTGGGGAAAATAGCAGAAGGTGTTTGCAAACCCACAGAAGGAGCCAGGTGGCCTCTGAGCACGTCACTGCGGCCACGGAGCTGGCGTCGAGCCTGGGCAGTCTGGGGTTGCCCTGGTGTGGTGCTGGGACCTTGGCATGCATCTGGCATCCTGTTGCACAGGAGGTCCTTGGTAGGTCACTGTGTCGCATGGTGTCATGTCTCCTTCACATCTTTGCGTCTGTGAAATGCAGAGATTTCTGTTGCTGTGTCCGTCCAGGCTTTGTGGGACGTAGGTCATCCAACACCGCTAGGAGGCATCAGGCTGGCCCTGTTGTTTTCCAAGAGCTTTCCTACTCTTCCAAAACACCTTCCTCCCCATTTTTATCTTATCCATGGGGATAAGATTACCCTACCTATGTAGATATTTGCATTCCTCTTTTCTGCCTACTCGTGTCCCTACTTCCCCTGATCTTCTTCCTTCTCCAAATTAATTTCTCTTTATATTTAACCTTTAGATTTCGGGGAAAGGAGTATAATGTGTCTCAGCAGGATATTGTTTGATTTCTGCTCACAAGAGAGGGCCTTGTTATACTTCCCTCACAGAGTGCTTGTGATTTATGAGCTATTTCTCACTTAAGGGTTAAGTATGTTATCTCCTAGTCCAAATATCCTATATTAGCAATAGAGCTGATTACCACCATTTGTATCAGTCGTTGGGATCCTTAAATAAAATGGAGAGCAGCTTGTTGGAAATCCTCATTTCATTGAAAAGCATGGTTTAACTTTAACAGGGTTTGCATATATATCGTAAATCAACTCTGAAAAAGGAGGGCATTTTTTTTTCCCCTCCATCTGATTGTTTTACACATTTCAACAGTGTGTAAAAACACAGCCTGTCATTGTTAATTTTAACCAAAGGGAATTACTTCTTGAAAGGCTGCAGCCATGATTAAATGGAAAAGGTGATCAGTAGTGTAAATTTGGAGCTGATTAAATGCAGTCAGCTCAGATTCTTTATGCAAAAGAGAGGCGTGGATTAGGCTGGCTGCTTTTGCCACCTAGACAGCATGAGCTCTAAAGCACACCCGATGCAGAAGACTTCTGGAACATTTGCTTTGGGTTTTAGCACAAGGGCAAACCTGAAACGTGAAGTTCATAGTTTGCCCTGATCCTCCTTCCAGGTTATGCAGAAACCAGCTCGTTCGGTCTTTCCAGCTCTTACTAAGAGTTGCATGGTCATAACAACTAGCCTAGTCTTTGCTACTTTAGGGAACGTGGGATTTTTCAAAGCTGTGAGGCATGTTTTGTACTCCCTGGGAGCCGAGCTGTGAATGAACTGTTCTTAGTATTAGGTGAAAATGCTTCTTTCTTTTTTTAATGAGATGCCTATTACTAAAAATTCAAGTTAAAGGGAAGGACCATTCCTGACTCCACTATTATCTTATCTACAAAATTTACACATCTTTCTGTCTTTATATGGATGAGCACCTTCACCTCCACCGAAAGAACAGAAGGGACACCTGCAGCGTTTCAGACTGCAGGGAAGGGACCTGGTTTCTGTCTTCGTATGCAGATGGGTTTCCATGCTTCTTTCTGGGTGATGGTAAGGTAACGTTTTACAGCCCCAACCAAGTGAGTCATTCACACACTTGCTTCCCCCAAACTGCTAAGTCTGATGTCTTCGCACTATATCATTACCATCTTATTTAAGTTATCACCTACCTCTCTAGTCTGGACATGACAAGCTTGGCAGAGATTTGGTTGGGTGGAATGACAGTGAGATATTTTTAAAGAATATATTTGACACCAGATCCAAAAAAGTGTTGGGATACTACTCTAAACCATCGTGCTTGGTTGTTTTTAGTAGAGATCACAGTCCTAGGAGGCAGATAGAGCTGTGCTTGCTGCAGCCGCAGGAACATTGATGTTATGGGTAGGAAAAGGCACTGTGTTGCCTTGTGATTATGCAATATTGGATATGCTGGACAGAACTGAAAAATTATCCTGCAAATCTGACCTCATGAGGAACACCTAGAAGAATTTCCTAGAAGCTGGTACTATGGTAAGATGATGATGAGGGAACAGTGTTGAGTGAGAATGACTAGAAGAGCAGGTGCCCTATCCTGTTGTATTACAAGTGTATATAAAGTATTTTTCAGACTTGATGCAACTTATACATAATTTAGATTTTTAAATAATACAACATTTTCCCAAGGCTATGGACTGTAGACTTCACATCACCACGTGTGACCAAACCAACAGAAATTGTGAGTAATGAGGGGGCATGGGCAGAAGACTAATTACTGAGAGTAAAAGGCCACTCTGATTACTTTGGTAATGTTCTCACAGCACTGAGCAGTTAACCAAAGCTCTGCCCCCCCCAAAACTGGATTTAGCTAGACTTGTCCATTTCAACACAACAAATCGGTCTTGTAGTGCCTTGATCATACTGTTGTAAAAGTTGAATTAGCGCACAAGTTGGTCTCATTCTGATATCAAGGGTGAAATCTTGCTGTAGTCAGTGAGAATTTTGCCAGGGGATGAAGGAGGTTGAGAATTTGGTCAAGAATTTCACCTTTTTGTTTATTATTATTATTATTTCTAAGTACATACGGTCAGGTATTAGCAAATTGATAGGTTTTTATTTCATGCATAGCTTAAGATGTAACAGGAGTATAAAGGAAGCTGGTATATAGCTGAAACCCTAGAACAGAACTTACTTTAATTGAAAAGCATTTCCAGTAGAATTTTTTTTTTCTTCTCTTCTTCTAAGGAGAGGGGAAGAATTGTTTTCAAGCATTATTAAAGCTTTTCTTTTTTTTTTCCTCCCAGAAGCTAAGAAAGCCATCTGTGAAAACCTGTTTGCATGTTTGTTTTCTACAATAAAATGCAAAATACTTCTTCCTGTTAGCGGATTATGCCATATGTCACTCCCTGTAACAAAACCAGCATGTTTATTAATGAACCCAATCAGAGGCAAGGATTTAGAAAGATTTAAAGGAACTGAATTTTCAGTTCAATGTTTTAGTGCAGGAAAACTTCTGGTCTGTTGTTAATGTTGTATTTGGAAAACTCAGGCTTTGTTTTTTGTATGAATTTGCTAAATTGGCAATGGAGAGAGAGCAGGAGGAAACTCTCTGGGAAAAGAAATCACACTGCGATCCCTACGTTCTGCATGCGTGAACCCCCAGCTGATTGTGATCAGCAGTTTATATGTGATTAATATTTAATTTGATTGGTATAGTTTTTTCTCCAGATAAGCTAATTAAGGAACTTGATGGAAAGGACACCCTTGTGCATTAATGTAGCAGCTTTTCAGTTTCTGTAGGGCAGACTAAACCTTCCTGAGTTACAAATGAGATGAATGCAGCTTTCTCAACTGCGTAGTGGAGAGAGACCTGAATTTTATGGTTTCTTTTTTTGTCCCAGACTGTCTGAAATTTGGGCTTGGATGATTACTACTGTGCTGCGAACGATTTCATACATGATGAAGGTGATTGTGATAGATGGAAAGATAACCAGAGAGCTTATATTGGGCCCTTCAGATGTCAATAGACTGTGCATACTGAGAATCTGGTTACATTCATGGGAGCTTCTGACTTCTCACATTGGCAAGGTTTCTTAGCGAAAGGGTTCAAAGCTTGTTTTTGCACATGGGCTTCAGCACACCAATCAATACTCATTTTATCTTTAAACTCAAATACTGCCCTCACTGATTTAGATCTTGTTATTGTAGCGATCAGCTCAGGCACTTGGTCTGATAGTGCTGATGGAAGGGAGATGGAGCATTTAACCTCAGGGAGAATTTCTCACTTTATTCCACCAGTACCTAGCATCATTTGCAGAAGGGGAGTTTAGGTTGCTTTGCGAGGATGTTTGTCCCTTCTTCTTAGTTAACAGTGAATTTATGATGTTTTTGGTGTGTGTTCTTTGGAGTATTCCAACACCTTGAGAAAACATAAAAGAAGTAATAATAGTCTGATTTTTCACTTGTGCTGTGGCTTCCAGGGCAATCACTAGTGAAGCGTGAATGCCAGGTCTGTCCTCAGGCACTGGACCGTGGGTGGAAGTCTATTAGCTGGTTCAAAAGGTAGAAATACAGTTCACAGCGCTGAAGTTCTTGTGCTGAGACTTGGCAGGCCACTTTTTTTGGGGGGGGGGGGGTTATTATAGTAGCACCTTCAAAATTTGTATCTTAAATGTGCAAGGCAGAAAAAGGTGCTTATTTGCTCATTAGATATATTTACTAATCCTAACCACAAGTGGCACTTCCCTGTGTGTACTTGGTGAGGACCACAGGAATGAAATTCCTCTTAACATTCCTCCAACTTTCTTACATCTATTGAAAGGCTTAATAATTTAGTGCCTTTCTCAAAGGCATAATTCATCATGGGAGAAAACACAGAAAAATAAAAGTGACCTTTTTGAAAGGTCAGCTCACGTTTATGGTTCAGAAGTAGTCACGAGTACCAGTTTGGAGCAAGAGTAGGCTGTCCTAAAATAGCGTTCTATTAATTGTTTAATCAGCCCGTGCTTGTTATACATTTGACATATTCTGTAGACAAATCAGGTCAGGGGTAACAAGTGATTCAAAGAAACGGGAGAAAAAGAAAAAACTAGTGAGCTTTGGAAAACGCACCTCTTACAAGAAGAAAACCCTATAACAAGCAAACTCCTCACACTTGGGAAATGAAGAACCTGGTGAGGTTTCACCTAGGAGTCCAGGACTCTGCAATTCCCACCCGTTTGCTTCGGATACGACAGCAAATATCTGTTGGTTCAGGGGCTGTCTATTTTGCTCCTTTTTTGTTAGCTTGTGTCTATTGTGCTAGAGCTCTTTGTAATTTCTTTGGCTGCAGGACTTCCGTAAGGGCCTGTATCCCACCCCAAAAATACTATGCCAAAGGAGAGCAGCGTTTGGTATGATAGCCTCTATGCTACCAGAAATGTGCTAAAACATTGTGTTACAACCTTCATCTCTGCAGGACTCTTGTTCTCTTTGGGAGCATGAATCAAACGCATCTCGGGTATGTAGGCAAAACCAAATGGTGTCGCAGAGGCAGACTATAGCTTTTAACACAAATTGTTGACTCCGTGATTTCGGTAGACATGCCCTGAAGGAGAACGTCTGTGCGATACACCGGATCCGAGAGGAAGAATGGACCTGCAGAATTTTGTTCGTGTACTGTTTTCAGCAATACGCGAGTATCCAGTTCTTTCCTGTCTGCTTAAATGCCCGTCGGCTTATTTTTCTCCCGCGCGAGCCAGCCCGATCGAGCGGCCCCCTCCTAGCTCGCGCTGCAGCTTGGCCTCTGAATGCTCCTGCCGCGCTGTAGGGAATCCTGTTCCAGGCACCTGAACTTTGTCAGCTCTCCAGTTCGGTTTCCCAAATGAGAAGTGAGCTGGCAGCCCTAACTGCGGCTATGGAAGTTGCTAATTCCTAAGGGCCAACGTTGAAAATGGGGAACGTGCGCAGCCATTCCTCTTGACCATCAGCGCTGAGCGCTGGTGGCATAAAGCGGGAAGCCTTTTGCATCTCGTGCATGGCAAAGCAGTGTTGTTATTCTGGCTGCATAGCTTGGCTTGTTATTGAGCACATGCTTTGCAGATTAGCCTGTTTGTATAGCCAATCGAACATGTGCTCCATTAAAAATTAAAACATCCTGTTTTAAGGATGGAGCAGGAGACATCAGCTGCCACTGTGTAGCAGACATGGAAAGCCCCCAGAGCCCATTACCATAGGTTACAGCAAATGTTAATCAGTGCCAATGCAGTTAAATAATGCAGTTCGTGCAGATGGCAGCTACTACATCTACTCACAGATGTGTCCTCAAGTCCCTGAGGTTGCTGTATCACAGGAGTTGTCAGGAACAGTCAGATCTGATGCTGACTGTAGGTATCACCTTTGTGTTTATGACACATATACCAGCCAGAGGAAAGACAGCAATCGATATGACGGGGGAAACAGCACAGAAGCACACCAGACGGTAGCACGGGGCAGTACCTGAGCTAAGATATAAACAGTAAAGAAATCTGTGTCCTTCACAAGCTATTCTTTTTTTCTGCGCGTACACGGCAGTGTCTTAGATAGCATCGTTAAGGATCTGAATCCACAGCTCAGCTTTTGAACTTGTGGGTATTTGTGATCCTTGCATATCGTTATAGTCACACTACATGTACAGGAGGGCAGAGAACAGAAAATATCAGCCTGCGTCTGCTAGTCAAATTTTATTTTGGATTGTTGTATTCTTCCTTCTTGTTTCTGCAGAATTGACTTGTAGTTGCGATTATAACATTATTGAGATCAGTCTTAAGTCAGGATGTAATACAAATATTCTCTGCTAACTAGTCATATTGTCCTACCCCAGGTGAAGTAATTTATATACCTTTTGGGTTGTTGATGCTCAGTGTGTGCGTTTATGAAGTGGCACGTGCAAGTGTATATAGCGAGCAAGAGTTTGGGCATGAAAGCTGTGCTGTACGTATGTATACTTTTTCAAAGATATGGCATGCTGCTCAGTGCATAATAGCAGGAAAAACTGTTAAAAGTCCAGAAGCTGCAATGCATCTGTTTTTCAAATCTTGGGGCATTGTTTGACTATTTGTATTTCAATTATGTTTCACTGGTAAATGATCGTTACCCCAATTCTGTGGATTTCTTGCATCATAATGTCCCTTTTTCCTTTTAAAAAAAGTTCAGCATGTATGTATATACATTTTTTCAAGTGGAATAGCTTAAAAACGCAATTTTTTAATCGGTTAAGCACTTGGCTTTCTCTCATGTTTGGCTTAATTCATTGAGGGCATCACAGTTAGATCTCAGTTGCTAAAATATGTAGATTCGAGGTATTCCCCTTTCCTCAGGACTTCACAATTATTTGGGTGCAGGTATCTCATCTACAACACTCAGCGTTCAACACTGTTCATCAGGATGGCTCCATTTGTGTTTTATGTAGAAGCCAAGCTTAAAGCCAACCATCTGCAATGAGTCTTGGTTGAGACATTTGGTTTTTACAACCATCTGATTTCTGAACCAGCCATAAGACTGTCATACTTCCCTATCCTGTTTTGTTTCCCAGCCACAGAGCATGAAACACGGTCACCATTACCGAGCTCTTGTAGTCTGCATAGAGCTTCTATTGACATGACTGGAAATTGTACAAGTGCAATGAGGTTAGTATCGAGATCTAAGAGCATAATACATTTTAGTTGTTTAAGTTTAGCTCTCAAGGCTATAAGCTGGGGCTTGGGACTCTTGGGACTCATTTTTTCCTCTGTAGTTTCGTCTTTTAACCATGAATTGTCGGATGTACAGCGCGCGATGAGTGTTCTGCTGTGACCATGCTGCTGTCAATTAATAATGGACTGTATCCAAAGTTTATCTGTAGCAATCATTCATACCATCTGGCAATACAAATTAGATGAATTTGAAGGCAGGCTACAAACAGGCATGTTGTTTTAGGGACTGCCATAATTATATCTATCAAATATAGAGACAAAGAATGTATTTAATGCATTTTTAAATAGTGTGTTGGGATCGATATCCCCTCGAGAGCGAGCTCCGTTTCCGCAGAAGCAGTGTAGCATAGCGGTTGTGCAGCCTTCCCGTGTGCTCATATCAGCAATGCTCCTGTCGAGAACGACATCTTTGGGAATGGGCAGGGGATTATTTTCCTTCCCCATTCTGGCCCTGGCCTCTTTCCCACGGCTGACGGCAAGGATGCCAATTAGGAATAGACTCGGAACTGGCCAGAGATGGTGACGAACCGGGCACAGGGCGGGTAGAAATGTCTTAAATATGTCATTGACCCAAAACAGAGCGGAGCTGCTGCATGCATAAGATAGCAATCTGATAGCGTTTTATAGTATTTTAAGCCTGCTTAATACTGCCTCGCTTTGTGGGCTAGATCCATGGTCCTCCCCATGCCCGGGCTCCCGTGTGGTGTCCCCGTGGGAGGAGAGCCCTTCCGGCTCCATCGCAAGAGCCGCCGTGGGGCGGAGAGCCTGTGCGGAGACGGGTTTGGGGCCTCCAGGTTAGGCCAGATCTTCTCCCAGAAAGAGCCGTATCTTGCGGGAGGGCAGCAGGCTCCTAAGCAGTGCATTGGCCGGCGGTGAGAGTTTGCATTGTGCCACCTTGGTTAACTAAGCTGAAATGACCCACGCGTTGGTCTCCCCGCACGTCCCGTGCCTGTGTCTGCAGGACGTCCATCTCATTGCCACTGTATTGCGTGTAAAATCGAAGAAAAGACCTGGAACTGAAAAAAAAGGGAAACATAATTTATTCTCATCATTCTGGAGGAGAAACTGTATGTGTGTTTCTGCGGTGAGGCAGGTGTTCTGCCCTAAAAATGTATTCATAGAGTATTGAAGGCAAATGGTCTTGGCCTATTTCATATCGCTACTACATTTTCCCCAAGTTTAACTACGATTTGATCGAGAAAGTTGTTTACAGAAGGAAACGTCAGCATTACTGATATAAGATACTTCCTCCTTGCTATTTCTGCTAACTGTTCTCTGCTTAGCTTTCAGATAAATTGTTTTGATATTGGTAAGTTCTTTTGAATTTCAATAAAAGAGCAAGTTATAATATGCAAAACCACTGGCAATCGCAGAGTCATTAGCTTAACATCCTCTGTGATATGGTTTGAGATTACTATTTGATTTTTCAGGATTTTTTTCCTCTCTCAGTACTTCTTCTCTGTCAATTTTCAACACTATGTAAATCGTTCAGCATTAAGATTTTGACATACATGATGAATTTCAGTGTTTTAAAGCACAGAGGGCATTTCCAGAAGTTTATTCAACACCTTTTGGTTTATTCCACTCTTTCACTGCTATTTTGCTACTAGTATCCCATGTTTATGCTCGAATTTGATAGCATTTATATTTACCTAGTAGACTAGCCTGTATTTGATAGTTACCCCTGTATGTATAAAATGAACGTTGAGTTGATTTTTTTAATTTGTTTTGTTACTTCTTCTTTGATATGAATTGATAGCAGTGTTTCTGAAGCAATTCTCTTTAGTCAATGAAAATCTGTGACAGCTGGAAAATTATCTCTTGATTTAATATACGTGACATCTGCATTCATCTGGTTGAAGAAGCATCGTACACAGACCTGGAGACGCCGGGTATATAGGGTGTGTGCGCAGAAAGCGGGGAAGATGCTAGGGAAGTGCTGTTGCTGCTCGGAGGACCCCACAGTTCGTAGGACGTGTCCTTAACTATTGCTATAACCCTTCCCCGAGGAGCCCCCGGCGTACTTTCTCCAGCGAGAAAGCTGCAGTATCCATGGCAAAGGTATTTTAGCAAAGCCTGGGAACAAAGCAGCCGAGCGGGCTGAACTTCCCTCCCTCGAGAACGTCGGGTTTCCAGTCTATTTAGGGCCCTGATCCAGTATCACTGATTATGTTTATATATAACCTTTTTACTGATTTCCGTCAGCCGTGAATCAAGCTCCAAAATCTTCAGAAATGTTCATTGTTATGCTACGTGTCTAATTTCTGCAGAGGTGGAGTTACATATGAGTGCTAAATGCCTCTTATGTCTCCATTGGTGTCATACTTTACGCTTTGCCATGTGTTTTACAACCAGTAACAAAAGCGTGATTGTAAATAGGACCCATTAAGCTTGTTTGAGCTTATACTCAATAGAATGCATTTTGGAAGGGGCTTTCACTGCTTTTTTTTCGGTTGGGGATTTAAAGGAAAATCAAGCTGGTATTGTGAAAAAAAAATCCCTTCCCTTGGTTCTCCTTAAGCAGAGTAGGTAGTCTACATCAGCCTCTGCTTCCTAAAGCTATCGGTGATTTCAATTTGCCAGTAGCACTTCTGCAGTGCTGATAGGGTAGATATCAAGCAAATTATTTTTATTAGGTCAAGCCTAGAGTGACCTAGCTTGCTGCTAAGGCAAGCCACTGGGAATAGTTCAGAGATGTCGCTCTGTGGTTAAGTTTCTTTCTTTAAAACTTTTACCTTCCATCAATCAGTTAAAACAAGGAACATTTTCTCTCTGTATTTGCCACTCAGTCCAATGAGCAGATATATACATGCATATGCACACACACATAAATAATACATACATAAAACTACATATATACTTGTATTCTTATATGTAAACTTTTATTTATGAATTAGATATTGTTTATTTATAAATGACTGTTTAAATATTTTTACTTCTATATATGGATGTAAATACAATGTTTACATGGTCGGACACCTAACCATGCAGCTCCAGTAGACTGTCAGAGTACTCATTAATCGTTGAAATTGCCATCTTAACCAAGGTTGCTCCATAAAACATGTGCCTTACCTGGTGTGCCCATAAGCCCTAATTAAAGTCAGTGTAAATACTTGTTTGAATAGTATTCACCAAGCTTCACAAGTTACACTTCCATATGAAGAGCACAGGATGCTGTCATATATGTGTGTGTATTAAGCACCATTCATAATCTTTAAGATGCAATCAGATTGCATATAGTCGTCTTTCGCTTTGTAAGAAGCCAGATTCTCAGGTAATCTGTATTAGGGAATTTCAAATTTTAATTAAGAATTGATCAAAACTTGGGTAAGGTTCTTGGCATTTTGCTCTTCATTTGTATGTATATTGGAAAAGCGTACATTAAAAAAATATATTTTGCACTGGGAATTCACAGTTTCAAGGTGACTTGTCAGAGATGATGGATTCCTTAAAATACCTCCTATTCTTTCATCAGCAGAATAACTGTTAAGTTTTTAAAGTATTAATCTCTTACATGCATGGCACTGTCGTGCTGTTAGGTGAAAGGTTTTAACTGTTTTCCACTGTTTAAGCATCGCTGTCTTATCTTCAGAGCCAACTCAGCATGTCTGAAGTCCTGGAAAGCAGATGATTGATCAAGGAATTTAGGGAACAGCTCCCTTGACAAAGCCGGGGAGGATATTTCCTAAGAGGGGCAGTGGGAGTGGGGAAAGCAGGGAACTTATTTAACAAGCAAGTCTCGAGTTGCGTAATCTGCATAATATATCCACTGACATTAAGTCTGTCATCTTTGCGTTGCGTTTCTCGTACAGATTTTGCAATAGCTGTCTTTCACTGTCGACTCTAATAAAGAGCGTTGGTCAGCTCGAATTCCCTGGGAGCGCAGAGTTATGTTTTGTGAACTACATGTGCCTGAGGCCTCTCATGCATGATTTAAACTGCTTTGTAAATGTCAATAGGTGGAAAAGCATTAGATCCCGTGTAGATTTCCCCAAATCCTCAAAGATGTGTATACCATGTATAAACCACGCTGGAGTTTCAAGGCCACTGCAATCTCTACACCTGCCTAACTGTGGGTTTAAGGTATTGCCAGAAGCAAAATATCGGTGTATACATGATTTGATCCAACCGGCCAATGAGACCCTTTATTAAGGAAACCTTTGCTCCTGCGGAAGGTCCCCTGTGATATTAAGTGGGCACACAGCATAAATGTTGCATGTCCTTCAAACTTTGTTGCTTTGTGCTGTCTTAAAAAAATAAAATAAAATACATTTCTGCTTTGTCTGTTGAATCTTCCTTTAAATGGAGGACAAAGTCAGCCACAGGAAAGACTCACGTTTCTGTGCGCGTTGGGGCAGAGGTGGAAACAGAGCTTTGTAGGTTATGAAAGAAGCCAGCTTTTAATTAGGAGTGCACTGTCTATTGGCAGAAACCACTGACTATATGAAATAAATAAGAATCTGTTACTAATGAGAAACTGCGGGGGGCTTGGACGGCTCAGGGGACTGGTAATGTAGGTCACTGGTTTGCAGCCACACTAGAAGCCATTGCCATCTGATGCCTGCTCAGTAACCTGCAAGGAATGAGTCCGTTGGGTGCCAGCCCAGTTTCTCGCAGGCAGGTGTACACACTGCGAAGCCACCGTCACAACTGGCTGCACCCCAAGGGGTGTCTCAGTTCCTCAGCCAGCCACCCAGCCTAGGTACGGTTCCTCCAGGTCAGGTCGATGTACGCTGGGAGGCCCCTGCGAGGAAGGTAGCGTGGACGCTGTCTGGTTTGCAGATGAATGGAGGGAGCCGGCTGCTAGGGTTGCCAGTGAGGAGCAGCTCGCGAGCGCTAAAGTAGCTGAGAAACACATTGATTAAAGTATTCAGCTCTTAGTCAAGTGCATCACTGTGGTCAAGTGTAAGCCTGACACACGGATACCGGTAACTTGCTATTTTGAAACTTATGGACTGGTTCTCTGTAGGAGACAGGCTATTGGGCTAGATGGACCTTTTGTCTCACCCAGTACGTCCATTTGTATACCTTGGATTACCTGAGGTGGACGCTCTGTGTTTCCTTAGCAATCTAAAAAGTTAATACGAGGAATCTGCGTAGTCCATGCTTTGTTCTTTTAATTCTCCTAAACTGTTTGTATTACGCCAGTGTGTAGGAAAGGCTTGGTCTTCTCCTGGATGGGAAACAGAATGTGTCCAATGGCTGTCTGTCTATAATGTCAACTGCTACCTACAACGTCCGTAGCCAATGTCTGTAGGGGACTATGCACTGTATGGCTGTGCTGCGTGCTGAGTCTGCCCGGGGCAACGTCCCGTTGCTTGGGACTTGTGTACCAGTGCCATACACTAATTGGGCAACCGCTGTAGCATTGAGTCACAGATGGAGAAGACCACAGGAGGCAAATGGTGAAACTCTGTGGTAGCACCTGCTAGCTTGAGATGTGTGTTGGGGTTCAGAGCGAGACTCCAGCTGTCACTAACCAGACTGAGCATAAGATTGTGAATGTACTTGTTCCTCTTTCGGGATCATCCATGGAGGATGAGCTACGTCTCATCAATAGTAACATGCATAGGCTGATAGAATAGCAGATGACCTTTCCTGATTCAGAATTACAATAAAAATGTTGCTATCTCCTGGTCTCTACTGCACAAATGACCCAGGTCCACGTGTCCCTTGCTGCCGTAGAGAAAAAATGGGACCTTTGTGGACCTCTGTTTTGCCTGCTGTAGTCTCTGATATTACCTGACAGCTCAGCGATGATATGAGATCTACCACATTATTCTCACCATACGGATTTTCTATTGCCTTGGCTCATGATACTGCTCTCCATTCCTCTCTACTAAGCTCTGGGCTGTGTTTCCAAAGCTGTTTACAATTTTCAGATATACTTTTTTTTTTTTTTTTATCAGCAGAAACTTCTGAGAGTGATGAATGGTTCCTTGAAGAGCTGGTACATACTGCAGAGTGTTGTTCAGATCATTTATAACTCCTTGATATCCAGTAGCTGAGCTTTGCTATCACCATGGCCCTTGGAAGTCATACTTATAACATCCTGGCTTCTGAGTCGCTTTTAAAGTTCAACCATTCTTGTTTCACATGTATAATAGCTATCAAATGGAAAGGCTCTCATTTTATCCCAGCATGTATTTCAGCCCTGGGATTCCCGAGGAAATGGCTGGCTTTCTGCATGCGCTTTGCACAAAGGTGACTTTGGTCCGTGTGACTGTGGTGACTTTGGTCTAAGGTGCTAGGTTGCTTTCAACATCTTGAGGCCCAAGAACTTTCTTACACGTAATATCCTTTTCGAATACAGCCTTTGCTATTGCCGGGGGATAACAGCTCTTGCAAAGGCGTGCCTGCCCGTAAAGCTTTTCCTACCATTACCTTACATCATAAGGCAGTGTCTTCTGATCTCGCCGGAAGTGTATTCTGCTGGTTTCGGAGACTAAACATTGCATTTGCTCTTCAATATTGGTTATCCTTCAGTGGCTCATGGAGACAGGCAGAACTGCTATTTATAGATTTACTTTCCGTCTCTCTAGTTCAGTGCAGTCAGTCCTGACACACTGTCCCAGTAATCTGATCAGCCATGCTGCTTTTAAATGAAGGGCTAGGCCTTGGCCTCTGCAGAGAGGGTGACAGCTGTCAGATACAGATAGTAGGCTGCAGATCCTGGCTGCTAAAACCCACTCATTCATTCCCGTTACAGATCATTGCCCACAGCTTGAAACCATGCTTTACAGTCCACCGATTAGCTGGCAAGAGATCTACATACTGTATTAGCAAGGTCAGCCAGTGAGATAAAGGCTGAAAACCTCAACCCAGCTGAACTATTTTTAAGCGGCCAGCCACATGCGCTGGCCGGTTGTTTATTTTCCTCCCTGCCCCATTATATCATTCGCGTACAGTGAGCAAAAAATAGACAGTAAGATGACATATTGCTGCAGATTGCCCTTCTCCTTAGCCCAGCCCAGTGGTAGCGGGGCACAGATCTGCCTGGGGAAAGGTCACGCACACAACTGCTAACTCGCGCTTGGGGACCTGAGGTAATTCCAAATCCTTGTGTGTTTTCTTGAAATAAGAGTTGCTTTCTTTTGCAGGTCAGCATGGTAAAGCTCGGTTGGAAGTTACTGTGGCTCTGCCTGTTGGGAGACTTTGATTCGGAAAGTTGTTTGAGTCCATACCTGAGTGCACTTGAGGTCTGGGAAGGGGAATGGGTCGTCTCCCTTCTGTGTTTTGTTTCCAAACGCGTATTTCGGAGACAATAAGAGTATCTGGGTTTAGAAATGGATATTTTGCTTTGACCCCTT
>NW_020448308.1:4217665-4293079 GCF_003343035.1 Apteryx rowi
CTACAGCAAAGTGATTAATTAGATAGCAGAATTATAAGGAGCAAACTAACGTAGCAATAGCTTCTGCAACGCACAGCGACACTTTCAGCATTTTCCTTCAAGCAGGGCTGCTCAGTGCTTGCGACTGTTACAACTTGGATCTTGCTCTACAGGCATACGATTTCATCCCCTTATTCTTGGCACTGTTTTATACCGTTGAACGTTCTCCGGTAATAACACATCCTACTAACCCACAGGATTTAATTTTTCAAAGCACTTTTTCCCTAAGTGGAAAATATGGTTGGGACCGTTAAAGGATTTAGTAATGTTAGGAGACTAAATAATATACTCTTTAGTCTTGATCTGCAATGCAAAGAAGTACGACAGTACCTCATTTCGGCATGACTAGCAAATGCAGTAGTGATATGGTTTCGTAGCGTATGGGGGAGATTTTCATCAGAACTTAAGCGTTTTTCTCAGTTGAGTGACTCACTGTTTCTGTTTTATGCTGTCCCAGAACTGGGCCGGAATATATCACGAAACGTGCAATTGAAGTGGTAGTTATGAAGTGATAAGTATTTAAGCTGTAACTCAATTATAATTACCGTGCTGTATCTCTTCAGGTAGTCTTTCTTCCCTCTTTGGAGTAGAATTAGCCATCATCTTTCTTGTTATGGAAGATATGATGCTTAAAAAAATAAGCAAACCAATCTGGTCTCTGTTTTCTGCCAAGAATCTTTCAGTGCCCCATAATCTGTGGTCCTGAACCCAGCAGTGGTGCTATTAGGAATTACGTTTTGCGTTGATTTTCTCATGGCTGACTGAGCCCAAACTATGAATTAGATGTCATTTGTAATTGCCATTTGCCTGTATGATTTGGGAGTTGATAGCAGCGAGAAAACCAGAAGAGAACTTACTAAATACACCTACGTCTCTGCTGCTCTTGGTAAAGCTTGAGTCATAACTGGACCTCTGATAAAATATTAAAATAACGAAAAGCTTAACAAGAAGCTTGAATTAAAAAAACAAAAAAGCATGTTTTTCCTGAGTTCTTTCCTGAGATGCTACAGTTCAGGACATGCAGTTAAAAAAATTGCAGGCTCTGAGAACATTTACTGCTGTCGTGGGCATTACTAAGAGATTCAGAAGCTTGAAAAGTAGGGTGGACATCTTGTGGACGATTCAACAATTATTTTTAAAGCTGTGTTGCTGGCAACTGAGAGACCATGCTGCCTTCTTGGCATCTGCTGTTGAGTGCACTGTACGTTAGACATACACGAGACGGGGCCAGGGGGAGTTTCAAATTCAACAGCCAGCAGCTCGGGTATCAATTAAAGTTGGGTTATTTTCATATGTCACCATTATGACCCTTTAAACAGCGCAGCTATGGTGGAATCAGGATGTCTCTCTGACCCTATACTATGCAAATGCACCGAGGCCAGAAGGACTGGAAAACCTACTGAATTTTAATGTGAAAAGTGTGTGATGCCCCTACCTCATTGACATTCTGTGTGGATTTTTTTCACTAATCCTCACACTCAGTAGGCATAACTTTCTTGATCTCAGTTCTGCAGCGGGGTGCCCAGGTCAAAAAGGCAGCTGAGATGGGCCGGAAAGAAGTCAGGCTGTACAGCACCGGGTGACATATGCAGTTACAATTAGGAAAGGGCCTGAGCTGTGAAGCTCAGGTAAGAATCCAGACTCTCCTGAAGTTGGAGGGATGGCTGAGCCGTGCTATTAGTTCAGTCCCATAAGGATAATGGCCAGTTATTTCACCTACGTCCAGAGTTTCCCCAAATCACTTACTGTGATTGAGTTTGATGAGTTTGTCCTTAGTCACCCCAGGAAAAGCTTTCAATTTAGAATTGTCTCAAGGTAAACTGCATGGTTCCTCCGTTTGAACCTGTCTCCATGACCAGTGTGGAGAAGCAGCTTTGACATGAAGAATTAAAACAAGAGAGACATAAGAACAGCAACGCAGCCCGTGTCATTTTTCTGTGCCTTTTTTTCCAGCTATATTACGTTCCACTTGAAATAGGCAGTGTTGATAAGCTCCTGGCTCCAGGGGGTGTGGAAAGCAAATGACAGGGACCAGTGGTCCCCAAATCCTCACTGGGCAACCAGTAAGACGCAGAAGATAAAATCAGGTTGTATCTTCCCCATCAATCTCTGCTCAAGTAGCTCCTGGTAGCTGTGCAGTAGCTTTCCGGAGCTATGAGGCAGCAGTTGGGAGCCACGTTATGGAGGGGGGAATAAGCATTTCGTATCTGTGATGTGATATTTGTTGCTCACACTGAAGATCCGTCCCATTTACAGAACTGCGCGCTCGCATGGAGCCCTCTGCCACCCCCACCAGGGAATATGGCTCTTCCATTCTCGTGGGTGACTGTGTCCTCTGTGTTTGCTAGATGTTGATGGATGGATTCAGGACAGACCTGGAAGATAGTAGCCACATTATCTACCCCGAGCTTCCACTTCAACACTGAGGAGATGCAGAATAGAAACGTGCTTGTTTTCCCCTGTTGTCAAGAACGCAGACCAGCCAGTGAGATAAAAAGATCACTGTATTTTGCATATAAGCACGTTCACATTTAGGGCGATAATGCTAAATATGATGATTCTGGTATGAACCCTGTGGTGTGCAATATGCGCAATAATGGTCTTATTCCATGGAGTATTGAGGGGTAACGCTCCGGGTTGGAGTGTTGTTAGAAAGTAGAGGAAGGGGGTGCAAATGAAGAGCTGGTTTTCATTCACTTGGCAGTTTGTTGGGTCTTTTTTCAGTTGACTCTCTGGCTGGCTTTGCTTTACTTGCTCTTTTAGTCCCACCAGCTTTATGAGATCTTAACTGTTTATGAATTAGGGCCACATAGTATTTAAATTTCCAAACAGAGAACCATTCTTCTGTAGAACAACCTTTTGACTTTTTAAGGTTGTCAGACGTGTTACCCTTTTTTTTTCTTTAAAGAGAGTATTGTATATAGAACCGCAATTATTTCCTCATAAAGTGATTTTAAAATGACTCCCCAGTGAGTTTAAGGAAAGTGTGTCTAGACTTTTTTCTTTTTCTGTTTTATCCCCGTCTCCCCTTCCAGCCTGCCCCCTATCATTTTGTAGCTTATGGATAGTTGAGGATTTGTTGTACTGCAATTTAATGCTGAGTATGTGCTGTGACCTTTGGGGGAGGCTGTTGGCAGTAAGTATCATTACAAATAAAGTACTAACAGATTTCAGAAGTTTGTAGATTGCAAACTGGATGCCGAAGCCTGCAGACATTTATAAACTTGCTCCACAGATCTCCAAATTTGAAACCAACGTGTTGTTGTAGACCCTGCTCAAATGCCAGCTGGTTGCTTTTTAGAGTCCCCCTTTATAAGCTAGACAACCTCCCTTTCAGCTCCTCAGCAATTTGACTTGTGTAGCTATTGCAGTTGCAGTAGATAAAGTCCTGGAAGGTCTGGAAAAATATGCGTGCTGTCATGTACACCAACGCCAGTGTGGAGCTGTTTGTTATTTCAGGTGGACATGGCCTACTGCAGAGATTTTACAAAATGGGGCTCGTATTACCCAGACTGCTCTTGAAGAGATGTAAATTCAGGCTCCAACAGGACGAAGGAGCCCAGCCACGTAGTTGGCTTTGAGGATAACTTCTACAAATCCAATCAGGGCAGGTGGTCATTGAATTTAGGGATTATGCCCAGGTCGTACAGCGTAGCGCACCATCCTCGTGCTCGCTCTGACCAAGCGGATGGTCTGCACGGCACAGGCGTGCTGCAGTGCCAGGGTGATGCTGGGCGCGGGATAAATCAAGTAACCGAGATGTCTGCAACCGCCGGCAGGGCTGATTTGCTTGAGTGGCGAGCACACGCTGTACCTGAACAGCTTCAGACTCGAGGGTGGCTCTTGCAGCGTGGCTTGGGTGCCTTTGCCTGGTGTTGCAACACCAAAGAGGCTCCTCGTCCCAGAAGGGGCTCATCACGGGCGCGAGGGTTTGCGTGGCGGGATGCCGAGACTTAGGGAGCTGGGGCTGGCTTTACTGCTGCAAGTGGATTAGCCAAATCCCTGAAGCAGTGCAAAAATACATTTTTCCACGTGCTGAGGCTGAAGGAAACGTGTAATTAGTAGTAGCCCCATTTCTACTTAGTTAAGTCGTAAAGTGAGGTATCCTGGCGTTTGTGTTTTTAGCAGCCACTTTAAGAGATGGTGGGGGAGGATAAGTCTGCGTGGAGGGGGGGAGAGATTAATTTAAAATTGATAACCGCGTGGCAGCACCACAGTTTTAACAAGCTCAAGGCCTGCCTCGTGAAGCCTGCTGCACTCCGGGGACTAGAGTTCAATTCTCCGTGCTGCCAGTTGAAATCAGAAATCACAACTGCAGTGATTAGCAGTGAATTTCCTGATCTTGGCGCCACAGGCAAAGGAAGGAGAGGACTGTTTTTTCCCCCCTGTCTCCGGTCCGGTTAACCCCTAGCAGGGGAGAGGAAGCTAGGGAAAGGGAATCTGGGGGGGGTTACGCCATTTAAACTTGTACATGCTGTTTAAAAAAAAAATAAAAAAAAATCAATGGCCATTAACAGCCAGGCCTGGCTGTGGAGAAGCGCCCAGCGGCGTCTTAATTAATCTCGTCGCTAATAGAGGAGCATCGCTTTCAAATGCTTGTGCCACCCCTCTCGTTCCTGTGATGTAGGTCATACCCGCGGAGGCAGCGTGCAGGCAGCAAGGGGCAGGCTGCTCCCAGCGACGCTGATGTCAGTCCGGAGTCTCCCCAGACGCTGGATTTACACTGGTGTAACTGGGATCCAATCGGGTTCTGTTTGCATCAAGTAACACCCGCCGTGGGTTCCTTGCACTTGTTCACCAGCGATGCAGCAGAGAAGAAACCGGTAAAATATTGCTCTGGATGGTTACGTTGTGGAGTTTTGGTTTTATTGGTTTTGTGTGGTTTTTTGATGCTGCTCCACACGATTAGCAGAGAGCTGCAGCCCTCCTGTTCTGCGTGGGTGATCGATACGTCTGGCCGGAGCTACCAAACTGCTCCCTTGGGCCCTTTCTGCACGTTGCTGCTGCTCAAGGCTGCTTGCTCCCATCCCTTGTAATGCAGGATCGGGCCGTCTTGATTAACTCGTGCAAACAATATCGAATGGAAATTCAGAAAACCAGTGCGATGTGTAATGGTCTAGGGCAAGGGGTGGAGGGCTCATCTGCCAGCTCTCTTTGGGTTGAAAACGTAAGCGTTTTAGTAAGCAGAGCAAGAGAAGGCGTCGCTTCATGGATTAATGGATAATTGGTCCAGCAATGACGGTGTTGCACGGTGCCACCACCGCTGGGCGCAGGGCTGTGAAGTTTCTTTAGGGAGAGCTGAAATTAAATTGCACAGGAATACGCCGCGCTCCAGCTGATCTTGCCTCCGGGTCCTGTCCCCCAGCACTGCCTATTTTGCCGCACGATTTTGGGAACGGTTCGTATCAATTTAGTTTCTCAGGTCAATAGAGGAAAACAGGGAGTTGGATTCTCTCCTCACCTGGCAGGTTATCTATGAAACGTCAGGAGAGCTGTGCTACGATCAGCCAAGTACATGGCAACCGAATTACTCCCTTGGTTCTGAGGGAGGCTTGTTCGTTTGGAAATTTATAACAGGAAGGTCACGTACACGTATACGCATATATAAGTTATACTGCTTTAGCTTGAGAAATTAATACGGCTATCGTGAAATCAATAGATAGACGCTTGTATCTCAGTGACTTGCGTGTACGAGCACCAACCTTTATTGCTTGAATGCAATTAAATCCTAATCCATTTCCAAGCGAGTGCAGTGGCAGAGGCGCATACAAAAAGCGAGGCTGGGCGAGGTGGCAAATAGCAGCGTGCTCCGTGTCGGACCCAGCTGGCTCTCAGAAACCACCTTGGTGTCCTTCTTCGAGGTACATGGTAATCGCCTTGAAAATGAGCTTATTGCTAATCATCATTTTTCCCTGCAATTTTCCCCCCCTTTCTTTTTTCTCCCCTTGCTCTTTGCTGGCTACTAAATAAATCATGATATGGTTTTTTGGAATTTCAAATAGCACGCTACGAACTGGATGTTTGCTAAGCATATCAAGGCAAACACCACCACCAATAAACCCCCCAAACTGTGGTTAATTCCTGATAGATAACTCTGGCCTCGAGCGCGCGGAGAAAAACTCCTGACAACAGTCTGTTTTAAACCTGGTCGATGATGCATTCGCGGTGCACCACTTGCAGCTTGAATCTCCTGTGTTTGGTGGGACTTGGGGCCAAAGAGTTCCCCTATGGAGAACACAAAGCAACTTCTTTGAATATAAGGAGAACCTAGATTTAAACTGATGCAATAGGAGCGCAGAATTTGGCCCGTGGACTCTGGTTCTGGATCCCCCGGCTCTTGTAAGCTTTTTATTACTAATTAAAGTTGGTAAGTAGTACCCCTCGGGGTGTTTTGGCTCATAAATGCGGGCCAACAAAATATCTAATTTTACTAAATCGAGTAATTTTTTATATGCCAATAGAGGGCTTTTGGTTAGATTTTGTTTTCTCTCTCCCCACTGTTATTCCGAAGTGAAAGCTCCGATGTTTCCCGTCAACGTCAAAAAGCAAAAGCAGCTCTCGTTCTGGTTTCCCAGCTTCCTCCTGTTCCCTAAAAATATACCGTCTCCATTGCCTCCGAAAGGCTCCCGCGTTCTCGGAGGTCGAGCTTTGGTTCTCCACGGCGGCTTCCCACGCCCGGATCCGCAGGGATGCTTTGCCGAGAAAGGTGCTGCTGGGCACATACAGGTCTATCAGCATCTGGCTGTGTGAGATTTTCAAGAGCAGACGTTAAAAATCATTAGCATTTATTTGAGCGTACGCACCTTGCTTCTTTTCAAGATGTCCTTTTCCCCTTACACAATTAAACCATAGGTTTCTTTCCCTTCTAGAACCAAACCTGTTACAATATGATGAATGAAACAGTAGAAGTAAATGTGTTTTGATAGCTTCGAACGGTTACAAACCCTTCGTTGACAGCGATTATTCTTGTGGTCATGGTTTAGCAGCGCTGGGATTTGTAGAAGCAGTTTTGACCAGTTAGCAACGTGAAATATTTGGGGTGAATTTCACCTCTGTAAAGACCGAAAGCCTTTTAAAAAGCAGACCGGAATCTTTTGATTTATATTTCTGATATTAAACGGAGAGCCGCTCTCTGCATTTTTTGCTACAGGGCATTGCTTCATCGCTAAGAAATAGGGCTATGGCAAGAATCCAATTTCTTAATGAACCAGCCTATCTGGAGGAAAACAGCTTTTCACACCATAATAAACAATGAGCACCTTTTAGATAACAAATTCAATGGCAAAAATATTGCATTATACGTGTCATAGCCCCATAATTTAATGGAGGCACTTGCTGCATTAGTGGTTTACATTAATTTTTAAAATTAATTTTGTTTGGCCTGCGGGAGAAATATTTTCTTTTTTGTTTCTGATATCCTGCAGCTCATTAACACTTTTTTACTGCTGCTCTACAATACTATCTGTAATCGTCCAATTTGTAGCTAGAGGCTCATTTTTTAACTAGAGAGAGAGAGGGGGAAAAAACCCCCCGAAGCTTTTACTGAAATCATAAATGAAGCTTCAACCGCACTGAAAAATCAGCATCTCTAAGAGCAGTTAGGGAACCATGGCTTTCCGAGAATGTATTAATTAAAGTCTTTATGGATTTTTAGCCTGTGGTTTCTGGTTCGTTTTGTAGCCTGGGACGGGGAGGTTCTCATCCCCCTTTGCCTGGTGTAGGTTGGCCAGGGAGACGCGGTTGAGGATGGATCCGGCTCTCCTCTCCCTCGCACGGCACAAAGTGTTGGTACTTACGGACACTTAGGGGCTTTGGCTAGGGCTCTTCATGCTTTTCCCAGGGAAATGACAATATAGACGTGGGTTTCGACTGAAAAAGTGACGGTGCTTGTTCAGAGTTGCTGAAGAGCGCAAATGCATTTCTCACCTTGGAGCACCCGGAACGCTGCCCCGCTCGGAGCAAATGAGACAACGAGAAGCAAAGTTGAACAACTTCAGCGTCAGCCCCGGTCTGTGCACCGTTCCCAGCTGTTAACTTAGCAGTGGCCTGATTCTCGCTTCCTGAGTCAAGTGCCGTGTGGGCAGCTGCTGCGGTGTCCCAGGCTGTAATACACGCTCCAGTAAGTCTCCCCTGGCTGCGGCAGGACGCGAAGCTGAACAGCTCTGCAGATAACAGAAGGCACCAAAAAGGCACGTTCAGCAGGACTTTGCCGTAGAGCCCCATCTCCAGGACTCGCAGCTGCAGGAGCTCGAGAGTCCTTAGCTGCTCCTCAGCTCTCTACAGAAACAGCCCTTGAATGTGCTCCTAACATTTTGCTAGTACTAGCGGTGAAGACTTAAATTCTTTTTCTGCGAGTGGCATATGTTGTAGCAGAGACTCGTATGTGCCCATCCTGGCAAGACGTTGGCTTCGTCAGTGCAGATGCTCGGGGGGAATCCGTCTGCGTGACGGAGCGGAGGACTAAGAGTTACAGGTTGCACAAGGTGGCGGGGTTAGTTCTCTGTCTCGCTCTCCATCTATTCCCCCGTCGTTGCACTCTCTGAGTGCCTGTCAGGGCTTGTTTTCCAGATTTTCAATATAATTTCGCAGCTTTTTCAGCACGGCTGCCCAAATGTCAATTGTGCGGTACAACGTAGAATTACCGAGCAGTGAAAAATGTCGGTGTTGAATGGCATCTGTATTGTCTGACCTCTGCTGCGCCCTCCCTTAATGAAAACAATGGCTGTGAATTTGCCGTAGTTAGGCTGAACTTCAAATTTAATGTAAATTGTGGGATTGCAATGAATATAAAGGTATATTTCATTGCAGTCTATTAGATTATGTTCCTGTGCCATTAAGAGTGGGTTCTCGCCTTGCAGTGAGAATGTGACAAGTAGCTAGGCTCTCGCTAGGCTCTGTTGCAGGACAGTATTTGCAGATAGGAAATTACATGTAATTACAGGGGGTGAGATCATCAGTTTATATAAATCAGCCTGACTTTGCTGATGTCAGTGGAATTATGCCAGTTTACACCAGCTGAATGAAACAAACACATGTGCAGATGTCCTGCTTCTCCCCTGATTTTAGAGTGGTGGGAATCCAGGGTGACCACAGGCGTTGCTGGGTCAATAAGCTGCCTTCAGCTGAGCAGTGTGAGTTTATCGTGGGTGAAGATCAGGGTGGTAGATTAAATGTACCTTAGGGTACAGCTTCCCTTACTTCAGCGCTGATGAGTGCACCGCAGCAATCTGTGCAGCAAAGCCGTTCCCAGCCTGGACCTTGTCTGTAAAATGAAGGACTGACGTGCTGGGCCAGCCAGGAAAGACCAGGATGAAAATCAGACTCTTGCCGCTCCTGGAAATGCCTGCCTTGAGTCGATAATTTGCCCGTTAAATCGTGCGTGGCATGTAGAGCTGCTCCAGTTGAATTTCCAGCACCGTTTCAGGTTGAGGGAGAGGAATCGCAACTATGGCTGTGTCTTGGACCTTATGTTTTTAGCAAAGAGGAGCCAGCAGGGAAGGCTTCTGCAAACTGATGAGCTGGTGTAAGTCATTAGAACAATAGTGGACAGCAGCAGGGCTCCGGTATTGAATAAACCATAGGGGCTATTGCTGTCTTTCAGAAAGACGATATCCTTTTTTTTTTCCTTTTTTTTCCCCTTTTTTTTTTTCATGGAACTTGTAGCCATTTTTGAGCTTTCATTTTTCATAATGTCACAGATAATCTTTTATCTATTATCCACTAGCGCTGTTCTGACAGACATTTGCATCAAATGGTAACGTGCAGGCTGGAACTCTCTCTAGTGGGGAAACCAGCTTGATATGAAAGGTTATTCGCTCTCGCCGCTTCTCGTGGCTTTGTTCTCGATCCGCGCACATTTTCCCCCATCTAAATGCAGGCATTTCTGGAGCTTTTTCTTTAGGAAAAAAAAAAAACCCTTCAATTCTGAGATCTGAGCTTATTCAGGCTTCTTCCTGCATATCAGTCAAAAACTTGTATTCACTGGAAATGATGAATCTGCTTTGAAACATTTGTTGAGCACTCTGTATGTCTCCAGAATCCTTTCAGGACCTTTCCTACAGAGACACTGGCGGCTTGCTTATTTTTTTTGAAGGAGAGGGAAGAGTGATGAGGGAAGGAACTTAGGCAGCCATGAGCCTTTTTGCAGCTGGCATCTCTCTCTACCAAAAAAAAAGACCCCAATGGGAACAATGACCTTTAAAAATGTGGGTAGAATATGCTCCAAGTGTCTAAAAGTTAGCAAAGCAGAAAAACGGCGTGTGACTGGAAAAATGAAAACGTGGTTCAATATTTCCTTGGTTTCATAATTCCTCACTTCCAAGGTTATTAAACGGCAGTACAAAAAGGTGGCTAAACCTCCATCCTACATGGAAAAGTTCGTTGATTCGAGAAGTAGCTTTATTTGCCGTCTAATAAACCCAAATAGATCCCTTCCGTAGTGCCTTTCTGTGTTCTCGGGTGATCTGAAAGTCCTTTTCACAAGACTGACTTAGCAGGCGAAGTCACCGACCATCACACGCTTTCCGTTCTACCTCTCATCCAATCAGCCCTTTTAACGGTGCATCATTCCCAAAAATACCGCACTTGCAGTGTCAGCGTTGGATACGAGCCTGGACTAGTCCGGGACGGAAGACCTGGAAAGTGTTCTTAATAGTTACTGTTCTGCTGGTGTCTGTTGCTACCTTAGGGTATGACCAAAGTCCTACTGCAGTGGATCAGTGGTTTTACCTTTTGATTCCAAAGGGATGTAGTATGGCACCCACGTGCCTTTCCAGCAAAAAATTACCCAGCGCCATGGGTGACAGCTATTCGACGTTTTCTTCTTTCTTTCATGCCAATGGGCTCCCTGAGTGCTCAGTACTTCACATGACAAAGGCTCCGACCTATGTGGGAAATACTCAGTTTGGAGGATCTGACCATAGAGGGAATTTTCGCCTTTTTGCGTTAAAGTGCCTATACCTAAGCTGGGAAGGGAGGCGTATATCCGTTCAGGCTATGAAATTCAGGATCTGAAGAGCTGCAAGTTTGCAACATAAATATGCCTTCCCAATAAATGGTACTGGATTTTTTATTACACAGGCACCTTAATATACTTGTTAATATACTTACTGTTATTTTAAAGTCCTAGATTGATAGGAATGAGCAACATTTCCTCTAGTGGATGCTGGATACAACATTTCTTGAATACCAAAGCTGTAATGTTGAGTTTATTTTAAACCTTTTTAACAGCAGAGGAGAAAGAGGAAGAGGCAAGGAATTAATTTTACCTTCATTTTTCCTTCCCCCGAGCTTTCCGTTCTTTCTAAAGGTCTTTTTGAAGGGGCAAATTTTGAAGAGTGACATGGAAATTCTGTAGGAGTTATTGCTATTAACCCTGCAGCCACAGAATGCAGCAAAAGAAAACATCAATCCTCCAACTTAAGATCCAGGAGGACTTGGAAATGTTGTGTTCCTTAGGTTGTTTTTCTCTAAAACATGCATTTCACTGCTAAGCGCTGTATCGTTTATGGGAATAAACATTAGCTGTTTCAGGTGTGGAAAACACTAGAGAAAATCTGATCCAGCCAAAGCTGAGAAAGAATTTGTTTACTAAAGTTTATGTTGGTAGTAGATGCGTCATTCAGTGGTCATTAAAGGAAAGATTCACATCAGGTTTTGTGGGTTTGGGGATAGGCTGTAAGTGAGTAATTGGAAGGAATCTGGAGTCAAATATGCTCTTGCTGTGGTTTAAATCTGAATTAACTCTATTACATCAGTGAAGTTACCAGGACTACCGCAGTCTGTACGCACTGAAAAATCATGAGTCAGCCCTCCTCCTTCTTCCACTCATAGGACTGGTTTAAGGCTTACGCGTTCTTAGTTCCTTCTGATGAATTTTGAGTTTTTCATCTGCATTTTGAAACTTTTCTTTGTAACTCTGAGGAGGATTTTTGTTTATATGAATTTTCCTTCTTTGAGTGAAAACAGGGTTTCTCACATAGTCGTAGAAAACTGGGAGCTGAGGCTCGGAGGAAAACGCCATCTCCGGGAAGACTTGCCATGAGATTACAGGAGCCAGCTGGAGGTTTGGAGGCTTTGGACCCGTCGTGTGCTGAGAAATCTCTGCGTCATGGGCTGAGACCTCCTGGGGGTGATGGGCATCGGTCCCTGCAGGGCTCCTCCTCTTCACCGAGAGCAAAGGGACCCCTCTTCCCCAAAGCACCCAAGTGACGAGCCAGGACACCTTCCCCTCGCAAGCTGGTGCCCGGGCTGATGCCTTTCCGGAGCGAGGAGCTCTCTGGGCAGCTGTTGGCTCATTGCACTTTTCACTTGGTGGGTGCAGAAGTATAACCTCATGGCTACGTATATATATTTTAAACATGTTTTCTGATGACATTTTAGTAATTACTAACCAGGAAAATGATTAGCAATTAGGAGCGCAGGAATAATGGAAGTCTGCAGTCCTGATTGAATGGCATTACTGTTGGTAATTGGAGACATTGGAGGTGCATTAAATTCTTCAGTTTAATTAAGAGTTTGTGCGATTGTAGTGCACTTTTGATATGTTTTATCTGGAAAAGACAAGAGAACTGGAGTAAGGTCCAGCACGCTAAAAATCTAGATGGTTTTGTGACGTTATTCTAAATGACGTGGACTCACAGTTCAAAGGGAAATAATGGTGGCCGAACTCGTTCAGGAATTGAATGTATAGCGTATGTACGTGGCCCCAGAGACTCAAAACAGCGAGCCTCAAAAGAACTTGGTTTCTAATGGCACTATCTGAAAAGGCTTAATTTAAAAAAAATTCCTTTTTAAAGAGAGCCAACTTCACCCTTGATTTTAAATCCATAGCTGATGTAACTTTATAACTTATATATAACTTTACAACTCCCTGCGAGGTCAATGCCGTCTTCTCTCTCGTTTGTTCACAAACGCGCACACTCATTTGCCCAGGGGTGAAAATGTTTTACTATTGCAGGGTAGTGCGAGGGACAAATCCTCCCTGGAGGAGCGAGGCTGTACGTGTTGATCACCGAGATGGGTGAGCTCCGGGAAGCGGATTGGGAGTCTGAGAAGTGTAGGTGTTTGGGTCATTTCTTTGGGCTTAAACAGAAAAATAGATTGAAGTGTTTGCTTTCTTTGCCGGTGGTATCCTGAAGGGTAAGTTGTTGCTGCGGGTGCACTAGAGCTTGGGAAAAATCTGAGCTCCTTCATCAGAAACTGGTTCTCATACAAAATTCATTTGCAGGATATAAGGCTGTAGAATAGAAGTGTGGGTTTAATTCTTTCTGCGGTTTGTGTAAGCTTGTATATATTTTAACTAGCCATGCCAAGAATACTAACCAAGTGTAACTGTAATATTTGTAACCTCGAGTTATAGTGACTTACTTTTATAACTCTTTATTTAATAGTATTACATCATTCATTTTGAAAGTTTTACTGTTTATACCTCTTACTGATAAATACTTTGAAAGTTCCTGTTGCTCTGTGGTGCTGTTGTGCTTCTTGCCATAGATGCCTCATTTTTGTGTGTGTGTAGTGCATATTATAAGGTGAAAATGGGAACCTTATGGGAGATAGATGCTTATGAAATATAAATCATTATCGTTAATGACGATGCGAAAGTGTATACCTTATAACATGCTGCGCAGGCTGTTCAGTCCTATTAAGCGGAAAGTCTTGGCCCCTTGGGTTCGGCAGCCCAGAACAAAGTTTTAAATAACCAGTTCATGACGCAGTGTCTCAGAATAAAATGTAAATCTGTGCTTTTAGCTTCTGCTCTTGTCTGTTGAGGTTGGTTCTTTTGGAACTGGAGCAGTGAAATTTAGTACTTCATGTGACATCTGGATAATGAAAAAGTGGACTCTGAGAAATAAGTATAGGTTAACCTGTTTTTAATAAGGTGTGGGAGCAATGGAGCCCAGGAAACCACGTACAAAGAAGAACAGAATGAAAGGGCTTTCCAGTCATGAATATATTCAATTGAAAACCTATGTGAAAAGAACACACTTCAACCCTGAGAAACCTGGAAATGTCAGATTTCAGGACTCCTTGTCCTTGGGTATACAAACTGTAGTGCGGAAACTGCTGACTGATAAATAATTTTATCCGTCTTTCTCGAATGAAGAAGTGTATAGTTTAAACCTCCTTCACGACTATCAAGTGGTATCAGAAATGAAAGTGAAATATAGGAGTTTTTGCTCTTTGCCTCGTGATTAGCCTTGTCCTTTCCCTCCTCCCCCCCTCCATATGGACTTTGCAAACATACTTGATTGCATTATATTGCCGAAATCTGAAAGCCATTACTGAATCACAAGGGTATGATGTTGAAGTTTAGAAGTCCTCTCCAAGTTGCTACTCTGTAAACTCTCGCAGTCACAGGGAAGCATAATCCAGCCAAATACCCCAAAGACATTTTTCATGGCATCAGAAGTGGGGATTGTGATACTCTTGAGAATCGTTCCTTTGAGTTCCCACTAGGTAGGTGATGTACGCGTGTGGACCTGGAGATGGTGTTACTCATGCATTTTTAATGTTTTATTAAAGGTCTCTTTGTTATGGAAAAATCATCTACGCCCTGAGCGTGCAAAGTAAAGGAGCCCAAAGGATCAATTGCAAAACACCACGAGGAATGGAAAATTCAAAGGGCAGCGAACAAACAAACCTTAAAGGAAAAAAAAAATGTGGGTACATTTTAAATAGGTCTCCTATAGCTGTCTCTTTGGAATAGATGTTGATGTTTTTCATTGTGCTGGTGTGTTATGGATTATCATGGAAGGTTTGGTTTGGAGGCTAAAATTGCCCTCCGCTCCCGTGTGGTTCAGTGTCTTGGGATACGCTGAACGCGTGTTTGCGCGTCCCAGCCGTGGGCGTTTGCTTGCCATAATATGTTCCGTTGAGGTCATCTGCTTGCATCCAGCTGAACTCAAGCGATTAGCAACAGGGAATATGTTGAGTGATGCTGCGTCGCATTGGTTAAATATTGACGATGATTTGTTACCTGCGGTTTCATTCCAGTGGTGGGCACTTGCAGGCAGGCACTGCAATAAAACTCTCCCCTCAGTAGATGAATGCAAAATAAGCGTAAAGCTTTAAGGACAGGTCTATGACTGCAAATTTCTGAATGGGTGGCAAATTTTTCATATATTAGATTGTGTTGCAGTCTGCAATATAGCTAGCGTGGGTGTGGACTTTCTTTGACTCATCCTTTAATTAAATGCAATAAATGCCTGCCTAAGCCTTAGGAACTTTGAAAATATACTGTTATATTCTTAAAATGGACAAAATGGATACAAACTGTGGTCAGATTCTTATCCACCAACCATTTTAGAACTTAGTCTGTTTAATGGTGCATGGTGGTCCAGGCCATGCTCTTTGGGTAAGAGTAACTTTGGCCACTTCATTAATCCATTCTCAGTTATTGGTGGCAGCACTTGTCCCTCCGTTCTGGGAAGCTGGGAAGAACTGCGGCATGACATTAGGCCACTCAGCATATACGTTCCAGTAGCCTGTGTTTACATGATGGACATGTCACGTTAGCCTGAGTGTTAGCAGTGCGTAAGGTTTAATTTATACCCCTTGATGAGCGAATTAAAGAGCATGTCTGGGCTCTGAGTTAAAGACTTCTGTGTGTTGATAGGACTTGAGTTATTCAAGTTAACTTTGCAGTGAAGACAACCCCCAAGGGACTGTCAGCTCAAGAGCACACACTAACCACAGCTTGTCATGTTACTACACAGAGAGAGAAATGAGCTTTTAAGTAATTAGTGCCCAAAGCATTCACTGCTTTCTAGGTCAAAACCGAAACCTTAATTCCACCAGAAAACTAATCAGAAGCCAACACAGATTTCAGAGCACTGCTGTAATAAGCTTTCCTTGTGACACACCACTTAATAAGTAGGCAGCAGCCTTTTCCTCCGGCTCAAGTTTCCCACTGACCTCAAGATGTAAGCCCACTGAGAGCATGCCATTGTAGCCTTAATCTCAAGGTGAGAAAGGTATGGATAGCTGCAGCAGGTCCAGAATCCAAATGGGAAGATTGTGCCTTTAGCATGGAATGGAAATGGAAAAAAAAAAAATCATCCTGGCCTCTAATGTAGCTGGGAAAGTCAGCTGGAAAGTCGGAAGTAAATAGGAATAACATGTTGCTTGTGCGGTAGAAAAGCTTGCTGTCTGAATTGCTGTTTTTTCCAAGAATATATGCCTTAGTCTTCACATAAAGATATTTGTATATGAACATTGTAAGGTCCATGGTTCCTTTTGGCTTGCAAACCATGCAAGTGCATGATGGTGAGTGGGAATCCACCTACCAGCGCCTTGAGCATCTTCGCATGCTGCAGAAGATTCTGGATGTCTCTTTTGGAAGCGGTTGTATGCATTTATACAGTAGTTGAGCATTCCTCTCACCATCGCTTTGAAGTTTGAGGATTAATTAAGCCATTCTAATCGTACACTCTTGTGTATGGTTAAAACACAAGGGGAGCAGAAGAAGGGAGGGCGTCATGTATTCACTTGGCCTGTTCAACCTAGCACACAGGGCTGTGTGTACTGGTAAAGATAAGGAGCAATGTTAAACACAACCCTGAAATAACAGTGTTCATTATAATGCAAGTTGTCAGGTGCTTATGTGAGTCTCAGTGAAAAATAAACTTCTGCTGCCCTTGTAATGCAGATTCTTTTTTCATAATCCAAGATGAAAAGCATTGTATGAGTCGCGTTTCTCATGTTTTACCAAAAATTCCTGGGGTATGAAACTTCCCTTTCAAAATTCTGGGGTGGATACCTCTAGGAATATAATCCAGACTACTTTTCTTGTTTACCTGAAGATCTCAAAGCACTTGTAAGCCACTTCCCTGCAAGATCAAAAAGCCAAATTCATCATTTTATGTAGGAGTGGTTGACTAAAATGCCAAAGTCACAGGGTAAGCCAGAGACGGAATAAGCAACTGATTCCCAGGCCTCTTCTCTGAGCATGACATTGCTGCTCTCTCCATGTCGACACGTTCTGCACTTGCTGCAGGATGAATTCAGAATCGTTTCTTGGGAAAAAGACTTCCCCTTGCTTCACTTTTTCCTCTCTAGACCGTTTCACCCTATGAATAAGGACGGGACTCGGCAGACGTAGGCTTTGTCGATGCTGGTATTGGTGTGCCAGTGACAGCGAGCAGGTCTCTGCCTCCGTCTCTCCCACTGTCCTTTAGGAAAGATAATAATGTCGTTCTCCTTCCTAAACTGGTTTCACCTACGATAACGATAAACAGGAACGCAACTTCTTTCTGCTGACGTCTGCTCTCTGGGTTTTGTGTGCGTGGTGTGAGTATTCCTTGGGATCTGTTTGCAGCATCCATGGCTTGAAACAGCTCTTTGTGTTTAATTAAGGGTGTTTGAAGAAAAACCTCTCATATGTCTGCGAGGGAGATAAAACTTTCAACTTTTAATTGGTTTATCCTGTTCTAAAGCAAGCAGAAATGTTGGAAGTGTACTCGTGGTTCATGCTATGGAAGTCGTGTTTATAGAGCGAGCGTCCTGGCATTCATTAAGGGACTCTCCGGCACTCTCTGCCTTCGCGCTCTTCCCTCCCCCCGTCCCTCGTGCTGACCCCTAATCCCGACAAAATGAAGATCTGGTTGTCATATGGATTGCAAAGCTTTTCTCTTGCATCACAAACAGTATAGATCAAAAACACCTCGTTTCAAGACAGATGTTTTCTGGTAGTGATTAATATGGTTCCCCCCCCTTCCTTTTTTAGGAGAACCTTTCATTTCATAATCATCTGCTTTAGCGTTAGCTTAATGGACTGAGTTTAGGCACTGAATAAGAAGACTGGATGAACGGGTTCATTGGAAACGTGAAGCTGAGCTGAATTTTTCAAGCCACGCTCAAAATGAAGCCGTTGAAATTTCCATGTGCATCCTCACCAGGTTCGGCTCAAAGTAAGAAAAAATCCTCTCCGGATAAACATGTTCCCAAATACCTTGCTCAAGCGAGCGCTTTGGTGGAAACTGCGGGGCGCTGGGCACTGGTGGCCTCTCGCCTGCCTGGCTTCTTCTCAATTTTGGAGTCTCGCTTTGGGGTACCCTTTTGAAAATCTCAGCGCCAGGTCTCTTACTCGATGGTTCTTTCCAAGAGTGGTTTTCTCCTGGTTTATGTGGCCAAAATGTTCCTCTTTTTTCCCTTCTGCTCTTACTGTGCGCCGTTCGGCTTTCTCCTCCTGGGTTGGAATTGGCTGAATTTTACAGAGGCTTCAAATAAAGAGGGTTTGAGCCTATAAATCCTTGCTCTGTGAGAGTCCTTGTTTTCACTAATGGCCCAGCTGAAGTCGTCAAGACTGTTTACATGAAGAGGATGGGGAGCGATTCTAATTAGTGACACCAATTGAAGGGAAAGCCGAGTCAAGCCATTGTTTTCGCAGAGTGCGCTAAGATGAAATATGCTGAAACAGAATCTAAAACCACGTTACTGTAGATAGCTGCATGGTTAAAGGACATGGTTGTCTGACATTTTTCACAAAGAACAATCATTAGTACAAGTTGGAAAAATATAGGGTTTGGGGCTGCGTTTTCCCTGCAATTTAATATTACTTGGTATTGGTTAGAAATAAATTGTTACAGCCTCCCTTTGAATTCCTTTAGGGTAAATATTTATCACATGTAACGTTTCCTCAATACGCGGAATTTTCAGTACAATTAGCTTCACTGTAGGTTATTTACTTCAAGTTAAAATTGAAGGAAAAGCCTCCAAGTGTATTCTGAGCGGAGCTATTCATCAGAAGTCCAACGCTATTTTGTTCAAAGCGAACCGAGAGCTGTGGGAGATTTTCTAACTGGGGAACTGCGCTTGTGAGATGCATAAAACTAATGGTGTACACAAAGTGTCTTGTTTTTCTTCCTTTCGGTGGGGGGTGTTTCAAATACTCATTACTTTGTCCAAAATGGGGCCTTGGCGGTGCGATGATAACAGGAAAAAAAAAAAAAAGGGAAAAACAAAAACCCCACAGCTCTGCAGCTTCCCAACAGAAGTATGGAGCCATTTAAAGTCTGTCGACCTGGAAGACCCGGCTGGCGGCTATTTCTCCCCGGAGCCCGTGCAGGTGCATGAGCGTGGGGTGGCGGGGCGGCATTTGAGGATAAGGGGGGCACCCGTGGTTCCCCGCTGCCGCCCGTCCCGCAGAGACCCCCGGCCGTGGGGAGCTGCGCCGAGCTGGGGTCTCCATGCGCAGCGGGCGCCGACGTGCTGCTGAGACCCCTGCATTCGTTCCGCTTGTGAAATGGGTCTGAATACGCAGCGCGCTTTGGTCTGGTTGAATATATAGCGAGTTTGTTCTGCGTGCAAGTTTTAATTCAGCAGTCTTAACATGCGCTTGGGCACTTCTGTAGGTTTTTACTCTTAGTGAAGCAGTTTTATTGCAAAGACCTCATCGGGTTTGATAAATCCCATGCAATCACAAGCTTTTCATGTTTTTAAGACAGGAGAACTGCATTTGGGGAGGTTTGCTTGAGATTGGGGTCAGGCTGGCTCCTGAGAGGGGTGAGGGCTGTATCGGTCTGGATGCAGTTCCACGTCCCAACCTTTGGGTGCTAAAGCTGGGCTGAGAGGTGCCCGCTTTTCCCAGGCGCAGTTTAGTGACCCCACGCTTAAGTAAGTGCCTGTGGGTCGCTGTTTAAACTGGTTCAGCAAAAAGAGCCGGGAATGAAACTGGGGGAGGAAGAAAACAGGAGGCTGATTGAGCTGGGCTGGTTTGAGGTTCAGGCATGAAGCAGGACTAAGGCTCTTGGGGTAACCACGACCCTCTAAAGATGCTTTTACCGCAGGAGAACTTGTAACAAGGACGGTGCCTTCAGGGACGTTTTCAAAGACCCTGTTCTGGTCGCTGAGGTTTTTAACCAAGTTTAGCATATTCCTGGAATTAAGTTGGACATATATACTTTGGGGTCCGGTCCTACCTTCAGGTCACATTGACTTCAGATGCTTTTTGGACTCTGCTTGCATGAAGTTAAAAGGCGCCAAACGCAACGTCTGCAGATACGGTTCTTGAGTCGCCTCTGCGTTCGCTTAAGCTGAGCAGTGTAGCAAGCAGATTCGTTTTTACTTCATCTGCAAAGTGACTTCTGCGAGGAGTAAAGGCTAGAGAGGATGAAATCTCCAGTTACCTCATTTTAGGAGGGACAGGCCAAAACATTAAAATGCTCCAAACAGTTCAGGATATTTTAAAGCTTTCTAAAAGCTTTTTCCTTCTCCCCCCTGCCCTTCTTCTTCTTCTTTTTTTTTTTAAAGATGTTTCATTATAGTAAACTTCAAAGGGCACATTTGATCTGCTGGTATGTTTTTGACTATATCCACCAGGAGTTCACTTAAGCCAAGCAGTGAAACAATAATGTATGTTGTACAGCTGAAATGAAAATTAACCTAATGTACAGTATTTGCTCCATTGCACAGCTGAAATGAACTCCTGGTGGACAGTGAAAAACATGCTGGCAGATCAAATACACCTTTTGAAGTTTATTATAATAAAATGAAATAAAGCCGCCAAGGGAAGCATTTACAAAAAAGAAAGGCTTAGGAGGGCTACAGCTGTTGTGTACAGCTCCCTTTTTTTTATTTGCATTTACTAAGGCCCTGATCCAAAGCCCCTTGAAGTCATTTTGATTCTTTCCATCAGCTTTGTTGGACCCTGGTATCTGACCACTGGGACCAGGCTGGCCACCTTATACTGAGAGCCATGTGCTTCACTGGGAGCCTTATTGACTTTTTTAGGACTTACTGACTTTATTAGGACCATTCTCATACATGGTCTGAATGATGCAACCTGATGCATTACTAAAGAAGCAATTTTCTTGGAAGGATTTTTCCATATATAGGGTTGTAGTATCATAATTTTCAGTTAATAAGCACGTCACTCCCACTAAACAAATTCTTCTTCATCCTTTACTCCTGAAAAATTCACCTTTTCATAGTAGTCCTGTTTAGATCAGGAGATTAAAAGTGTTCGGTGACTTTAGCTGGAATTGTGGACCCTCTTTTCTCTTGAAGACTTAGCCCTGCAGAGGTTAACCTGTTTTCATAAGCAAGAAGAATTTTTTATTGACATCAGTAGATGAAATAAAAGTGCTTATTAGAAGAATTGTTCCTTCTGTTGTTCCTGAAAGGTGATTAGCATTTCCCAAGAAGTGTCAGTCAAAACTAAAAGGATATAAAGCACTTGGCATTGCTCTCTATGGCCTTTGTAGACAGTTTTGAAGAACTGGGCTGGCTATGGTGAGCACTTGCCAGTGATATTGATGCCATTTCCTCCATCCAGCTTCATGCCAGTTAGGAAAATAGAGTAACTCCAAAATAGAATTAACATTGCCTTCTCTTTTTGCCCTTACTTAAGGGGAATAATAAAACAAATCCTCTGTACTTATGTGTCCCACGTGAATCTAGTAGATCTGATGTTGCATCTGTTAGTTTGCTTTGACAGAAGGAGCTTGTTTTGACACATGACCAGCAGGAGGGCATTATGCATCCCATAAAAGCTGGTCTGGACAGCAGACCTGGCCAATGCCAACGCACATGCGCAGTCTGCAGAGAGCCCATCAGGCGCTCTTGTTAGCCAGCATTACCAGGCTCAGAGCGTTGAGCTGGGCTCCTCAAAGCAGCCAAAGGTAATTTGACACCTAGTCCGTGCTATATTTCCATGAGTGTTTCCAACATGGGATTTGCTGCGTGAAATTTTTGGATATCTTGCTGTTTCTTATATATCAAGCATTACTGCTGGGCCTCTTAGGGACTTGATTCTTGTTTGCTTCAATGCTTTCTGACAGAAGCGCCCAAGGACTCAACTACTCTCTAAGCCCATTTGCGCAGGACGCTGTGTCTTGTGTAGGAAGAGCCCTTGTCCTGTGGAGCTGGAGTTGTTCAAGCAGGTGGAGCTGAAGCTTGCAGACGAGGAGTTGCTGTAAGTCGGGTTGCAGGGACCTGGCTGGGGCAGGGAGCCTCAGCTGGACCAAGTTTGTGGAGTCTGAGCCGAGTCAGGAATCAAGCCTAGATCTTTGGGCTCGGTCTAATCAAAGCAGCGTCTTATGCTGAGTCAGGTCTTTTGTTTTAGTGTTACAGCACTGTAGCTTGATCCTCTAAACCCTTCCATGTGGGTGTAGTCTGCACTTGTGGGATTAGTCTCTCCGAAAGCCCTCCTGTGTAAATAAAACATACTCACAAGAATAAAGCTTTAGAAGCATTTAAATTTAGTGCGGAGGAGATGTGCAGTCCTGCGGTGTGCTAAGCAGACAGCACCCCTCAGGATTTTTCCCAATATTTTTCTGTGTTGGCTCCTGATGTTAATGGGTTGCAAACTAGGAATTATGCGGCTCCTAAATTGTGTTTGTTTGACAGATCCGGCATTGTCCCTGGACCCCCCGCCCCTCTCCCTTGAGCGGTGGGCATTCCCCACAGAAAGGGAAAACTGAATGAACTGATTGCTTAACCTCGCCTGACTCTACCCTGGTGGTAGATCATTAATGGTGTAGAAAATGAGGGCCAGCGCTGGCAGCACAGGGTGGGGTGTGTGTGCATCTTTAAGAGATTTATGTGGAGGTCTGAGATGAGGAGACAGCACCGTGGTACATCATCATGCAGGAGACATCAGAGACGTTCTTCTTCGCTTCGGTGCATTATCATAAAAAGTGATTTAGACTAGAGCTGATTGATGCAAATGGTCCTCTGTTCTTTCCTATCATTAGCGGCCTCTTTCAGTGGCCAGAGGCAGTGATTAAAGCTGTCATTTGGAGCTGCTCATTAAAGACAAGCACCCGAGTAGCAGGAGGAAAAAAGGTTGAAGAAGCATGATTCCCCCCCCCCGCCCCTTAAAAAATGCATTATCCTTTTTCCAGTTCTGGCTCTGCAGGAATAGTCTATATTTGATGTGACTGAGAATGCAGGTTGTTTAAAAAAAACAGAATAAAAACTACATTATTGTCACTTAATATTTTGATGACAGCACAGCACAGTGTTAAGTAGATCATTACAAAGGTATCGCTGGGTGTATTTGTTACAAAAAAAAAAATGATAAAACATTAAACAGCGTTATTCCCACAAACCAGGGCTTGCCACTCACGTGGGAGTTGGATGGGGCTGCAGTGATTGTGCTTTTGGGGACTGGCTGAGAAGGAAGAGAAGAGGCACATGCAGAGATGCTGGATGGTGATTAGGTTTGACAAGCTTTATCATAACAGATTTGCCTGTTCAGATTTTAAATTCTTCAGGGCACGGACTTTGTTTCACTGTAGATATGTACAGAGCGTAACACAACAGAGCCACGATCTTGCCTGGGACTTCTAAGCACCATCATGCACGGGCGAGAAATTAGAGCAAATTGTTGTTAAGTACGTATTTTGCAGTCGTATTTTTGTATGACCGTGGGTCGTACAAATTGCCCATAAAATTATGCACGGAGCAGTTCTAGAGCTGCGCGTCCAATGCTTATTGAGGGAATCCTTGAGGGCACAGGATACCGCGAATTATGGGATTCCTCTATTGCCTCCTGCGAAACCGGGCTGGTGGAGCTGCAGGATCTCTCCACCTCTGTTGGGAGGCGTAATGATTCAAGATTGCGAGGTGTCGGGGTAGAAAGGTGCAGGAGTGCCTGCGAAGGGGACAAAAGGACTTAGATTAGAAATAACAAAGCCTTGTTAGGAGCCAACTAGCCTCTTGCTCTTTCAAAAAGCAAGTGGCAGCCGATGCGCAGGTTAATTGCGTGCTGTACACGTCCTCAGCCCCGCGTGCAGGCTGCCGTCAAAATTAACACATTTTTAAAGAGGTCACAGCCGGAGAAGCTTGATAAGTGCTTTTAGGCCAGCCTAATAGAAGATGCTGAGGAATGACTGAGGGGAAGTTATGATGATAGTGAAGGAGTAATTTAGCATATTAGGGGAAATATGTCAAACCAAACTGATTGCTATAAATACAGCCTTCTTATTTCAGAATCTGGCTGTGCCCCAAGGATTTTCCTAGGAAATTATGGAGCTGTGGCTCACTTATTAGTAGCTGACTTCCCCACTGTTGCGCCTTCTTTTTTGGTCATGTGCTCCTGCTTTCTAATTGGTACCTTTCTGAACATGGCTCATTTCTCTTTTGAGTGATCCCATGTGAGACAGAAGGGACGATGTGATGATGGGGTGGCGCTGGCTCTCTTAAAGGTGACCTTATGAGAACCATTGCACTTAGAGATTCTCCTGCCTGGGGACGTTGCCTTGGGGTTGCAACGGGATGGCCGAGGGGGGATGTAAGAGGGACTCGGAGCGGGACCTTGGACGTCTGCACCTGGTCCTGAGCCGCTGGGTGGGAGGAGGAGACGTGTGGTGGGCTGAGCAGGCAACAGCGACAAGGAGCAGAGCTTGCTGAAGGTAGCTAGTAACAGCTAATTTGGGATTTGACTTTGATTTTAACAGCCAGCTTTTCCAAACTGGGCCAAATTGCTTCCAGCAGAGCCTACTTCTGCTTGTCTACTGGAGTGTGAGCCTATTCTCATAGCAGTCATTATGTTTTATACGTTAAATACATTATATTTTAATGTATCTTCTGCCTAATACTCAAATAATCCTCAGTGTACTGACAATGGTAATAAATTCCTGGGGTTTAAAATGCCAGAAGAAGCGAGCATTTCTTGTCTCATGTCATTCAGGTTTAAGCTGTAATAGATCTGAACAGCAATCCTGGTTTAAAGGCAAGTATTGTGATTTTGGAAAAGGCTCTGCTTCCTATCTCCTGGAATTCACTTCAGGCAGCAAAGGCATTTACTATGAGGGAGGAGAAAGGTAATGCTGTCAACAGAATGAAACATTACTGTAGCTTTAGACTTCTTTCTCCCCCGTATACATCAAAACCCAGTTTGTCAGCATTTCAAAACCAGAAGAATTTCCAACTGAACTTCCTTTCTTCTTTGCTTCAGATGCTCTTTATGCTGAGTTACACATTCTCTGCACACATCTTTCTCTCCTTCTCCTTTCTTTTTGTCATTGAGACTGATCATTTTAGTGCTGCTAGCACTCTGCTCCGGAGACGGGACACAGCCTTCCTCGAGGAAGGCCACGGGCGTGATTTGTGCTATAACCGTTGCTTGTCCTGAATGGAAAGCGTTTAGCGAAATACAAAATGAGCCGTAGGAGCAGCTGATGTCATGTGCAGCAAAGGTGTTTCCTTCAGGTATCCTTGGCAATAAAAATGAAATGGAGAAAGAATAGTGGAGAAGCGAAACCGTAAAGTTGTTGCACTGGGGGTTTCTCTCTCTGTATGATTTTATGCTCCAGCAAGGTGCCGGTGGGCTGCCTCGCCGGGCTGCAGGGAGAAGAGCTGTCTGCTGTAATGACGGCATGAGCAAGTGGACCATGCGACCCGTTTAGGTTGAGGCAGTGAATTGTAAATTTAGAGGTGGAGAAGAGCCATTAGATCCTCCCGTCCATTCCCCCGCCCCTGCAGGGTGGTTCCCGCAGTACGCTTGCAAACGCTTTGTCCGCTCCGTTGTGAACGTCCCATGCACTGCGGCTTGCACCAGAGCCCCGGAGGAGGCTACGCCATGGGCTGTGACATCTTGTTGCCAGCGTTTCCTATCGTTTTTCTCGATGATGAGCTTAAATTGAACGACTTTCTCAGTAACGAAGGAGTGTTGCTAATAAAGGCAGATCAACGATGTTTTAAGTTCTTCTCTTGCATATGTTTTGGAGGGATACAGGTCCATTAATCTCTTCCCTTTTGACTTTGTACTGGGTTTCTGACTGCTGCGTTCGGAGCAGGTCACTCGGCAGAGCTTTTGGTGAAACTACTTCTGCAACGATGGCGGTATCGATGGTTTTATGTGCTGTAGAAAGCCATAGGCGAGCGTGACACTTGACAGCCCTTGGTCTCCACCCTGCAAAGCTTACAGTTCAGTGCTGTTGTCGGTGTTGCTGTCAGCCCCATGACTGCTGCTGCCTGCCGGCAGGCAGAGCACCACAGCTGCGGGAAGCCCCTATCGACTTTGAAGTTGATCCTGAGGAGTCCAGCAGCGTGGCCTCGTGCTGGCTGGGAATTTAACCCCACCAGGTGGAGGACACCGGTTCAGAGGCGCAGGGCAAGAGCCTGGTGGAACAAGTGTGGAGATCATTTAAAACTGCATTTTGTTGCATACGTTTTTACCAGACAGCAGCTTGACAACTCTTGGGGTAACAGAGCGTTTTTCAAACTATTGACTAATGCTGTTAATAAAATAGAGCTGCTAAATGAGGTTCAGGTTAGGCGCACAACATAAATATGTGCACAGGCCTCATAAAGTGCAGGTATAGTATTGCCTGTGTATGTGTAGCCTGTGCTTTCTTTATCTTCCTATCTCAATATAGTTGTTTAGAGATGCGTTTGAAAACACCTACTTCTGCGCAAACTTCTGGAACCTAAACAATGAAGTTATGCTACGTTGCGGTGAAAAACCTAAATGTACAATTCGCGTTTTCTTCCTGACGGAGAAGTTGCAATAATTTGGGGGTAAATTAAAAATACAAGCCAATCATTTCCGCGTAAAACCTGGTACCGACATTAGCCTTGAGTTATGACATTGCAATTATCTCCATAGCAACCCCCCGTGATGTGACAGCTGCAGGGACGGGAGGTTCACGTGCTCTCGCGTTGGAGCCGGGCGCGCTGCGCTTTCACGTGATATCCTCCTGCTTTGCTCCTGGTTTTTCTCCTTCCTCACGGTGGTTTCACAGCGGTGTAACGTAGCTGCCTGAATTCAACTTACGTCTGATAAAGCTTTGCCAAGAGCAGAGAATAAGCCTCGGTGCATTTATGGGAGTCTTTCAAGCGTATTAAAGAGCAATATCTTATATGATCTGTTCCATTAATAAATAATTGTGAGAAAGCTCATACATGAATATAGTACTTTCAGACCATTACGCACAGGAATACATTATCGGTGCGGATTGCACCTTTGTTAACGGCGAAGCCTGTGCTTCAGTCAAAGTGTCTCCCTGATGCCTAGCAGGAGACCGTCTTGAGCAAAGCTAAGAGAAAAAGGAGAGGCTTATCGCAAAGCAAAGCAGCTGAGAAGTCTACAAAGGCACAAGCCAGAATCTGTTAATAATTTTAGTTGGGACTGTATGTTAGATTTCTTCATTCCTTCTTCAGTCCTTCGGTTGCCCAATAATAAGCATTACAGGAAATTCTGAGGGACCGGCTCCTGCATTTTAATCTTGAGTCGTCTGTCGAGGTTGTGATATACAACTGCCCCTTCAAACTGAGGCTGCATTGCAAGGTTTCTCCTTCTGAGACTGGGGCTGTGCGACTGACCTGAACCTGTAATCTATTCTTACATCTCCTCCTTCAGGGAAACAGTAAGTCCGTCTGGCACATCAAGGTTGAACAAACTCCCTTTCGGTAGCGCGTTTCCAGTTCTCACTGTAAGCGAAAGCGGCAGGAGTCAAGCCTGTAGTCCGCTCAATGCAGAAATGACTTCTCAATACTAGCTCAAGGCATTTTATTAGGTAAACTTTTGAATTATTCCAATTCCCTTGGTGCCTTCATAGATTGAATGGTAATGGAGCCTTCCACTGCCAACTTTAATGCTTTTGTATCCAACTGTGGACACCGTTTTACTTATTCATTAGGTCACCAGCTTGGAAAACGCTATTATCTCCCAGTTCCATAAAAGTGATGGTTATATATACATCTAGTATGTCATTGCTACCACCTTTTATGAGAAGAACTTGTTTTCTGTAGGCGTCAAGACTAAGATATATTTCACCATCCTGATGTGTAGTGAGTTGGGTGATTAAATTTCTGTGTGGTGAGATAAGACAGCTTCCTGAAGGATTTATGTCCATACAGCTCTGTAGGCCATATATTCAGTAAAGTCACTTTTTTGTTATCCTAGTGAACTGAGCTAGAGGTGTTTGTGGGCTTTTGGAGGGCTTTTTTTCTTGTTGTTTTCTGGATTTTGCACTTGATATCCCTGAAACCAGATTTGTGCATGGCCCGGCCCCAAAAGGTAAGCTGGGAGATGGATATGGTGCCATGCTGTGCTTTGCTTTGCTTATGATTCAGTAAAGGTAAGGAGGGTTGTGATGCAGAGCTCAGAAGCAAACCCAAACATGTAAACCCTACTCCTGGTGGTCTACTAGAGGCAAGGAGTGTTGTGTGAGGCTGCAGAGCAGATTGGGAGCCCTGGGCTTTTTCGAGCAGTAATCTGGTCCGGCAGTAGTTTCTTCTCCATCCTTAGGCAGTTGAAATAATCTTTCAGCTTCGGTCTTCCAGTATGTAGCATGGAAATAACAACACTTCTAATACATTGCTCTGGGTGGCAGTGAGAATAATCACATGCTTGTTCAGTGATAGATGAGTGCAAAGTCATGTTTAACTGGACTAGGCAGTCAGTGTCAAGCCTGCCTGGGCTTGCGCGCCCTTCATCGGAAGAGCCTCAGAACAGGCTGGGTCTTCACTTGCTTCTTCCGAAACAGGACTCCTGTTCCCACCGAAGGCGATGACAAAGCTGCCTTTGACATGGGAGGGAAGATGGCTGAAGCCCTCTGGTTCTGTAAGTCTGCTGAGAAGTCAGGCGATCAGCTCCTGATGAGCTGACTATGAGAAAACGCAGAGCAACGAGACTGTAGCCAAGCACGGGGGGAGAAATCTAGAGCAACCGTGAAGATTTTGGATCTGACTGTGAAATGTGTAACTCCCGCTGCTGTCAGCAGAGCTGTTTCTCTGTTGCTTTGGACCTCGTGTAGTCATTAAGCTATCAAGGGGATCAAATGGCACTGCTCTGATTTGATGACAATTTAGCTGTGCCCAGATATAGAAGACAGTGGCTCCACACCCCCAATGGATCCAGAATTTAGTCATTATGGCATAGCTCAGGGTTATATGCGCAAGGAGCTCCAAGCTTGACTTCGCCATTGCACTTCAAAATATTTTATCAAATCTCTCTGCACAACTGTTTTGCTGCAGGTTTTCTTCCAGGCTCTGTTATCAGTCTTTATGTATTTTTTGTTTTTTTTAAGAATGAAAAAGTGACACCTTAGCCTCCCACAAAACAAAATTGATCTTGCTCAGTACTGACAGTCAGTGTTTGCAAAATATCTCCATTTAAAAGGTTTGACTTTCCACCTGGGACCTCCAGTAAATCTATCTGCTGGAACAACTGGAGCTAAAAAAAAACTTTGAAAGCAACTAAAATTCTCATGTTAACATGATTGAAGCATCCCTTTACCCAACATACTTAGCACTGTTTTTTTCTAAAGATGATTCTAGTTAAGGGCTGGGAATTTGACTGTTTTTATTTCCTCCCCACTCCACTTTATTTGGAGGTGTCTGTGGCTTTCAAGATGCAGTCAACAAAAAGACTGACCCTCCAAACCTTGCAGAAGCTTGGGCTCCAGTGGGACCGTTCAGAGGAATACACACTGTGTGCAGTTTTATAGGTGTGGTTCGAAATCTGCTGAAGTGTCGCTGGAAATCCTCCTATACTTTCGATCGGGCCTTAAGTGACTGCAGATCAGGCTTCCCAGTGTCAGCTGCACTGCGGAATAACTCCTCAACCATGGGGTTAGCGAGCGGCGTCTCCCCTGGTCTTTGTTCAGTTTAACTGGATAGAGGGAGCTATTTAGGTTGGCTTAAGGTTTTAGTTTCTATATTAATTCTCTCCTGACCCTCGTTAGCCGAAAGGAAAAAACAATTCTGAAAGGGTTTGATTTCCTAATATTGTATCTTCTGTATCTGCAATGCCTGTTGTGGCCTATTAAGAATTAAACTGAGATCACTAAACTCATTTCATTTATGCCTTGGGCCTCATTCAAACCCTGGTTTCCCAGCAAAGTAAGGCCAATGGATTAGCGTTTCACCTAGCTCAATGGAGTGGTTTTCATCTCTTTTAATGCCTTTGGCATTAAGGAAAAAGGAAAGAAAGAAAGAAAAAGAGAAAAGATGCTTTGACTGCAACACAGCATTTTGTTAGTGCGCTGGCAGTGCATTTACTAGGATTATTATGGAGTGTGCTGGGCTTTATCCTGTTTCCAGTGGGAGGGGAGGAGCGGGAGGAATGCTTATTGCATCTTTATATTGTTAAGCAGTTTGACTGACCACAAATTTTTTTAAAGGGATTGGGATGTCTCTTTTTTTAAAAGGCAGCCCGGTCTTCCCTGGTCACTACCGGCAGCATTAGCCGCTGTCAGACAAATTACAGTATGGGTGAAGCTGTGATATCGACATGTGCGACTTGATCTTTTTTAATGGGAGCACCACAGGGGTTTCTGACTGCCCCACTGAGCTTAATGTTCTGTAAGGAAAAACAGACACCGAACTGAAGGACATTTCTAATGGGCTGCACGGTTAACCCTTCGCTGTCAACTGCTTGCCTCGCTCCGCAGCATCTTTCGTTTTCTTTTCGGCAACTGTTTAAGGAAGCCCCTGGGAGCCGACGTTCCCTCATCCTCGCCAAGGGGCACGTTGTGATACCTGGGGAAGCGCCGTTGTGAAGGGACGCGTGTATCCTACCTTCCCTCCCTCCTCTTCCCTTTCGTTCCTAATTAAGCCGAATGGTTGCAAGCTCTCTGGCGAAAGGAGCTGTGTAATTATAACAACAAAATAGCTTGTAAATTGGAGATGTCTACTTCTTTATATTAACAACAGCTTTACGTACAAGTGCGGCTATTTATTTTGACCTTTCATAATAATTAGCTTCGTAGCAGTAAAGAATTTGACATCTCTGAATTCAACAATGCAGAACGGCGAAGGTGAAGACCCTTCTGGAGGCTGGGGAGTTCTGCAGATTTATTTGGGTTTTCTTTTATGTGCGTGTGCATGTGTTCCTGTCCTTTTCTACTTGGTTAACGAGCTTCGAAATCTAAATATGCTCTAGGGCAAACTGCAGGAACCATGGATATCGGTAGGCCTGCCTTTTCCCAGTATATCTTTTTACCCACTTAGAGTACTGCTCAAAAAATGTGTGGGGGCCTCTGGAGACAGGGGCATTAACAACTACCACGTTGCAGAAATAGAAAGCCACCCCCATTGCAGCAGCCACCAGTTGAAAGTTCAGCTTATTTTGCCTAAAACCTCAACCAAAATGCCAGGTATGCTAGAGCATCTGGTTATCCAGTTCAGTTGTTTTACTCCCAGTCGTTGCTGTTTTACTCCCTTCGCTCTTACCGTGCCTCGGTTTCTCGCTGTGTGAATAGTACGTAATGCTGGGTGTCTACCTCAGAAGAGCACAGGGCGCAGGAAGCGTGTTGCATGCCCATGGAGCCTGTTATTGGATAGATTATTGCAATATCCATTTATTATTAATTGTCATTAGCACTAAAAAACCACGAAAGCTCTTAGCATCTTGTTTATTCCATGCAGCTCATACCAAGGAGTCCTCTCTAGCTCTCGAGATAGCAGAGTTGTTGTAAATAGAACTTAAAAAGTAACGAAATCTATATTCAGCGCCGTATGAAACCTTCAGAGGTGTCGGCTTGATCTTGTGCACTGTGTCATTGGCAATGACAGACCTGAAAGGAGCGATGGGGTTTCTTTCATGAAATGCATTGGCACTGATTTCTAGTACTTCTGGTTATACCCAGCACCATATTTTCAGGTGAGAATATTTCCACGCCTTGGCAGACCCCAAAGAGAGGCAGGCTAGGGCCAAGGAAATTCCTTTTTTTTTTTTCTCTCCATAGTTATTGTCCCACAGTGGGAATTCATCAATCATCAAAGGTGACCTAGCATTGTTACCAACAAAGCGTGGAGGTCTTTTGTCTTTGTGCTGTTGCGTTGGCTGCAAGGGGACGGATAACACCTGATTAACCTAAGGTCTGGTTTTGAACACATCTGAACTGGCAGAGTGAATTCGTACCTTGAGGGGTACAGGGCCACCCAGGGTCCTGCAACGCTCACCACACAAGGTTATTTCTCCCCACCGGTTTAGACCTTTAAGTTTCTGGTATAGAGGGACAGTTTTCTTAGGCCACTGCATGGCATATTTAGGTGCATGCAACAGACTAAGCTTGTTAAGGTGCTTGCTCAACAGGAGCCTTGGATATGATGATCACTGGGGTCTTATTCTTGCTTTTACTGAGGGTAGGGGATGATGGAAGAGGGCAGAGTTAGTTTTGCATCGAACGCTTCTGAAAACCCAGTGTGGATGCATGCAGCATGTTGAAGAGGTAAATGTGCAGGAATGAATTTAGCACTGTTTCGGTACAAAGAGGAGTCACAAATTTGAGGCCAAAGCCACCAAGGAGCCAGTGGCTTGCTGAAGATTTCTCTTCATATGCTCTCTACAAGTTACTTGCCTATATGCTAATCCTATTTTACTCTCTTTTTTTAGGGTGTGTTTTGGGACATATGAGCAACCTGAGGCTGTAGTTGCAGGTTACTTACTTTTAGACCTATGCGTTCCTGGAACATCCCAGCAGCAATAATTTGATCTGAGTCAGGTGTATTTATACAGTTACATTTCTTTCCAGTTAGCCAAAGCATATGATAGGAGTTTATGTTGGCTTTTGTGCTCTCAGCTGGCTCTACATGAGCTGTGAGGTGACAGATAATACCTATCCCAGCATAAAGTCTGCTGGGGCAAATTCACCCATCAAGTTTTTTTTTTTTTAATTTGCATTGGCAGTGTAAGTTGATACACAACCAGCCCTTTGAGTTCGAAGGCTGTAGGGCTTTTGAGCTGGTAAGTGCCACCCTAAAGCCGGGCTTGCTGCACAATTGAGCCACTGTCTTAGTGCCTGTCAGTGCAGAGGTCTGTTCCTGGTATTTTCTACCGTCTTGCACCTATGCAAATAACTTGTCCTGGAGCAAAGCCACCTTGTGCACCTTACCCCTGATTTTGCAAGAAATAAAAATGGTTAATGTTGTTAGCTGAGTGCTAATGGAAATAGGGAATAGATTCATATTTAAAGTTTATCAACGCCACAGCAAGGAAGGATTGTTGGTAGTGCTGCAAGGAAAAACGGGATCAAATTTTTTAAAAGGAAAGTGGTGTCTGAATACAGGTCAGATGAAGGAAAACTTTATCATGGGTAAAGGCTGATAAAATTTTGAAAAACCTTCCCAAGGAAGTAGAAAGTGCTCCATACGCTGCAGGTGTACCACTCTTAGGTTGTCTTGGGTGATGACTACGTGACTCGAAGGGGGCTTTTTCCAGGTCTCAGCTGAGTAATTCTCACAGTGAGTTCAGAAGTGTGACTCCTACAAGTAGGTTTATATATATATATATGTATGTATGTATGTACATGTATAGGTATATGTCTATAAACTTATACATTAAAAAAACCTTACTTTTATTTATATATTTTTTTTTATTTATTTTTCCCCCCAATAGAGTATGATTACTTGTTCAGAGGTCGAGGGCAGTCAGAGGTGCATGGATTTTCTGTGGTCAGGGTGGTAAACTCCATTTTGTTGTCTTCACGCTTTATTCCGCCGCTGTTGGCCTTTCTGCTATATTCAGGGAGTACCCCAGGAGGCAGCAGCGGTGGTTTTGGGGGTTAGCATTTCTTACTCTGAGATCCTGAAACATTAGCCTCCGGCGATTAATATAATTACGTCATTAATGTCACACCCCTGATGTTACTGTGTGTCAGAGTCAGACAATTGCAGTGTTGTGATTTCTTAGTTATGTAAAAGGCGATTAAGGCAATTAAGTGGGTGATTAAAGCTGCTCAGTCAGAGGTGCTGACTGATGCTATTACCAAGAAGAAGCAATGGTGTATAGTAGCGGTGATCTAAAGTAGCCCTGCAAGCAGGGATTGCTTACAGTGTCCAGGGTATTTCTCAAGTTAGCTGACCCTCACCCACACATCTCCTCTCCTCCTCGCTCGCCCACGGTGATTTACTAACAGGGGTCAACGAGAAATGGGTCCATACAGCATAAACTACATGGTTAAATAAAAAGATTCAATGTTCCCTTTGAAATGAGCATTATTGGCTTTATTTAATTAAATATGGATTTACACTATAAATATTGGAGCTCCTGGAGCCCATATTTCAATTAATGGATCATTTCTATGTCATGCTCGCTTTGTAATTACTGGAATGTGAAAATACAATGAACTGAAATGATTTCCCCTCCTCTTCAAATAAATCTGAGCAAGTGTGAATCAGATAGAAACCGCTTTCCTACCCAGAAGCGCGCGGGCACGTGCCTGCGCGCAGGACAACCCCGCACGCTCGAGACAGAGGAGAGGGGTTTTGGCGGGTCAGCAGTGGTCGTCAAAGGAAGAGCGCGCAGGTTTTGCAAGGCGACCGTTGCAACATCCTTGACGATTCTGTGCAGCTGGATTGGTGTAAACGAAGTGTTTTAATCACAGGGTGAGGCTGCCTGTTGACGAATACAATGTACCGTTTGGTGCAAAGGGTGCAGATTTGTTGTTTTGTTTCCGGTTTGGACACCAAGCGCGCTTGTTCGGAGGATGCCTCCAGATTCGTTTGATGCCGAGTTGGTGGGCTAAGGACTGGTTTTGTTTTTTCGTGCCCAGAGAGCATTGCAATGTCATTGTCTTCTGCACGCTGCCCACACACGTTTTTATAGTCTCCTCCTTGCTCTTTGCGAGGATGTGGTATCCATTTTCCAGGGCATTTTCTGTCAACTGAGTTGAAAATAAATACAAATAAACGCGTCAGGCTTTGCCTCAAACAAGCCCGGGGTAATTGGGAGCGGCCAGGCTCCGATGCCAGGGGACGGGGCCGTGGTGTGTCCCGCTTCGCCGTGGAGCCGCCCTGCCCCGGCGAGCTCCGTCTCGCGAGCTGCTCGGTCTTCGCGACCCGGCCGCCTCTGCCCTGCCGTCCCCGCTCAGCGGCTGAGGGCAGCCGGCCGGCCGGCCGCCGGAGTCTGCCTTCGCCACCGTTTCCTGACCAGAAAAAACTGGATTGAAAGGCCCCGCAATGAGCTAACATCGCATACATAATTCTATCAGAAAATATCCAAGGGTGGAAATCATTGTTCTCCAAACTAGCTGAGCTGGAGCCAGAGCAGAAATACTAAAGTCAGTTGTGCCTTTGAGCTGCCTATAACAGCGCCCTTTGGAGACCCATTTCATACAAAATTTGAAGCCTGTGTTTATTGCCCATTAAAGCAACCTTTATTTTATGGCAAATGTTGCAGTAATTGCCTTTTACGAAGAGCACTTTGTAACACACATGCACTGTTGAAAGAAAACCACTCTGGTATTGTCTATCGGGACTTAATGGCGCAATTAATTTTACTCCATCTGTTCCTGAGACTTTAAAGGAAAATGGATTTTTTTTTTGAGCGCACTTTAATGAAGAAGATAAAGCGGCCCGGCTGGTGTCCCACAGGCTCAGCGCAGTAAGTTCAGATTATTGCTCAGTCTGTCAGAATGGGCTGCTTCCCTCGGCAGCCGCCACCGCGAGCAGCCCGCTCTGGCCCCTCGCCGCGCCATTCCTGATGACAAACTGCCAGCCGGCTCCCACAAAAGCGCGATTAAAATGTCAGCACAGGATGACGAAGGGGCCAAGAGGGTCCTCGGAGACAAACTGTGTTCAGTATGAGTTAATACTTCACTGCAGTGTGGGGCTGGGCGGCTGCTGTGTCGGGGAGGCGCGAGGCAGAGACTTACAATGGGCTGGTTTAAAAATATAGACGCACCTAGTGCCGTAGCGGAGTCAACCGGCAAAGCGCCGTTGGCTCCTGCTTATTTACGCCGGCCGAGGGGCTTCCAGTGGAGCCGAGGGTTTTTATGTCCGCTGCCCCGTACTGCAGCGCAAAATGGAGACGGTGTATTTGTCCTGCCCGGGCGCGGAGGAAAGGGGGGACGGCGGAGGGGGGACGGCGGTGCCTGGCGACGGGCCGCGGGGCTGCGGGCGGCCTGCGAGGCCCAGAGGGGCCCTGACAGGGGGCCACTGTGGCCGAACGCCTGGCCCGAGGGGCCGGGAGCCGCCTTACGCCGGGCTGCGGCTGCCGCAGGTTACTGTGGCGAGGAAAACCCCATTTCAGCGGCTCCAGGGGCGGGGGAAGGGGGTAAGTTTGGGGTCACGGCCCCAAAGAGCGTATAGCCTCGTGCGCTGGGAAGTGCTGCGGGTGAGCAAGGCTCCTCGCGCCTCCAGCGCCTGCCCTGCGCCCTCCTGCCGCCGCAGCTCTCCGCGCCCCTGAGGGAAAGGCCCAAGGTGCCCTCCGGGAGCGCGTCCCAGATCAGACCTCAAAGGAAAAGCCGTGCTGTGCTGCTCAGCCGTGCCCTTGGGAGCCGCGCGCGCCGACGCTGGGCCGCCTCGGGGTGTCTGTCCATCTGTCCATCCGTCACTCTGCGCCGCGGCGCGTCCGCCCCTTCCAGGGAGAAGGAGCTGCGGCTGCCTGCGGTCAATAGCGAGGCGTGGCGACGGCGCCGCGGCCCTGCGTGCCGACCCGCCGGGGCGCCGGACACGCTTCGGCGCGGAAGCTGAATTCTCCGAGAGCCCTCCCGAGTCGTTTCTGGGGGTGTGCGAGGGACAAAAGCCCGTAATGAAAAGGAGAGGAGATTTTCAGCCCTGGCACCCCGCTGGGAGCGATGCGCGCTCCTCCCGGGCAGCAGGTGGGAGCTCCGCCGTTGTCCCTAACGGTTATTAGCCAGCGATGAGCAGGACAAATGGGGGGTCACCTCTCCTGCTGGCAGGTCAGCAGTTGCAGGATTTAAAGCCCCTCGGAGAGTCAGAAAGGACATGGTTAGTACCCCCAGCTCAGGATGTGACCTGCTCCGCTTTAAATGATCTGTTATACTTTCGGGGGAGGGAGAGCTGGGGATTGCCAGAGCAAGTTGAATTCAAAATATATTGCATACTTGAATTAAATGCAATCAGAGACATTCACTGATATCATAATGGCTCTTGAATAATCAGCACAAGACATAGCACTGGGCTATTGACTATTTAAAGCAAGATGGAGCAAGACAGAGATTGCAGTGTGCTGCATTCGGCGAGGGGTGGTTTCTGTTTGCAATGCCATGTGCTGATCCTCAACCAAGATTTAAAGCAAAGGATGTAAAACAGGAAGCCCTTACATTCCCAGTTACATTTGCTTGCCTCTTATTATTCACCTTCAATTAAAAAAAAAGAAAAAAGAAAGAAAGAAAGACTTGTCTTCCTGGGTTTCTGTGCTCCGTATGGATTTGCCTCAGCCCACCTCTCTGACATCCTCAGCTGCCAGGTCTGCTTCATCTCCCCCCTCCCCTGCAGCCTTGGCCTCCCCTTTCTTCCTCTTCTCAGAGGGCTCCACAGCTGGGGGTTGATCTTTCACTTGTGCCGGCCCGTTTAACTGGAACAGCTCTCCCTTCTCTCCCCTGAGTCACTTCCTCTCCTCAGGTTGCCCCTTAAAAACTACTGATTTGCTTTTCTTCGCTTCCAGTGCTAAATGCTAGACTATTACGCTACTTTAGATTTCCATTTTTGCCTTGTCATTACCAGCCTGTGTGAATTTGTACTTTGCTGCTATTAAATTTCAGGGTTTTCGCAGGCTTGACTTTGTTTCCCGATGTAGTTTGCCCTGTCTGGGAGTTAGCGACCCAGATGCGTGCACTAAAGTATACCGGCTGTATTAATAGCTACGCAGCCCCATTTATCCAAGGATCTCCAAGCACTCTGCAAACAGGAACTGAGGCTCAGTGTCTCCTGCGACATGAGTATGTGGAGATCCAGTTGGAGAAGCTGAAGCACCGGCGGCGTAAATGTCCTGCTCACATGGGGTCAAACACAGGGATCGGAGAGGCCCGGGATGCCCAGCTGCACCAGGCAGTTGCAGTCGGTAAGCAGGGCCCATCTTTCTATGGCTGTAAAGCATTTTGTGATGCTTTCTTCAAAGGATTTGTATGAAACTAAATTGTATTGTGTTGGATTAGGGCTCCATAAGTTTACTATTTGCAGTATAGCGTACATCTGCTACCACAGTAATCTCTCCTTGGATGGGCTGCACGTTTGTTCTGCGAGCCGCTTGCAACGGGAAAATAAATGTGCCCATATCAGTGCGTTATTGAGGGAGTAAAGGGATGCAGCTGGTCCCCAGCTCATTCAGCAAACCTGCGCTGTGACTTACAACTCTGTTCTCAGCGCGCTGTGCCACTGGCTCCTCACAGTACTGCCTATTAATGTCCGGGTTTGTAAGTAGGTTCAGTCAGGGCAAGATTCCTGTCTAACACTTAGTGCTTTCCAAACCCTGCGGTAAATCCCCTCCTGAATGGAGCACTGTGCTTGCTTTTCAAGGCTGGGCAGAAGGGAGAATTGAAAGGTTTTTCCTTTGCATTCTGTTCGGCTCGCCTGACGCAGGCATCTAAACCACAGGAGGTTTGAGCTTGTGTTTTCCCAGCTCATTTCCCATAGCCTGAGAAGTGATCTCTGGGTGTCAGGTGGCATGAAGGCCGCTTTCCGCGTAGAGCGCAGCAAAAGAAACTACTCTGCTCCTCTATGTGGCTAGCTTTAATTTATCCTTTCAAGTGTTGCTTACACAGAAATGGAAATGCCTGTCCCCCGGCTACCAATGTGGACTTGGACAGCATCTCTCTGACGCGGCACTCGGTCTCAGGAACTTTCCATATTTGGGTGGAGGAACCTTAAAGAGCTGCTAGAATGGCAGGGTCTTTTTTTTTCCTTCAATGTAGTTTTGATCTGTTTCCAAAATGTATCTTTTCTCATTCTCTGGGGAAAATTAAAAGCCAGGGCAGTTCTTCTTGGCAGCCCCTACATCAAAGAGATTTCTTCTTCTGGCTCCTGGTAGATATAGCCAAAAGGCAGCGAGAAGCTGTAAGATGGCTTCCAGCAAGTGGAGAAGTTCGGTATTGGCAGCCCTGAGGAGATGATAAGACTTGCTTCAAATAATGAGATTTTTGAAGGAATACATGTTGGGCTCTCATTTTTGTTTTCAGGGTTTTGAGCCATAAGCATTTTCAAGCTTTTCTGTGGAATCACGAGGAGTAGAATTTACTTTCTCTGTATTTTAAATGAAAGCTTAGATTCTAACCTGGCCTCGTGATTTGGGAGCTTCCGAGACTAAGAAAAAGTGCAAATATCACGGAAGTTGTCAAGACAGTCATACAGTGAGTTACAGTTATTTGAGACATAGTAGCAGCAGGAGTAAAGTTGAAAAATGCACTTACTTTGCAAAGGTTCAGCAAACTGGAAAACAGAGCCCAAGAACTCGGGGCTTAGGGCATTCATGCTCATTTACTACTTGCAAATATGATTTGTGATACCCTGAAGAAGGCTTGTTTCCTCTCTCCTTCCTACAGTAGTGCCCATCAGAAGTAAATTTGTTAAAGACAACGGTGAGACACTGAGGGAGAATGGGTGCAAATAGGAATAAACCTGAACCATTAGGACATTATGAAGGAATACAGCTAGGTTTGGACAGAGGTTTAAAATGTTCTTTTCCATTAAAAAAAAAAAAAAAAAAAGCACACACCCAGACTGCGAATTGCTCAGGTGGCTGCAACACCTGCATGCTCCTGAGGAGTCCCTGTAGTCACAGGATGAATATCCCTGTGAAAAACATGCTGTGAAATCAAAATCCCAAATTCTGGTAGTTCTGTGAAAAAAGAGACTCGATACACTAAAGAAGATACAGCAAATGCTAGGAAACATCTTCTTTTCATGACGATATCCTTAAAATACCACCCTCACCCAAGGGAAAGGAGTAATAGCATTTTAAGACGGTTCTTTGAGAGCAAACATTGAATTTGCCCCAGTGTATTAGATCAGCAAGGAAACAAATGATGTTTCTGTGAAATAGGGTGGCAGAAAACAGTGGAGGCACGTCCGTAGTCCTGTGGTGTATATGAAGAGGATATGAGTTCTCCCTGACTACTTGCAGTAGCCAGATGGTGCCCTGAAGCCTAAAATTTGTTTGCCCTTCCTTTGATTTCCTAACTACTTTACTGGTATTAGTGGTCCTAAAATTACCACTACTCAATTTTATTGTTTGGTTTACAGATGAGCCAAACCCCAAATCCCACATCCAAACACCCGTCCACTTTCTTCAGAATACAACTCCCAATTGGAAGGAACATTTTTCCCAGTAGCCTAATCTTCCCAATGGATTCGACTAAAGGCCCCAGCTTTAAATGCCATTAAACTTTGCAATGTCCCAAACTCGGAGCCGAAATTTCCCACACTGTCTCCTGTGTGTGCAGTTCCGGGACTGCTCCAGCCTGCAGCAGGGGCTGCGGCAGGGCCACCCTCCGCTCATGGGCCCCGAACTGTGTGGCCGTCCCCTCCCTGGCGCTGGCATTTGTCTGGCAACGGCAGCTGGGGGCATGGGCTGGACCCCATCAGCCCCGATGCGGAGCGGTTTGAGGCATTGCTGGGGCTTGCAGAAGTGGTTTCGGCATCTTCGGGGCTTGCAGAAGTGGTTTGTGCAGACTGACTCAGCTGCGCGCTCTGCAAAGCACTGTTAAACATTCGTGCACACGTCCTTCCACACCTTCCTCTATTTTATTTCCCCTGTCTGCACCAGACTGTATATTAAGAGTAATGCTTCGCTTTTATCTGGTGCTTTGTAATCCGTGGATTTTGGTGTCCTGTAAAGACTGGTCGCTGTTGCCATTTGAGGACTGCTCTGCCACCTTGGGTCACACGGAGAGGCAGTGACGGAGCCTGCACCAGCCACCTAGGTCTGCAGATTCCCGGTCCTGCTCCTTGTCACCGGCTGAGCATCACTGTGAGTTGTGATGGTCTCAGCAGCCTCTTCTCAGTTTCCATGTTCTCATCTGTCACTCTACAGTACTATATAAATAACCTGATGGGAAGCAGGCAGACCACCTGCAAGCTCCAGCATGCTGAGCCCTTCTGCTGAGGGAGGTAATAAGGCAGAGCAGACACAGGAACTTTTAAAAGGCTGCCTGGCAGAAAAAGCCAATGGAGGAAAGGAAAGGGGAAAAAAAAAATCCAATAAATTCCACAATTCATACCATCTTAAAAACTTCCAGTGATTTAGGCTTTTGTTAAAAATTCCGTGTCTTGATCTTCAAAACCCCAACTAATGATGAAAAAGAAAAATCTGAAACCACAGACCTCTACAGAGTTTTATATATTTTATAATAAAATAACTTTCCCATGGCTTCCATAATAATAATAATAATAAAATAAAAAAAAAAAAAAAAAGAGCAAGACTGACTTTGGTTCCTGGAGTTGAGTTTTCTGTTTTAATAGGCTACAGCTGAAGCAAGTTCAAAAGGACAGGATTTTGAAAGTTGGGCACAAGGAGTTAACTTCTTCATACCACTGCAGAGCGACTGGACCAGCAACAACTTTGCCTTGTCAAGTTGGGCGAATTTCTGCAAACGAACTTTGTAAAGAATTATTCGGGGCTTGGCATTACAGTATTACGCACTCGCCTGTTCTCAATCACTCACTGGAACTTATTTTGTAGTTAACCTCCATAAAGGACTGTACAACTGAGCAAAGGCCTGTCACACACACATTATTTAGAAGCCCTTATTATTATTTTATTGCCAGTCCTTGACAGCTGAGGAAAAGCCAAGCGCTTTAATCTTTCTTTCCCTTTAGTTTACAGTGTAAGAGCTGCATGTAAGATGGATTTGATTAATATGTAACAGAGATGCAATTCTCTGTAAAATGTGCTGTACTTTAGAACCCTGGAAAACAAACTGCATCACAATGGCTTAAATCTCAGTCCATTGTATTATATAGACATCATAAATAATAGAGAGCAGGCAGATATTGCTGCAGGCTTCATCTACATAACACATCTGAGCTCTCTATAATGTGTTCAACTTGTCACTTTTAGTACAGAAGAGAGGCAATAAAGCTAACAGCTGACTAAACCACATCAGCCTTGCTTCCACTTCCAGGGTGGTGAATGCTCATTAAGCAATCTTAGCTGTGACTTTTAAAATCCATAACTCTTACAAATGTAAAAAAGTTGCCACAAAAGATTAAGCGCAAAATATATGTCAAAGCATTAATTTTCTGTGCCTAGATTCCAGCCACCACAAACCTCAAATATTTCTCTCTTTTGTTTTATATATGCTTTTGGTTGAAACAGATCTTAATAAAAAATATTTGTTTCCATCTGGGACAGAAAATACCTATACGATTGTGGTAAGGGAAGGAATACTGTATTTCATGCAGCTAGAACAGAATGCACTTCTGTGACCCAGTAAGATTTTCCCTTGGCATAAATGCTGGCATGTCAGCTGCAATATCATGAGTGGAATTAATTCCTGAGCAGAGTACAGAGGTGACATGGCCGAGATCTGGGCGGTTGCTCTCAGTGGTTATGATCAGGGTAGAACCGGTTTTAGCAACTGGGTCATGGGGAAGCTGAGAAACTAGAGAAGCACTGAATTGCCATTAGCCAAAGACTGGGCACAAAGCAGAGTCGAAGACCAGGCCAAGAGCTCGGAAGCTGAGGACTTTATACTACAAGACAGTCTAGGACCGAAGGCGGGATCAGGAATGTGGGGTTTGAAGGATAACTCTACAGCCTGTTGAGCTGCAGTTAGCAGCTGATGGGATTTCCTGGTACACCCAAGGGACAAGCTCATAGGCATGCTCATGGTGCTAGTGTTGCCCCCAGTGACTTGCTGTACACCCAGGAGACTCTCCGCCTCTGCCTGCCCCTCTGACCCCAGCTGTCAGATTGGCCTGCGCGGTTCCTATGGATGTGCACATTACGTTTTAAAGACTCCAGAGACTGTGCTGTGCAGTTAGGACACCTGCAGAAGTGTCCCAGTTCATAAACCAACCAGGCTTCTGGAGACCAGATGCCTTCTTGTTCTCCAGCTACCTTCAAATAAGCCTGAACTCAAGCCGGGTTAAAGTGAAAGGCAAATAGCCGTAGGTACTTACAATATGCAGAAGAGACATATTTCGGAAAGTGACAGGTGAAGAAATGAAGAAAGAAGTTCACTGGCATTACTGTCACAAAGGTGTGGACTGGGAGGTCTCTCCTTGCACCCAGTGGCTGAGGGGTGGTATCACAGGAGTTAGGGGCATGGAGAAGTATTCTTCCAGTGCCGGCTGGTAACCAGGAAAGCTCTCAGGCAAACCTGGGGCTCCCAGGTGGTTTGTCAGAACCGGGCAGTGAGCAAACCACAACTGAGGCTCCGCTGGCAGTCCTCACCTTCACCCTAGCTTAGTAAGGGCTTATCGGGCATTTAATTGCCAAGAGAGGTAAGACTTAAAGCGAGAAGTACGTAATACGCAGGCTTTACTTGGGTTTTCTGCTCAAAGGAATTTCATCTTGTGACAAAACAATTTGCTTTTAATTATGGGGGAAACATTCAAAGGCAAAAATGCAAGCTGGAAAGCCTCTTTCCCCCTTGCGTTAGGGTGGGTGCCAAGCTGTCCTCTTCACGGTCTTTGTTTTTGTAGTGCTGAGACAAAGCCCTTATTCAGAACATGAAAGACCTGAAAGGAGACCCATTTCCCTCAGTTTTCCCATCAGATATGAAAATGTTTTCCTCAACAGAAGTAGTGGTGTCACATACAATCTGGGCAGAAATCTCTGTGGGACTAAACCGAAAGACCTGCAAGAGGGGTTGTTGAAATGCCGCAGGGCCAAAATAGCAAGGGGAGTTGCTTCCAGTTTCCACCAGTGTAACTGGGAAGGGAAGCTAGGCTTCCGATCGTCACCTTTCTGTCACATCGCTCTATCGTGTTGTTAATCGTGTAGCATACGTGGGATCATATGTGCTCTGCAGTTCCTTCAGCAAGTGGGTGCAGAACCAAACAGGCAGCTTCATGTCTTATTTAACACCCGCTTTTCTAAAAATCATGCAATTTCAATGTCTTAGCCTTTACATCTTAAAGCAAAACATTAATACCTGCGGCTGATTATTCTTGAATTCTTCAAGTGCGCTCTAGTTCCCTCCCTCCTAATGGCACCTGGGACTCTCAGAGGGTGTGATGCTGTCATACAAAAAGTCTTTAAGAGTCTTTCACTCCAGGCTGACATCCCCCCCAGGATGCATTTTAGCAGTTACAGAATCTTTTCTTTCCCAGGGGGGTTATTAAATGTCTGTCTTGCGTATGGACCGATATTCACAGCATTCCTTGCAGATTTAAATCCATTTTAAAGTTCTGAGTTAGGGAGTAAAGAAAATACAATGTTATTTAGAGACTGTGGTCGTGGGGGCAAAATTGGGAGTGATGTGACAGCTAGGAGCGCTAGAAGAAACAGAGATGAAGAAAGGGAAAGGTATGTCCCAACTGTGTTGCACTACTATGAAGGAAAATGATAAAAATGCCATTTTATAAGCCATTTACATTTGGGCAGAGTGCTAGAGAAGTTAGTATACAGTACCAGTGGGTTCTGGCTCTACAGTCAGTGAAGTAACAGGCCTATATAATCCACTAGGTCAAGTCTTTCTTTCGAGCCTAAGACAAAAAAATATATATATTTTTTTGGTAGATAGAACTCAGTTCTTCTATTGGTACATAAATATAATTATTAATTATTAATATATTGTTTTTTCTTCTTTCTTTCCACTATATACGTGCATATCATGCTACTGAGTGTGTTGAAGGAGGGTTAGTTTATTAGGCTGAAAGAAACTGGAGTAGGCGAGGAAGTGGATGAAAAACTAAGAGATGCGAAACCAATTTGCTCTTCAGTAAAAGAAGGATGGTCATTTAATCTCTCCAGTTTCTTAAGGATATATCTGTATTGTGGTGTCTTGCCGTAATTTGGAATGACGGGGAAGTTTACCCTTAATATTTTTCAAGGCACCACAATGTTAAAATGATGGATAGACTTCACATGTGCTCTCAACGTGCTGCATGAGTGAGAATGTGGAGGACATAGAGACTGAGGGAGTGTGTTGGGCCTTTTCTGTCCTTTGCTCTGTGGTTGTGTTCTCCTCCTTCCCATCCTTTGTATCCCAGGGTGCGTTAGTGAACGCTGATGCTACGAAATGAAGATGTTCGGGTCTGGTTGCGTGTTTGTTTTCTGCTCTTCTACCGTTTCCCGCAGGGATTAGGTTTGAACTTGTCCCACAGTGGTACCAGGAGCGGCGCCTTCAGAAACGCGGCCCGCTTTGCTTACCTCTCCTTTGGAGGCGATCCAGGAAGAGGGCGTTACGATGGATGCGCCAAGGGAAGGACAAAGCCTGTTAGCTTTCCCATCCGCGGGGCAATCGATGTGTTAGGGTCGGCACCGGATCAGCCTGACCGTAACATTTAAATAGCCTGTCTAAAGATCTGTTGCGTTGAAAGAACTTTGAAGGGGAAACACGCCAAGGGATTTTTCTTTTTCTTTTTTTCGGCGCTGGCTAGCAACTCTGCGGTAAGAGTAGAAACCTCCTTCCGCTTTGCGCGCCCGATACCTGGCTTACCCTCCTCTTTATTACTATTGATCTGACAGTGAAAACGTTTCAGCCGTGGCGGATAGCGAATCGGTCTCACGTGACCGCCGCCTCCCCGTGCTGGCGAGGGCCGGCGTGCGGCAGCGTGGCTCCCTTCTGCCTGCTGGGTGGATAAATAGGAGCCTTCAGTCTCCCCAGCTGTCAGTCCGGCAGCTTGTGCGAAGTGCTGCCTCCCAGCCCGGCACACGGCACTGCTGTTGGGAGGGAGTCAGCGCGAAGCGAGCTGGGAGAGGGTGCTGTCCCTTGGCTTCCCGCAGGCTCCCGACAGAGTCGTTTTTGCATTGGCCGCTGCAGCAAACCTCCTGCAAAGAAATAAAGCGACTCGCAAACGGCAGCGACGGAGGGGAAAAAAAAAAAAACATGGTGCGATAACATTTGCGAGTGAATAATGTTGCTGGGGCGAATGGGATCCGACAGGAATCTTAGCTCAGCAGCAGCTACTGAACTCTTTACAGCACAGCCAGATGGCCTGGTGCAACAACAGCCTTTCAGAATTAATAACTGCTGCTCTGGAGGGAGAGGTTCGTTCAGGAGCTGCTTTGCATTTCGGCAGGAGTATTCTTTTCTTTTTTTTTCCTAGTGCTTTCTGGCCGCTTTGGTCTGGGTGAGATGGCAACCGTGCTCAAAGAGGGTTAAAAAAAAAAAAGAAAGGTGGGAGGGGGAAATGCTCTGTCTCCCTCCCCACTTTCTTCTTTTCCCCCACTCTCCCTCCATGCCTCCTTCCCTTTGCCTTTGGCTTCTAACATTGCAGCTTTTAATCTAGAAATTATGGTAACTTGTATGTGCATTTTGAGAGTATATCATTGCTGCAGTTAATTAACAGTTATTAGCGTTAGCGTACTGTGCTGTATTATATGTCACAAATCATCGAGTCTCCCTGTGCAGTTACAGCAATTAAGAACTCCATCACACCTTCTGTATAGTCATTTGGTTCTCTTCCAGGTCTTTTCAAAACTGGAAATTGCTAATCAAATCATTTCTGCTCTGTGCCTCGGTATCGTTTATTCCATTCCTAATGATGTGCGACTTTTTTTTCTTTGGCCGTTAACAGAGGCATCCGTGCGTCTAACCCATTTCACACCACCGTCATGCTTTAGAGAGGCGATAATGAACTTGCAGGAGGAAGTGTAGGCTTTGGTGGTTCTTCCCCCCACCTCCTTCTTCTTCTTCTTCTTCTCTTTTTTTTTTTTTTTAAGGGATGTCTTTCCTGCTGTTGGGTGATTGAATTTTGAAACTGTAAAATGCATTGACAGACTTACAAACCCAACTTGCCAGAGCTGTAGCTATCACAGCTTAGCTTCAATTCAGAGCTCGGTGAGATTCCTGCCTGATCAATTTGTCATCCCTCTAAATGGAAACTAATTACTTCCCAGGGATGGATTGCAGGCAAATATCACCCTCTGCATCAGCAGCCTTTTGCAGTGACGTGGAAGGAAAGTCCAAAGGGTTTTAACTAAAAGAGGACAGCATAAAGCCACTTCATTTCTTACCCCTTTCCTTAGTTCTGTCAGGAAGAGTTTATTTTATTTATGCTATCAGGAAAATTGCCTTTCCATTTGCTTGGGTTGTATGTCAAGGGCATATTTCATTTTTTCAGGTCAGCTGGATATGGACATCATGATCCTGACAAGGATGTCTGATGTCATCCGAATGCTAAGTCTTTTTTGCTTATCAAAAGAATTATGGCTCTGTCCAAGCCAAAGCAATTCTCTCTTGTGTTTCTGTGGTCGTTATATCTTTCCCCTAGTCCGTTGCAGCGGTGTCGGCCTGTGCCGTGGCGGAGTGCACTGCGCTTCTCCACAGTGTCAAGTGGACTTGAAACTTGGTCATAGAGCCTCCGTTTTGGGAGTTTTAGGGATTGTATGTGAGTGAGAAATGTGTTTCCTTCTGAGACCTGTGTGTATACTGTAAGTGAAGGTGGGCTTGTATCCTAAGGGGAGCTTTAATCTGCTGCAGGAACAGTAGTTATCGGGAGGTAACCGCACTGGTGCAGGCAGGGAAGCATGATACGGGTAGAAGTGTTTGAGAGACTCTGGCTGTGCCCTCAGATTGCCGCTGGCTGTGTCATCATTTCTTCCCTCTTCTTGTAATCTTGCTTGTGAGAGGCAGCGCTGATTCCTTGCAGATCTGCTCACCACTCAGCCATCACACCTTCACTTGCCTTGTAACTGTAACCTGACAATCCGGAGACCTGGTTCTTGATCCAGGCTCTTCCGCTGACTTCTCTGTGCTTTGACACATTCTTCTGTAAAATATATACAGCATAACTAGGCCCCCATCTCAAGATTTTCTGAGGCTTAGATAGTGCTAACAAAGTACATTGAGAAGGTGAGAGTACAAAGCAACAGCTATTATCTACTGCAGGAAGAGCCAAATTCAGAAAAAACATATAGCACATACCTATCAACGCACTTCCAGATGTATGGGCCTCTCCATTCATCTCCCTTTGCATTGGCCACCTCTGTAAGCAGCAGTGGCCACCACAGCTTCAGCCTTCCTGCTCTTCTGCATTTGGCTTTCCAATTATTTTCATAATTTCATTAGACAAAACAACTGATCTGCCCTGACTGAACCCTCTTAATTTCATTCTCTTTGCTTTACTTTAATTGTAGCTATGCAACCGTAAAGGTTCTTAAGGTAGAGTTTGTAGGAAAAACACAATATAGGATAAAGTTGAACTGAGCATGCTGAGCCTTCCCGATTGTGAGGGGACAAATTTTTGGAAGAAAAACCTGTGGAAAGCTTCAAATACAAAGATGACATCCTCATAAATGGCAGAAAGCAGGGAGCGCATTCAGAGGAAATATCACAATATGCGTGTTCTTATATCATTCCCTGGAAATCTGCCTTTGTTCTTTCTTGGAGAGTTTTGGTCACTCCTGGTAAGGCCGTTGTTGTGTTCTGATGAGTTATCTACCTAAGTCTCCTTATGATCAAGAGTTACAGGATGTACCACGTACTCGGGGAGCAGCAGGAGCGGTTCACAAGTGGGAAATGGCAGTGCCTCCCAAGGAGGTCCAATGCCCTGTTGCGGGATGGCGCAGGGAAGGGTGTGCGGTTGAGTCTTAGGGCGACAGGGCAAATTGGGGTGAGGATTCCCTGCTAAGTGATTTCTTCCCAAAGCCGCCTTCTTGCCCGCACAAACCTCTGATGCTCACATGCCACAGCCCCAGCGTGGGAACAGCTTGCAAACCAAACACTGCTCAGCTGGCAGCTGTAGCTGTAGCTGTGCTTTCTTGGAGAGCAAATACAATAGAGTCCTGGTCCATGGTAAAGCTCTTAGGTGCCGCTTACTACTGATCATTCCAGTCATGAGGTATTAATTTTCCACTTTGTGAAAAGGTGTTGACTCATTCTGTGTGTTGCTGAAATTAGGGTAGAATTTGAGCTGGACTTGTCTGATAGCTTCCTCCCCAGTTTAAGTCTTTTATACATGAGATGCAAGAGACCTTTATATTCGAGAAAGTGTTTTGTGTCATATAAACAGCTGGAAGTGCAGAGAGGAAAAAGAGGCTTTGCTAAATGGCAAACTTCAAATGAATTGAGGTTACAAGTGCCAGAGACCCTCTGCTGCTTGGGGAACTGGTTACTTGGCAATGAGCATGCTCATTTGTTGTCATTTTTATTTTAGAAATGGAATGGCACGAAGGGACACAGGCTTCCCTGGTTTTCACTTATTTTTCTAAAGAACCCGAGCAATTTAAAAGGAAACTTGTTTTTTGGTTTTCTGTTGTGTTTTTTTTCCCCAGAAAACTCATATATATCCCTGCTCTAAAACTTGAGGCCTCTTGGTATCAATCAGTTTCCCAAGAAAACATCTCCAACTTGATTTCCAGTAACTTTTCCAGCAACATGCTCTGAACAACATGAGTACTTGATCCCACTAATTTCAATAAAATATTGAGTGTTTAAGTTGTTTGTGGGCTTTTGAACTCATATTCACACTTAATTGTAAGTTCCCAGCAGCTCTTTGCTTGTCAGCTTTACCTGATTCTTGCTGCTATTTAGGCTTGGCCTCAGGCGAGTTTTCTTTCCAGTACTAGAGGGTGATGATGCCAATAGAAAGGCCATGGAGGTGAGGTGATGATGCCAATAGAAAGGCCATGGAGGTGAGGAGGTGCTTCCTCTGACAGCCAGGATCTGGGAGCTGCCATCCTGCAGAAGCTTTGTCTCCCAGCCTTGTCCCCCATGGAGCTTGCCATCGGCTAATTTGCTGTCTTTCCCATAGGCTATAAGTTAGCAACTCCTCTTTTAAGGCATGCATATTTGTGTTATTTTTATTGATGTTTTGCCATGAAATAGCATGTAAATTGAAAGGCCAGGACAGATTTCACCTCTTCATGTGTATGTACCATTCCTGATGCCTACTCCAGACAAGACCAGAGAGACGAGGTGTTGTTTTCCAGTATGTTCTGCGGTTGATCCAAGTCATTTTCAAAACTTTATGTCTGCTTCTCCGAAGGGCATGGCTAACCCAGCACAATCCGTGTGGAGATAATCTTTGAGGGCCAAACTTGTAGTTGATCATCAGTCAAATCCTCAAGACCGTTTGGGCTACTATTGGCTCTTCCTCTGAGGCCTCTATGGGCAGGAGCTATGAAGGTACCTTCAGGCTCTGCTTGCAAATAGAAAATCCCTTGCAAATCTGTGTTTGAAAAATTAGTTATGAATCTACTGAGAAAATGAACAATCGAAACCTCTTAAGGCTCAATTTAGTACGAATAGAAGGTGTAAGTTTAAACCAGTTTCATTTAAACAGTGCTCTCTTTAGGGACACTCATGTTTCGGTTCGAGTGGCTTATTCTGGTCTAGCTCCTGGCAAGTAGGAGAAGACTTAAGCTGAATCAAAACAAGCTACTGTTAAAGAAAAGTAAGTGTGTCCACACAGCTTTTTCTGCCACTTTAAATGCAGCAGTTTAACAGTAAGTTAAGCAGTGCCATCAATTCAAGCTTGGAAAAGGGACTTAAATGACAATAAGATTCCCTTCACTGTGTCATGAACTGGACAGTCATTAAAGCACTGACTTTGGTTTCTGTTTACAAGTTAAACCACCTATAGCATTTCGGTTGCTAAATTTGGAAGTAGCTTCAAAGGGGATACTGTTAATGAGCTGAGCAGCTGTGTGGTGCATTCTTTTAGCTCAGATATTTCTGCTGATAAACAGGTATTTGGGACACCCAGTCTGACCGCCCTTAAAATGAGTTCTTACTCGGAAACTCCAGACATAATACAGCTGGATTGCTGGTGCGTGCAGTGTGGATTTAACTTCAACTTGCCTGGCTTTTGGAGAATTTGTGCAATACGTTTTATTGCGAGTACGTGTGGAGTTGGGTTTTGTCTCCCTATTTCATGCTGCTTTTTATAAAAACAAGTATTTTATCTTAATTCCTAAATCTGCTTGGACCGGGTTTTGTCTCATGGTTTGACCTATTCCTGAACTTCCCCAAAGACTGGGGAGGTGTTTATTTTATGTTTTATACTTAGCCCATTACAGAAGCTAGTTACAGAAGGGTAAGATATGACCAAGGTTTGGTGGCCATCTGATTAGAGCACTGCCATCATCGGTCATTTATTTGCAGTATGATTGTACAATCTTCAGGTACTATTAAAGACATAAAAAGGATTCCTCAATGTCCAAAAAAGCTTGCAAAGTTAACAGACAAGAAGAGGCAGCAGAAGGAAGGGAAGGATTACTGGTTTCCCCATTTACACACAGGGGGATTGAATCTTGGAGGGATTTAATAATTTGCCCAAGTTTATACAGCAGTTGTTCTTAGCCATGTGCTAGTGTTTTAACCTTGAAAGATCATTCTTCTTTTCTGTGTGCAATTCATTGAAATAATGTCCAGTGTGGGTATTGCTCATTGCTCACTGGAGCCTCTGTTCAAACGAAGAAGAGGGAGTCTGCACGCTGTAGATGGCCTTTGCAATGCTCCACTTGAAAGTTGTTCTTCTGCCATGGCACTGATCTGTGTTCTGATTTCTGTAATTCGACAGCCCTCCTTCCGTGAAGGTCTCGAGATTTTTTTTTTTTTTCCTTTTCCGAAAGACGAAGAAAACATCTGGTAATTTGAGAATCGGTCTTTGTGAAAGAGAGACAGAAACAGCTCCCTTGCTCACTGTGCTATCACTGTTATCTGTTTAGATACCATTAACTTTTCCTTTGAAGGTAGTAGATGAGGTTGCCAACAACAATTAAAAAACAATTTTTCTGAGTGTTGGGTTTCCCTGGCTTTTCTCAGATCAGGAAATGAGATTAAAATCAGTTGCTAAAAAGCTACTGTGTTTATTTGAATACAGCCGAGCATGGCGGCTCAGGCCACCTCATTAAAGGAGGGTATTATAAGCAGGCAAGTATTGTGTTTCCCGTTTGATAAAATGCATTGTCTGACAGCAAGCTCAGTGTAGCTCTCAGACTATGTACGCTGGCACATATTTTCTGCCTCAGTGGTTCCTCTCAGTAGGATAGCCAGTCTTTGCCTTTCTGTTTGACGTTTTTGCTAATAATTACTTGAAAAATCATCCACTTCTATTTAAAAATTGCTACATGAAGTCGTAGTCCGTCTTTGCATTGTGACAGCAAGAGGCCAATGAAGTAACGGGTGTTCAACCACATGAAGCTAACTTCATAAAGCATGGCCCAGGGTGCACTGCAGGATGACTTGAAATAATTAGCCTCTGGAGGTTGGAAACCTACGCTGTAAATCCCAGAGCTCAGAGTGAGGATGGTTTTTTATCACTGTCCTTGACAGAAAAATTGTAACATCACGGCTTACTCCCGCTTTGACATTATAAACTTATAGCAGGGCTTTGCAGAATCCTGTACTTACGCCTCCATTTGCCGTCCCCCTTTCACAACCTTTTTGCATAGGTTAGTCACCGAGCTGTAGGAAGTGTTCTTCGGGCCGTAAACCATAGTTTTCATGTGTCTGGCTTCCAGTGAGAATCAGGCCCTCTCTGAGTTAGACAAATTTCCACTGATGCAATTACTGCGATGTTCTACAGTGGCAAGATCCCTACATAAATAAACTGCACTGATGGGAAGTTCATCCACGCTGGCGCCACTTATTGGCAAAAGGCGCCCACGCTGGGGACTTGCACTTATTTAAGTACATAGTGGTTTTGTCGGCGGGGATTTCTCCGATATTGTTAGCACCTTGGTATTTAATGCTGGAAGTCGGAGCGGAATGTCTCCGCGCGGATACTTGGGTAAGTTGTGGTGTGTATCAGGAGTGTCTTGTAAATGATAATGAACAGATGCCTTGTACATACTACACAATAAGCCACTTCAGGTTGTCACCAGTTGTTTATAGATGTTATTAATATTAATAATTTAGCACTCATTTCCATATGAAGCCACGTTAGGCTTGTCTACACTGCATACAGTTTCCTCCAGAAGCTGTAAAGCCGTGGCGGTGTGCCCAAACTAACAAGTGCTGCTGAGAAAATGCTGCCTTTGTTAGTGTCTCGGCAGCGCTGAGCTGAGCTGTGTAGACGTACCAGGGCATTCGGCATTAGCTTGTGCGTCCATACATAGCCCAATAAACTGTAGTGATCAGTCAAGCCCCTGCTCCAGGGACTGGTTCAATATTCGCTCATCAAGGGGCAGTTGTTTGGTGGTGAAGGTGCTCTCTTGCAATATGGAAGAGGAGGTTCAAAGCTTGGGGATGTTTCCTTTGCAGAAGACTTTAAAGGCACCGAGTTCATCTTTTTAGGGAACTGGGGAAAAAAAAGTAATCGTGGGATTCGCCTGGCATGGGAAACCTGAAGTTTACTCTCCCCTAACTCAGACAAAGTTGAAATCTTGATGTTCTGCACATGCAGAAAGCAGGAGTTGAAGTCAAAAGGTGAGATTTTTGAAAGCTTTTAGCACTGTCCTGCATCGTCTCTCAAGGAATTTAATGGTAATATGACTGCTAATATCAATAGACCATTCAGGCCAACCCCAAACACATTTAAAAATCTATGTGAAATGTTCCTGTCACTCATCTGCTTGCGGTGAGACAGGTTCTCCAGTGACGAGGTGACCCTATGAAGCACAGTGCTCGTGGTCTGGTTCCCCGCGGCCTGCCAGAATTTGTGTGTGTGGCACGGAAAGGTCTTTTGATGTAACCTCAAGGCTGAAATGCAGATTCCCAGGCCTGTGTCTTCAGTGCTTGGATGCGCTGAGGTCACCTCCTCAGTGACTGCTGCATTTGAATCCGATTTTGTGTGGTTTAATATACAACACGCTCTGTGGAGGCTGGGTACAATTATCAGTATTTATTCCCAGAAGCCTGGGGAGCTTTTTGTCGAAAGACAAAGCAACAAAAGTTCCATGGTATGCAAAATACAGACCTTTGTATTTCAAGTGAAATATTTAGATAGGAATCATTACTGAGTCCTTTTACAGCAACCTTGCCAGAGAAAGAGAGGGAGGGAGGGTTGGGAAAGAAAACACAAAGGAGGTAATAATATCTGATTAGCCAAGCAGCTGGATAACTGATGGGGAATTGTGAAGCCTATCAAGGCATCGTGACTTTCTGTGTGAGTGACATTCTGCAGCAGGAATCGGCTACCAGCTGAGGAGCTGCTCTCGAATATTACCCCTAGGACCTGTCTTTTATTGGTAACCTTGCGATATCCTTTGCTAGAGCTGTGTGCTTCTGAAAATTTGGTGGCTTGTCTACAAGGTTTAATTGACAGCTGTCATCGCAATACCAGCTGGGTCAAATCCATCCCTAGCGCAGTGCCAGGGAAGTCAATGGCATTACACCACACATGGATGTTTTGCAGCCATCCTCTGTCCTTCTGCCTCTTTTCAAGGCTGAGTCTGTTGCAATGATATGAATAATGTCTGCAATCTATGCATTTTGTGGATTAATTTGGGAGTATTTTTTGATGCAGTGCCCAGTTTCAAATTATGCATGTGATATCTAGCTGTCTTCTCATTCACACCAGCTCAATGCCATCATTTTCAGGGGAATCACTTATAATTTAAAGCAGTATCCCAGAGAGAAGACTCAGTCTCATCATTTTGTAGTATTGTTTCAAGATATAATCAAATGTGAAAAGCAGCTTTAGCTACTTTTTTTTTGTTGTTATGAATGGAGGCTGAAAGGAGACTTGGTCATACTTTGTTGACTGTAATCGTTGCCCTGTGGCTCTCCTGTTTTAATATCGTGCTTCAGGATTTTGCCATTTGCAGGTGCTTTTTGTTTTCCTCCTTGAGTTTAACTTGAATATCATGGTTGACTTCTGTAGAGCACGGGAGGTTAACCACACTTGCAAACAGCATACTGTACAGCGTGTGCCGGCGCTGTTGGCAATACTGACCGGTCACACCGGTGCCGGACTTGTAACTCTTGCTCATAGGGCCAAAACTACACCAAATGCTGGATTTGCCACCAGGAAGGACTTTTCCTCGATCAGACTGCCAAGTTTTGGGGGTTATTGGAGTTTTCTAAATTTCAGCTGCCTACTTTCACCGAACAGCTTCCCTGCTGTTTCGGGGACCTGGGTATAGGTTATGCCTTGCCTTTCCTCTTTCTTTCCTGGGATACATTCTCAGGCCTCTGCTCTTCTTTACTTACTCCTTTCCATTTGTTGTAGGTGTTTCGCATCTAGACTATATGTTTGTCATGAAATTGCCTGGGGGAGAGAGGAGGTGTGAAAGAGGGGTAGGGCTGGACGCAATGATCCCTTCGTTCTGTTAATCCTAACGCCCTGGACTCAGAGCTCAGCCTTCCTAGAGACACTGGCTTTTGTTCAGATTTGATTACTTCGATTATTTCATAATCAGTGCAAAGAAGTTCCTGGGTTCCATAAATTATTTCCTTCAGTGAAATAAAACCTATAGTTTTTAGTATATAGTATTAGTATATAGTATTGCCAAGACCATCTAAGACAGGGTTAGACCAGCTGATGATGTACAAGTCTGCTTCTGTTAAAGAAAGAAATGACACTGATCAGCAGGTGAGGATTTGGTTCATAAGATCAGCTTTTGCTCCTTCGTCAAATCAAGGATGATATTTCCCTTAACTTGAGCAGGGACAAGATGACACTGCTTTGACAAAACCGTAGGCCAGCAAAGATGTTATCCATGTGAATTTGCAAATGAATTTTTATTGTGCCAGGCTCCTTCTTCAAAACAGTTTCTCATTTAAGTAATAAAGCCATATTTTTAGCAGATTTGAGCATAGAAAAATCCAGCTGAGTTGTGCCATAAAGCAGCTCTTTAAGAGAGAATAATAAGGGAATTGCTATAACTCAGGACCTGGAAATGTTAAGATGAACTCGGTGTCCTGACAGTGCAATTATATTTTAGCCCTTCTTCAGTTATTTTCGGTTTCTAAAATCTGTGAAACATCTTAGAGTTATACTCCCAAATTTTACACTTGCAGGTAGGTTTTAGTTTAGAGCACAATCTCTAATACGCGAACCGTAAGGAATAGGCCTCCAGCTTCCCAGAACCGGAGGAATTGGCTATACCAGCTTAATCTGCATCTGCCTCCCACAGAGAGGATGTAGGAAGGAAATGAAAAGTATATGTAAAGTTTTGTGTATTTATTACTTTTTAAAAATATTTTTCATGGGTATAATCTGTCTTTAATGACACATTCAAACTGCGGTGCTGAGAACTATTGCATAGCTAATGCATTGTTTTGTTTTTGTTTATTCTGCAGAAATGAAGGAATTTCATTTTTTAGCAAAATTACCAGCGCTCCTTTATTATTCACAGGCCTTAAAATGCATGACAGGCTGAACTGCAAAGTCCTCAGTGATTTTAATACCAGCTTCTTTGCGAATCTAAACTGGTTTTCCAGCCCACTACTTGGTGGGCCACAGGGGTTTTTGCAGTGGTGTAATACATATTTAAAGCTTATTACGGATGGCTACGTCTGCAAATACGCTCAGAAAGGAGAAGAGGAAATGCACTGTGTTATCTGGAGCCGAGCAGGGAGGAGATTATCATAGGAGGAAACCTGAACAAGAGGTGTGACAGTTTAACAGACGGAGGTGCTGACTCCGAGTGTGTGATAGACACAGGCAATTTCGAGAGGATCATGGAGTTAAGAGTCCAGCCTTCACTCATCATTACGAGTGAAGAAACTTCTGGCTGGCTTGTTTTCTTTGGATGAATAGAAATGGTGGAAAATGCCATCTAGTTAGAGCGCTGTGTATATTTAATTCAAGTATAACGTTAGGGTTTATTTTGTTTGTTCTTTTTTCTCCTGTGAACACTTCTAGGAAATAAATGCAATGCATTAACCTGGATTCAGTTAGGCGATGAATGGCTTAGGATATACAATATGCAACTCCAAGACAGGGACTGTCTTTTTATTTGTGTAGTGCTGAGCATCCAGAATCTAAGTTGGTAACTCGGACTTCTAGGTAATGCAGTGATAGAAAAAAATAATACTGCACTTTCCCAATGGCAATTTTTGTAAGGAAATGTATAGACCTATGGACTATATGCAAGGCTTGCATAAGGGGGATTTAGTTTTCCAGCAGACTGTCTAATTGATCTCCTTGACGTTCTCAGGTGCCACGTAGCTTTCTTGGGCTCGAGTGGCTTCCAGATTTGCCCTAAAATAAAGGAGATCAAAATCCGACGTTATATGATTTAAGTTCCCTGTTATATTCACTAAAACAAGTTGACAGATGAAAAGTCTTCTAAAAACATGCATATACTCCATGTTATAGCTGTGTAGACCTGTACAGCTTGGCATGCTCTATGTGCCTATCATATTTCTTACGTGCAATATTTATATTTCATTCAAAGCTAGGGCAGTAAAAATGATTTAATGAAATTCACAGCTTTTGAAAGATATTACCATACTAGAGTATGTGCTTGAAACTTTCGAAGAATATTTATACATACGTACATTTAAACAAGCACGGATTTGTAACATACGGTCCTTACTACGACCTGACGTTATCGCCCAGGTCTTACAGCCCTCTCCGGCTCTGCGACTGCAGCACTAGAAAGTGAACGCCGTGAAGTCGTTACAGGAGTTGAAATCCTAGCCAATTCGTCTGGGAATCCTGAACCTAAATTGGCATTATGAAAAGCAAGATGCCAGCCGGGTCCTTTGGTGCCCTCTTTGATCTACAAGCGTTGTCAATGCGTAGAGTGATGTTTCATCTCCGCGCAGGTCACGCAGCGTGCGCCGCTCCGGCCCTGGGTTCTCTGCGGGGCAAAATCAGCCGAATGAACGGAGACGCGTGTGTGCATATGTGATGGGGATGGACGTGGCGCTTGAAAGCTCATGTAAAATAATAGTCGTGCTGACCAGCGTTAAAATCTGCCTGGAGACCAAGTTCCCTTCATTACTGCGTAATGTGGCCATAATTAGGCAGCATGGCACAAATACGTTATATACTTTTAAATTAAAACTATATATATATATTTTTTATTTTTTTTTTTTGCTAAAAAGCTTACTGTTGTCTAGCGGAGTGTGCAGAAGAACGGCAGAGAAACGTCAAGCTGTATTGCAGCTAGTTGACACCAGACATTTAAGGAGGCGAGGGAGGGAGGTGGGCAGAAAGCAGCACTTGTCAGCCACATGCTGTGCCAGGGCAATAGGATACGGACATTGTACTCTCTGAAATCCTGGCTTAGGGAGAGGGTTCAGCAATGAGCTGGCTTCATGAGCAAATCCCACGGTGAGAACGTGTCTTTTAATTCTGCCGCTGACAGTGAGTTTGCAGCCGAGAGCTTGTGGCAAGCTTCAGGGCCTCATTAGCGCTGCTGCAGAGGCCAGGGATCTGTGACGTTGGGCTGATACAGCCTTGGCCAGGCACGGGTTGACCTTACAGTGTCCCGGACATCTAGGATGGGGATTCTGGCACCACCAAAACACGTGTACTTGTCGGAGACCAGCAGTGGTCTAGAAGATATTGGGTGAATGATTACTAATTATAAAGATCTAATTTCCTTTGGTCTTCAGCAGGACCTCAGAAGGAGTACAGCTCCATCGTCTTACTTATCCACATTAAAAGGATGATTACGCATTGCCTTAGCTGTCTGATGTCTAAGTTGCTGATGTTCTTTGAGTGCCTTTGGTCTGATCTCATCAGTTCCTGAGAGGTGCGGAGGAATTTTCGTTTCCTGTGAATTCAAAAGCACCTTTTGGTACTCGGAGGCTTCCATGTGCCAGGTTGTTCATACTCTCCAGGCAGTCCCAGCCTGTGATTTAGAGCTGCTTCAGCCATAGCCTGGTCAAAAGCGAGGCACATTAGAAAGCCCATGAGTAGAGCTAGTGTTGTAGGTACTCTCACCCATGGCAGGTGCACAAAGAATCAGAATTCTCCGACTGAGTATTTGTTCCTCCGAGCTCAGTTTTGCAGATACAGGTAAACTGGATCCCTGCTTTAAGGTGCTTGGCCAAGCAGGACCTCTCCCTGAAAGAGCTGTCTCGAGTTGTGGCTTGTAGAATGCCCTTGTATTCCGATCTTGTAATTCTGAAAGTTTTATCTGGATGTTTTGCTGTTGCTTTTCACCCACGTGTGATGTATTTGACATCTCTAAAATACATATAAAACTGTGTTTATAATTATATATGTGTGCACGCACACACACACAGAGGACCTAAAGCAACTGCATCTCCTCTGTAGCCTCCTGGAAATTGTTGAACTTTTATATAAAATCAGTCACAGCTCTGTAATTTCATGCTTTATTATTTTTGTTGCATGTATGAGGGAAATTATAAACCCTGTAATTTCTCTCTTTCTATACAAAAAGCTTTAGATAACATCAAGATACGGAAGTAATACAAAATAAGATGCCTAGATACATTAATGAGCAAGATTTAGCATAGGCACTGTACACCTCAACGGGACTAATAGGAAACAAGAAAAACACAGCCTTCGCTGGTATGATTGAAAAAACAGTGTGGAAAAAATACTTTTGAGGAAAAGGGCTTGGAAAAGTAAGGCACTCTGCCATGCATGGGAGCAAAATATGTTTCATATATGTAAGGCCCCATTCCTGCCTAATTTTAAAATATGTGACTATGCCACTGGAAGTGGTAGATGATTCGTGTCTGTGGGATTCCAACATTTGAAGGACTGTGTGCCAAATCTGAGATTTTAACCAAAAAGAGGGATTCCGTGTGCCTCCTCGCCCCGCTGCCCCCATCGCCGGGATCGTGAGTGTCCTGTCTCGAGGGACAGAACCAAACTCTGCCTTTGTGTCCAGCCCCTTCAAAAAGATGGGTTTATTTTTTAAATCCTCAGATTGGAGGATCTAAGCATTTCAGCATAAGAATATTTAAATATGTCGAACATTGCCTATAACATTATGGAGAACTCGGATAAGCCTGTACAACTGTGTCCTTCTTCCAGAGCCACAGATGTAATAATATTCCAATCCGTGCGTGCGTGTGTGGCAGGGGTGGGATATACTTTGTTTTGTCTGCGAATTCTACTTTATCCCCTCTCTCGAAATATAATGCCGGTATTTTAAGCCTGAGCATTTAAAACTGGCATCTAAATCACTCTTATCTGCATAAATTAAATCGCCAGATCAAAGCCACTGAGCAAATGAGGTCGTTTACTTAGGTCTCTAAAGTGTGGATTATGTGGTAGCATTACGGGTACCTATCTTTTTCTGTTGAGTATAGAAAAAACGTAGGCTAGGTGCCTGGTTGTTTTACATCTCAGAAAGGTGAGATACACCTGGGCTGAAGTGCCTGGTTCTGAGTACCAAGCTTTAAGCAGTTGACTTAAAGTAATGTAAGGGCAGAAGAAAAGAAAAAAAAAGTCAACACTCCATGATTTCCTTGACCTCCCTGTTCTCAAAGCCAGGCCTTTTAGTTAGATGCCGTTAATGAGGCAACGGGCCGGATAAAGACAGGAGAGAATTCCCAAACTTATGTTTTCCGACCTTCAATCTACAGCGTTCAGACTTGTGTAGAACGCATGTAATTATCTCGCAAGGCACAGTCAAAGAAATCCCTTCTAAGCCTTGGAATTTAAGCGTCGGGTGGGTAGCGGGAGGAGGCTGGCGGAGCCCCACTGCTGCTCCGCAGCCGGACGGGGGCTTTTTCCCGCGCTCGGGTTTTCGCTCGCGCTGCAGGCGGGAGTCTCGGGGCTTCAACAGCCACCGTGGAAGCGGGGATTGCTCTGCTTGGCTGCCAAGGACGGCTCTCCTGCGTACAAACAGGGAACGCCTCGAAAGACGTGACAAAAAAACCCCAAACCAATAAAGTCCCCCTTTATGTCCCCCTTTATTGGAGAAACGAGGTGGTCTTCAGGTGAAGGTACAGTGAAACCTGCGCCACGGTGAACGGAGCCTCAGCAGCCTGGCGTTGTGCATCTCGTCGCACCCTCCGTCTGCTTTAATTTAGCTCTCAAGTCTGCAAGCAGTTATACATGCGCTTAATGCAAAAATGTTTTGCCAGTTTTATGTGGTTAAGGCCATTTCTGTGCTTAAAACTCAACATATGTGCGCTTTTAGTGCAAGCCCCTTAGATTCATTTTGGCTGTAAACTTTCAAAAAATAATATCTCAAAGTTATCTTTCCATCTACCCGTGGCGGTTGAATTTGTCAGATCTAATTCCTGCTTTAATTGGAAAAGTTTTCCTTTGCGTCCACATTGAAAAACCATATTAGTTAACCAGAAAGCCACTTACCCTATTTGTATTTCTCATAGTTTCTGACTGTTGTTCCTTGTGAAGGGCCGATCGCTGAAAAGCAAATGCAAGCTTCCTTCCAGAAAGCCAAATTATTGAGGTGGATGGTGTAAACCGGACACTGTAACACGTGGGGTGATAGTCCTAGGTAGAAGATCTTTTCAGGTATCTGGAATATCTTCTAAAAATGTTACGGGTTGTGGGGGAAGAGAGGAGGGAAAGAGAGAGTTTAGTTGATCGTGTTTCCCCTCTGCGGTCTAAGCTGGTGGTAGAGCTGAGGATGTTCTATCAGGATGCACAAAACTTCTTGGTCCCCAATTTTATTCATCCGGAGAATTGCGTTGGGCCAACTGAATGCCATAGGTACGGCAAAGCTCATCCCATGAAGGATCCGCTGTCAAAAATAAAGCTCGTCGGGATTGCAGGGACGGCTTCTGGCAGGGAAAGTCAAATTTGGAGCTTTACGCATGTGAACGGTGTCATTTTAAGCAGTCGGTTCACCCAGGAGATCAATGGGGATTAGCCGCACAAGCTCCTTTAGCTCCCTTGCATCCTATCGCGGATAAAGGTAAGAGCGGAGGACGGCGATCGTATCGGAGGCTGGTCCAGGTGGCCGAACCCGTGCCCGTGCGCGCGGGCGCTGGGGCTCTTCCCACCCATGTGGGCTCTCACGCGCCGCGCGGCCGCCGCAGCCCCGGCCATCGCTCGCAGTCCCGTTGCGGGCAGGTTGGGAAAGAGCGGACGTGCAATGAAAAGTGGCGTCGGGATGGGTTTAAAGAGCCTTAGCTGCGCCGTTTTCGTGCCGTAAACCACATTGCGAACTGTAGCCGGTTGGGAACTGGGAACTAAATTGTGCCTATTAGGGTGAGCTGGCTCGAAAGGCAAAACCAAAGAAACAAACCTGGAAAATGGCATCGTAACGGAGTCTGCTGTTGCTCTCCAGAAGAGCATTATTCTTTGTATTTATTTTAAGCGCTGGGTTGAAAAACCCTCTCTCCCCATAGGTACTTCTGTCATATTGAACATGCAGATATCTCTTCATAGTAATTCCTTTCATCGTATTTTTCTCGAGGTTTCCTTTATGGGCGTGAACCATGAATTTTTGGTATGGCTTTTGGGTAAGCTCTTTCAGACTGAGAGAGATCTGTGCCTGAAAATGCTTCAGCAGAGATATTAAATCAACAGCAGCATTTTGCCACTGCAAACAAGTGCCAGGTACATCCTTAAAGCAGTTCCTTCCTCTTGTACTGTTCCAACAACATCATTAAAAAAGTCTTGTCCTTTGTGCTCCTCACCCCCCCGTACATGCTCACATCTTGTAGTAAATTCATTTTTCAGCCCTGACTTTGTGCAAACACAATGTTGTGCTGCAAGCATTAAAAGGCAATTTAGTACTCAAAGGATTAAAAGCTCATGTTAAATTGAAGACTACACTTGGCATAAACATTAAAAATTGACAGAACACCCTACACATTAACTGCACCAGGGCTCCATAATTAGCATTTAAAAGTAAAACATCATTTCCTTACTGTTTCCTACTTACTCATTTATAATGCATTTATTATAATACAGATGTGAATATGAGGCTTTCCACTATTGTCAGTTAGTAAATAAAATTAAAAAAAAAAAAAAAAAGGTTCTCCCGTTAGAAACATGGGCCTATTTGGTGTACACAAGGAATCGGGGATGAACGGTTTGTTAATCCGCATCTCAAATGCATGATGAATCAGCAGTGACTAACTAACCTCATTCTAGGTCTAATTCTCCTATGTGAGCGTCCGCAGAGAAGGCTCAGGGCTCGGGAGCGGGGGGTTTTCATTGTCTAGCGGCGGCAAAGGGAGCAGAATAAGCTCTAGTTGCCGGGATTTTCATGTATTGTGTTGGATCTCGTGTTGTGCAATGTGGGAAAATAGATATTTGGCTCATCCTGTAATGTGGAAAATTTGTTGCAGATTGAAATTTGAATGCAAAAGGAAAAGAACGCGAAAGCAAATCTCATTAGGGAAAAGGGAAAGAGAGACTATCGAATGTTAAAGGGATAGGACTTTATTGACTTTTTTTTTTTTTTTTTGCTAATTCTTGGATGAGATGGTGTTTTGTTGGTGCATGCTAATGCAGGCCTCTTTTGTAAGGCAAAACGGCCAAAAGCTAGCTCCGCTGGGGTCCAGTGTATTTCTGTATTTGATTTAAATCACGCACAACCTCTGTACTAACATGGCATTGCCTATGTTGCATCTGGCTCGATACTTGCTTCCCATTCCACATCTCTTAAAACCACTTTCCTCTTTTTCCAAAAAAATCCAAAAGGCTTTAGCCAACCCTTTTCTTTCAACAGATCCATAGCTCTAGACACACTTGGAGAATTTTAATTAGACTGCTTAGATCATCCCGGGTGTCATTTGATCGAGATTACAGTTTGCCAAAAAAGTGTCTCCCCGTCAAGACGTGGGTCAGCGAGCAAAGGTTCTTCTTTGCAAGCACAAAAGAATATATTCACTCCGCTGGGCAAGGCCAAACCACCTTCAGTCGTGCCTGGCTTTCCACCGACGCCGCGTATCGGCTCCAGCTCTGGCCCACTCGCCCCGGGTGGCTTTGCAGGTGTCCTGACGTGCAGGGCGACGAGGAGGGAGCTAGCCCCACCGCCTCGGGAAAACCCACCGCTGTTTATCCACGTAGAAAAATGCGGCGACATGCAAATCTCTCGGAAAAGCGTCGTCTTTACCTTTGCGTGGCTTGCCGGCACGATAAACTTCTTTTTGTTCCCGTTCCGAACCCTCAAATGATATCCTGCTTCCTCCAGGGTCACCGCTGCGTGCAAGACAAGACCATGTTTTGTTCCCTCTCTGTGAAATGCAATTAGAAGCCCCTCCACAGCCAGCAGGAGCTTAAGTTAAAAGGAGCGAGGGGAAAGAAAAAGGACCTCCCCGCTGTCCGGCAGTGTGTTGACTTTGAAGTCCTGGGCCATCTTTTGTCCCCCCTGGAGGGCCTTTAATCGGGACCTTTGCCTTGTCATCTGAGAGAAAAAAAAAAGAGAAGAAACCCTGACACAGTTGGCGGGGTTGTCCCTGTGTGTGCCCAGAAGAAAGGACTTTGTCAGAAATTTCCCCTGACCCCAGCACTTTGTTTCTTTGTCTCTCCCAGACGACTGTTTGAACTAAAAAAGGAGGAGAAAACTCGCGCATGGGATAACCGGGTTTTAATAGGGAGCGCGGGGGACTTCTTGCCAGCTCTCCTGCCAGGCCCAAGGCTGCGACAAGGCTTTGGGGCTTGAAGGCCTCCTAGAATAAGCTCAGCTCCGCCAGCTTTTCACAGCCTTCTCCTCTGCAAATGTCCTCGGTGATATAAAGCGGCGTGCACCGTCATGCTGTACCGCGCTGCTGAGTGGAAGGACTTAATTATCGTGTTATGTATAATAATTCTAGAAGCAGGTACGCTCAGCTCGGTAATGATTAACGTTTTTTGTTGTTTACCTAGCAGTGATTTATACGTCAGCTAGAACTTCTTAAAGAAATAAATAAAACCCAAGCATCATAAATGCTGTATAAATTCTGCAAAACAGGCAAGCACTAAAGCAGAGAGAACTGAATTTTCCCAAGTGCTGGGAACCGCGTTACGGCCCCAGACTTGCCCCTGCTGTACTCCGCGGCCCTGGGGCAGTCGTTTAGCTCCTTGTTGCTAAAATGGCGATGACATCAGGTCTGAGGTGTAATGATTTATGTTTTATTTCCCGTAGCATTTTACAGATGGACAAAATGCTCCAGCGAAATGCTAAGAATTGCATTAAAATTCTGGTACCCCGTTTTTTTTTACTCATGAAAAAGCTACTTGAGCTACTTCTTTAAAGAAGTTTTTATGTATCTGTTACAATCTAGCCTTGCTAGCTGGACTGTGACTATGACTTTTGTTCTAAGGTAAAGGCATGCAGCGGTATCCAGTGTTTTTTTAAACAATATCAAATATTTCTAAAATAACTTTCACATCCTGGTTAAGCAACCGTTATCTCCTTACCCGTTTTTTCATTCACATTTTGTTATGCTACAGCCTTTTCCCTACATTAAATCAGTTCCTTTTTAGAAAAAAAGCGAATTATTAAAAAAGGGGGAAAAAAGAGAAGAGATTTTCTAGGAACAAATAGATTAATAACCAACCGTGATATGATCTGGCAGCCTTTCTTAGAGGTATGTTTGGAGGAGAACATGGAGCTGTATTATCAACACAGGTTAAAGTTTTATCATGGCTCTCATGTATTATATTAGATTCCCACAGCTCGCCTCCCCCAGTAATGTCTGGAATAATCCAGGCTGGATATAGATCAACTGATTAACTGCATCTCAGGAACAATAGCTCAGCTTTGGTATCAATTTTACTCTTTCTGCTTCCTCTCCGTGACCTTCCTATCATTAATTTTTATTTGAATTACTCTGTATTTGTCCCTTTCTTCTTGTGCATTCAAACATTCATTTTGAAGGAAATGCCGAGCCTTCATCCTTGAGGATCATTAGTGTTCCATCCCATTTATGAAACATTATGTTATAATAGAAAATAAACCTGCCTACTCTCTCTAACACAATAATATACATGCTATTACATGCAACATGACTGACACATTAATTAATAATAGAGGGACTTTTCATAATTTATCTTGAAACAGTACAGTCCTGGGTTTCACTAGGTTAGCTGTGTTTTTCTAACTTCCCTGCTTTCTCAGTAACTGTGGTTCAGCCTTGCAAAGGCTCTGCCCCTAATCCAGCAAAATTTATAAAACTGTGCTTAAGTCTGAATGCCTGAACGGCCCCATTAGCTTCAAAAGGACTTCTTTTTTTGCTTAAAGTTAAGCAGATATTTAAGTGCTTTGCTAGCTTAGGGTCAAAGTGTTCAGCACCTTGTAGGCCTGAGTCTTATCTACCTCCTCATTAAAGATACATCAGGACATTTGGCATGTCTTTATCAAGCGGAGAGGTGCAGCCAATTGACTTTATGTGACAGCTAAAAGTGAAAGAGATCAAGGGAGCTCGAGAGACAAAGAAGTTAGGTTTTGCGAGAATCCTAAATGAAAGAAAAAAAATAGCTTTTTGAAAGCTCGGAAAGGTTGTTTCATGTGTTAGAAGGATTTTCCTTCCAGGGGACTTTGGCTCAGTACTTTTCTAGAGATTTGGATGTGTGGATGGAGGTTGAAACGGAGAAGACTCGGTCCGTGTGCTTCGTCGTTGACCTTTTTGTTGTGAGCGCCATGACCTTGCAGAGCGTTTGGAGCGTAGCCGCCTGCAATCCCTGGCAAAGATGCAGGGAGCAAGAATTGGGAGCCTCGAAGGAAGTATTAGGAAGGCTCATATATAATTTTGACAAGCGGTTTAGAAAGAACAAGGTGGCTGATAGGTTTAACGCTGAGGAAAACGAGACAACAAATTTACAGCCAGAGGTCGGCTGTTAAACTTTTGCTGGGACAGGAGTCAATGTCCAAGATTTCCAAAATACTGGTGAGGGAGAAGTTTTCTCTGTTGGCTGGGACGTTACCTTGATTAGTCTTCGTAATACAAATTTAAAGGTCATTTGCATTTATATTTCTGCTAATGATTAGATGAAAAAAATGTTTTAAACACAACACTGTCAGTGCTTTCTCTCCTCTGTGCAGTGAAATAAGTGTGTGTGCACGATGAACCAGTTAATTCCCCACCAGCTGGCTGCGATGTCCTAGGCACATCCTTCTGCTCTCACTGCAGGATCAAATACTAGACTAAACTGGGCAGCAGGTTGGATCTTATGTTGAACATAGAGCAATGCAACGATGTACGATGTGCCTGCGGTTCGTGAAGAAAAGACGGAGCATGTCAGAAGTCAGAGGGATCTCTCCCAGGAGGGCTTTCCCTCTGCTCTCCTGACCTGTTAGAGTTCACTGACTCTTTGTACAGCTGAACTCCTAAATATGAGAGCTGGCAATGCCAACTCTTGGAGATGGCCACAACCTTCTGTGGATGGACGGACTCCCCTGGGCTCAGCTGGGCCATCACGGGGAACTGCATCTGGTGCTTGGCTCTGCCTGTGTTTGTCTCACTGTGACATTGGGCAAGAGGTCCCCTGAGAAACCAGTGATAGCTGCACTATTTGTCCCCTGTTCATTTTCTTGTCTGGGGGGGTTCGAGGAGTCTCTCCTCCCAAGCGTTTGCCCTCTACCTGGTGCCATGAGGCCCCTTTGAAAAGACTCTTCTGGAACCTGAACAGTTGAGTGGGCCAAAGCTAAGTGTCATCTCTCAGGTGATGGTGGCCCCTGCTGCAGGGACCGAGCTGGATTCTGCCAAGGAGGCCTGGATTTTGGGCAGATTTTTGGCAGTGTTCTCCCATTTGCCACCTGGATCAGCCACCACCACGGTGAGATCAGAAGAGTCGCCTTAGGGCGATAAGTCTGCACAAGGAACTCCCTGCTCCTCCCAGGTGAAGCCTTCCCCCCAGGAGGAGACTTTTCAGTCTACGCCTTCTTTTCCACATCCTGAAGTTTAGATGCAGCTAGAAAATTCTTTTTTAATAAAAAAGTGGGCATAAATGTAAACTATGCAAGTGTCAGGTTTACATTCATCCTTATAAGGCACATCAGCAGAAAATGCGAGTTTCTGCTAGGCTTATTTATTAAAGTGTTGTGCACCGCAAAGGAAATATCTCCAGTGTTATTTTCAGGCTCAGTGAACTCAAGAATGTGTTTGTGAGTCTTCCAGTTATTATGATATCAGTGGGGAAATGCGAGGAACAGGACATTGGGATGTCAGGCAGCTTTCCTGTCACTGTTAATTTACTGCCTTTCGGAGAACCAGAGCCTAAACACTTGAAGTATTAACATCATTTCAGCTCTTAAGTAAAACTAAAGAAGTCTTTTCATCTTTCCATTGACTGGCGGGCTACTTAAGTAGATCACAAGCTTTCTGCTGCTTTTGTCTGCGAGAAGGGGAAAACTTTAATTGTTCCCATCTTCTGGTACAGGTATTGATTAATAAAATGTATTAGGAAAGATCTTGGCCTACTTTTTGCGCCATCAAACAAGTACTTAATGACTGTATTACTATGAAAATGGCATCACTTGAAAGCGTTGGATTTCAGCCCCTTTGTACTTCTCTTTCATTTGATTTTTTTTTTCTCATCCCATTATGAACAATAAAGTTTCTCCTGTACTTTGATATTATACAACAGAAGGGAAAGTAGGCAGTGAGTAGCTCGTAGTTCAGGGTACCAAGTTCAGCCCGAAGCCGGTAGCTGTGGTGCCTGCAGATGTCTCCAGGCAAAATGAGGCATTGCCAGGTGTCAGATGAGTAGGCTATCTGCAAGTGCAAACCGGTCAGCGAGCAAATGTGAGATGGTAAATCTGTATAATTTACTCTAATTTAGCATTCGGTGGGTAGGAATATTAATATGACTCACATGCTAAGAGGGAGAAGGCGTGTTTATGAGGAACGTAACTAATAGACCTGTGTAAGATAAAGAATGCCTGCCTCCCACGTCATTTAATCTCCTTTCCTCCTGTGGGCCTCATTTGGAGAATCGCACTTCTTTTACACCCCTTTGCAGCTTCTGCAGCTACCTCCTAGCCTACGTCCTCCCACCCCACATACATATGTTCACAAATGTACATCACACCGCATGCAGCAAGTTGTCCTTATTTTGCACCCTTGCTGAGATTCACCCCGTTTTATCAGTGCCACATAACGCTACCAGTCTTAAAGCAGATCTTCTCATTTTATTATAGCTGGGAGTTCTTGAAAATCCTAGCTTTGCATAGACCCAAAATGCAACTTGCATCAGTCTTGGTGTCTTCAGTTTGCCCCTTGCAGGCCACAGTGTCATACTAAACGCTTCGGGTTTAGAGCGGTTTATTGTCGGTACAAAATTGTTAAGTCCCGACAACAACACGATGCTTTCAGTCTCGATGCTTTTGTCAAAAATGGCTTTGCCTGCACCTGCTAACCTGTTCCAGCCAGTCTCCCTACCTGAGCCAGTTGCGGCTTTTGGTGAGTGGACTACAAAGTACTTCTCGCTGCAAAAAAGTATGATTGCAGAACACTTCGTAATCTATAAATTTGGAATGAAGGTGGTATATTTTATAGCACCAGTACTGGGGAGTCCCATGTCCGTAAGTAAAATAAGCATCAGGGTGACAGTAACACTTGGATTTTATGTCGTGCCCGTATACGCGGTGCTGCAAAGAGGCACAGAGAAGCGGAAGAACAGTCCACCTCCCTTCCAGGGAAATCCTGGAAATACACCCCCAGCTGACTCCTAGTCCATAGCTGCTGGGCCACACTGACACCGTGAATAAAATGCATTGGTAGTCCACTTCTGCAGATGCTCACGTCTGCCACTGGGCTGCACGGAAGTGGCTTGGGTGCTGGGAACATTAGGGTAGGAGGAGCGGAGAAACACGGCTACGTGGGTTAAAATAGCCAGAAAAGGACCCTTAGTCTCTCTCTTGCTTGTTCCCTTCACATTCACAAATGTTTCTCTCTGTCTCTCCTTCTTTTTTTTTTTTTTCCATCTTTCCTAGGGGCGATGACTGACAGATTAATATATGTCTAGCTACGTGTCTTCGAAATCAAAAGGAAGGTGCTGTCAGAATCGCTTGTCAGAAAATGAGATTAGGCACACTTGTCATTTGCTGAGGATTGCAGTCTTTCAGAGATAAGGTTGCATTTAATGAGTGTAAAAAGCCTCCTTGTGAAAAAGGGGGTGGCGCAGGAGAGGGAGAATGATTATTTTTCTGGTGTCAGCTGAGTGCTTTATCATATAACTTGATACCGCGGCACCCTGGCAGGCACCGATAATGGCTGCTGGGGCTATTGCACCTCTTCAGTTGCTCTGCAGCTTCAAAAGTGATGACTTGTTACCTGCTTTTAAACTCTTCTTGGATGTCGAAACCCACTATCCTGAGGGGGAGAAGCGAGAGCGCGTACCGGGTGGTTGAAAGAGAGACCTGTGAAAACACACGGCGTAAAGGCATCGTGCTAAATGTATAGCCACTTTCCCCAGCAAACTATAAAGAATACTCAGCGGGTTTCGGTGAAATATGGAACTTGTCTGACAAGTGAAGGATAACTAATGAGAAACAGAGCTGTATCCCACTGAAACCAATTGTGTTTTGTTATGGAAAATATTTATCAAGCTTTTTTTTTTTTTTTTTTCATTTGTTGGTTCTCCTAACAGCGCCATAATAACTCCTCTTATGTGTGTTATTCGGTTTCTCTCAGTTATTTAAATCTGCAGCAGGGTTTCTTTTCTTTCTTTTTTTTTTGTTTTTTTTTTTTGTTTGTCAATTGGATATCATCATATGGCACATGAATATTTTAGAGGAATGTTTCATTCGTCAAAGTAATGGTCATTCTTTTGCCAAGTTAATGTCTTTGTACTGTTTAGAAGCTGGCTAAAAGTACAGATTTATTGTTCATAATGTAGCGTCTAAATATGAGATGACAGTCAAAAATGGAATTTATCCGTTCAGCAAAAGAGACCCTGCATTAGCTACATGTTTTTGCAATAATACTTCTTTACTGGGCTTACCTCTTTTAAAATTATCCTTGGAAGAACAGCTTTCTGTCGTATGGGCTCCTCATCAAATGAGATGTGATTTTCATTATTTTGCTTGAATGTTAGAAAATGAAAGAAATGACTTGATTGGTTTCCGGTGCTGATTCAGCATTTCCTGGGCTAAAAATGACCTGAAAAACAGAATGGGATTACAGCACACAATAATGGATGCTTTATTCAGTGATAAGAAAGCCTCTTCCTCTGACTGAGGAGGATGAAAAATATTCCTCTCGTATCCGTGGATTCAGTACATAGATATTGACAGACAAATTAATTTGAAATACTTCTGCAGTTTCACAACCCACTAGCAGGCAGAAATTAGGGGAAGATAATGGCCCCAGCTTAAAAGCGGTGCATTTATGAAGTGTACTCACAGCAGTGCTAGTGGATGGGGAAGAATTTATCTTGTAGCTCCTTATTTTGCGATAGAAGTTTACAAATGCTTCTGGTTAGACTATGCAGCGTAGCCGGCGGCTTCAAGAGCCGAGCAAGGACTCAAGGAGCTAAATCCACCTAAGTGATGTCCCACAATATATTTGGTAACTCAGAATTTAAACAGCAGGAAGAAGAGGAGATAAAATGTGTGTTTTCTGATTGGAAAGTTATAGCCAATGTGGTGATTCTTGCTCTTCATCATTGGCAGAGGGAAAGAAAGGCGGTTGTGGTGTTCACCTCCAATACTTCGCATTATTTGAAGAAGCCTGGGGGGAGAAATGCCTTCATAATTGCAGAACAGGGAAGATTTCTTTTCTGTACAGTGAATGGATTCAGAAAATTATCCAACCTCCTCTAGGTGTGCAAAACTGGGCTAAACTCTGTCCCGGGAAGCAGTGGAGACCAGGCAGTATTTTTATAGGATCAGGCCCTTAAGGATAACGAAGGCAGAGCAGCCCTGTTGTTCAGCTAAGCCCCAATTTTTATCTTTGTTTCCATTTGGAACCCAAAATCATAAAACTGCCTGCAGAGTGGTTGCCTCGCTGTTCCTATAAATGAGAATTCCAGCTTTTATGCTAATTCAGTTTCAGGTTTCTTTGAACCTGCAGTTTATGGGCCTCTGCTTCAAACTGCAATCTGTTCTGCATAAAAGAAGGGATTACCAAGTGTTTTAGTTTTGCAAATGCTGCAGAAAGAGAAAAATAATAATAAAAAAGTTGCACTGTCATTAATACTCTCTCGCCAAAGTTTTCTGCTTTGTCAAGTAAAAAAAAAAACTTCACTTAGGTTTAAAATGTAGCCAGCGATATTACAGAGCCCAGTAGTTCTGTTGCCTTCTCCTTGGTGCTCTTGAGCATCTACTTTCTGTGTAACCTTTTCCCCCCGTCTTACCTTAGCTTGAAGAGCACGTGTGCTCTTTTTCCACTGAACGGGCAGTCAAGCAAGCAGGACTTTCATCTCCTGCCAGGCGTCCACCTGGTGTGCCAGTGGCTCACCTTCGGGGCGGTAACGTGCCCCCGCGCACAGGATCCGTCCTCCTGGCAAAATCCCATCTCTGAGCAATCTGTCTTTCTCCCAACATCTGGTGCCACCTTTTACGGCGTAAGCAAGCGGTAATGTTGTTTGTCGTAACGTTCGTTGAGGTCACTCGTAAGAACAGGTACTTTGCTTGAACCTCTTTAAGGCATTAAAGTTTAAGTACTTTCCATTTGGGACATTATGGCATCGCTAGCTGTTCAGAGCCATAAAGCTCCACTGATAGCTCCATAAATTCTTTTCTTGAGGAAAAGACCCTGCATCTCCTCTCCAGTAATGGCCAAAATTATATATGTTTTCAAAGCATTATGGAGGACTTTATAAGGCATCATAATCGCACTCCAAACGCAGACAGCATCGTGTCTTCTGGAAAGATTAGCCACTTATTGGAAACATAAATGTTTCCAGTCTTTAAGAGAATACCAAAGCCTTGGAATATCCGGTTTTCACATTGCCAGGAAAAAACTGCAGAACCTTCCAGGTGAGATGAGGTTTGCCATAAATAATTTAATCCAATATAATCTGCTGTAATTTCAATATTCATTTGCTCATTGCTCCAGAGATGAGTAATTCTTCTTTGGAATTACTGTACTGCTTGGAAACGAATGTCTGCTTCTCTGCCTGCCATCTAGGCTGCTTTAGGTCATTTTTATAAAATGGTTGGATCTGAAAACCTTTTTCAGGCAGTGAAAAATTTTGAAATCGCTTTTGATCCAAGTTCAGTGCTCTTCATTTGGCTGCTGTTGGGGCAGAAACAAATGTCGATGCTGACAGAGACCGCAGACAGATGAAAAAATTTTGGCAAGGTCCCATGTAGATAAGAGACAGAAGATTTCAAAAGCCTATCCAGGCATATCTTAAGACTCTAGAAAGTATTGCTGTCAGGAAAGATGGAAGCTTGATCCAAAGGCCATTGAAATCATTAGGAGCTTTTTTTTTTTTTTTTAACTTTATCTTAATTTGGCTTTGGGTGAATTCCTAAACTCTAAACATCAGATCCAGAATTATAAAATGCATTTCATGCGTGTATAATGTTCTAGCAGGAAAGCAGAGGTCCTCTACTTATCTTTAAGACATAAATAATGAACATAATGAGGCCCACAGCCCTGCCAATAAACCTTCACAGCCGCAGGGAGATGAGTAGTAAATGCTTTTCGGATTTTGTGTTTGCTGAGATTTCAGGTGTGGCATGTGGTTAATGTTTGAAAAATCTAGTACAGACAAGCCTGTAGTTTAATCCAGGCTGAATTTATCAAATTAAAGTCTTGTGAGGAGTCTAGGCTTTAATTAGACCCCTTCATACCATGCCAAGATGTATAAAGTCTTGACCAAAGTGTTCATAGAATATATTACCTACCACACCCTAATATTACGCCTTTAATTCCTAGTCTAGATACAGCCTTTGACTCCTCCTGTTATTGTGCTAAGAACATTATACCATTTTAACGTCTTTATTTTTGATGGGGACTGAAAACTGGACTCCAGCCATCCACTTACTTCACTGAGGTCATGAAATAGCTGATAGATGGCAATGACTTTTGGCCATTGTCCGCTGTTTATCCGAGAAACCAGACATGAAGCCTCCTCTGTTGGGTTTCTAGATGTGGATATGGTAATCTGCCTCTCTGACAGCGGGATTACTCTTTACAGCACGTGTCTATTAGGAGATGCGAAAACCCGTGAAATACTAACAGCCAACGTCTGTGCTCAGATATGTTGTAGAAAGCTAAAATAATGCTAACGTGAAGAACTTAGAACTTTATTTTCCATTGCTATAACCGAGACCTAAACTTGGCCATGAATTTTTTAATTCTCTGATGAAGATGATTTGTCACAGCTTTGCCAAAGTAGTCCTGCTCCTTACCAGACACATAATGAACACACGGCAGTGTTTGCAACCACAGTCTTAATTTGGGGCTGTCATTGTGGATGCATTTGTCTTCTACTTATTGTTATTGTTACTGTCGTGCATGTTCCCACTTAGTTGTCCCAGTGGAAACTATTACAGTCAGTGCAACTGTACCTGAAATATCAGTTCTGGAGAAGTCACAAAATAACACTGAGGAGGAAGAACGTTCACGAATGGATCATACCGTGGAACCCTTAGGATGAGGGTTAATGAGAAATATTTGCATAAAATGCTGTAGTTCTGTATCAGTAATTGGTAGGAAGTTTTTCTTAGGTATGCCTTTCTTAATTGGAGCACTACTTGCGTGCACTTTTTAGGCCATTTTTTCTTCTCCTTTCGTGCTGTAGCATTTGCTTTGACCGTGTAGGCCTTCGGGGCTGCTGAAATGTTAGGTGTCTGACTCCACCGGGGTTACTGCCAGGGGCCGTGGAGTAGGATCTCAAATGAGGCATTCCCCTACTCATCTCACGTCATCGGGGCACCATCCCCTAGGCAAGCTCAGAGCTGGCCAAGAACATGAGTGTGTCTTCCAAGCACCCCTGACTAGGAGGGTTCAGTTTGAACTGTTATGAGACCTAGACTTGATGCAAACTAGGCACTTCAGCTTGGACTTCTGCGTCAGGCCACTCTGAGATTGGGTTGATGTGTGTGTACGTACTAGGTTGGGCTTAATCAACACCTCCTCAGCACAGCTCTGTCGAGGGCAACCACTAACTTGCAACCATCTCTCTGTTTTTAATATCTGGCTAGTATAGGCAGTCCCCATCTCTTCTTTGCAAGTGGCACCTCCTCAAGGCTGAGGTGGGCAGGTGAGTAGGACTTGCACAACCAAATACTTCAGAGGATCTAGCTCACATCCAAATGGGCCTTCTTGGAGGCCACTGAAGTTTAATTCCTTTACGATTCCTAGCCCTGCATTGATTCAAAACCAGCGGCTGACTCTTTTAACGCTCACTAGGCATGGCCTCAGAAGCCCTTAAGACCTATCTTACTACCTATCAGTTTCTCAGGAAACATTAGGTTGTACAGGCCTACTATGCCAATGAGCATAACTGCTCATCTTCACATCAGTTTGGTTTATAGAAGATATCATTTGGCTGTGATTGCCTTGCTTCAGTGTGTAATCATTTATATAATAATGTACCCGAGCATTTATTTTCTGCGGGGGCTATTACTAATGGTGTGCAGCATGCAAGAAAAATCTTGAGTGACTAGTAACTTTGTTGCCTGTCACCGATAACATTTGGTGCTGAAACTAAATTAAGGCAAGTCTGTGGGAGAATAAAAGCCATGGCCACATCTGTACGCTGTCAAAGACCGGTGTATCTCGGGTGCTCCAACTTCACGGACAGTCTGAGGGTTTCATGCAAGTCATCGCTTCTACAGTTAAGGACGTTTTCCCCCGTGGGTTACAAACTGATGAATGCGATCTTAACGCGTTCTGTCCTCGCGAAGGGCTCCAGAGAGCGTCCGCGACGGACACCGGTGCGTGCGTGCTCCGCGCGGCAGGACCGCGGCGGGGCTCTGCGGGCGCTGCT
>NW_020448308.1:4294484-4297790 GCF_003343035.1 Apteryx rowi
GCGGGAGCGCGGGCCGGGAGTGAGTCAAGGCGCTCTGTCTGGACGGGAAATATTTTAGCAATACGTCGCCTTGAGTGGCAGGACGTTCCTCGAGGAGGGAAAAAACACTCTTTCGGTCATTTTTTTGTTTTTTCTTTCTTTTTTTAGCCCGGGGACTGCCGACGGCTTTCGTTTCGCGTTGGAAAGGATTAAGCGGGGCTGGGTAGCAAGGGGATTTCTAGGGGAAAACGGGCAGAGGGCAAAGGAGGGAACTGTTTGTGATCCGCTTGGGCTCTGCTTTCCACGCCGGCTGCTGGAGAAGCTGGAGGAGGGTGACTTTTTTCAAAGACGTTTGTTGGGGCCCTACTGCACCTTGGCTAGAGTCGTGTGCGCGCTGAATCCGCTTGGAGCCGCGTTCCCCAGCGCACCGGGGGCAGCAGATAGCGCCTCCTGCCCATTAGCTGCTCGGAGAGGACTTGAGCGGTGGCAGTGAGCTGGATGAAGGGGAACGAAGACGCGGGTTTAGTTGTCTCCCGGAAAGGGGAGCTCTGAGCTGGTCTCCTTCGCTTAACCATCCAGGTTTGACCCCTTAAAGCACGCGTCGCCGAAATAAGAACACTTCGTGGGCTATAGGTGCTGGTCGATATAGAGGCGTGCTTAAGTCAGCACTGCGAGGACAGTATATTGTAACCTTCTGCACGAGTGTAGAGTTATTTCAAAAGATTAATTTGGCCTTCTGTTCTTTTAGTGCGATACGACTACTTAATTATGGAAAAAATATTAATTGCATCGAAATTAGTTGATACGGTATCATTTGCTGGCAGAGATTATATTTATTGCTGTATCAGTTGTACATTGACTGCGATCAGTGTCTCATATTTAAACCAAATTTAAAAGTAATCCAATACACAGGCAAAGTTTCGTCTCTTGGTTCAAGCTAGCGAGGTGGTTATTGGTTATTTGTGTGGTAACCTGGGCAATGTTATTTTTTTGAGCTGCTGTTCCCTTCAACATCGGGGTCAGTAATGCAAAAATGAGATTCGCTTTCTGGCAACCTTTGTCTTTGTGAAATTATTCCTTTAATATATGCATATCGTGCTGCTGATCGTATCCCTAATTTGCTCACGAGTGATGCTCCTGCAGAATGTATTGTGCACCACGTTATGCCTAACAAGTGCCACTTGGAGGTCTCACAACAGTGTTTCTTACCGTTTTATGCAATATAAGGGAAAAGATTTCACCTGAAAATTCTTAGCTTAAAAAAAATCTGTTGGTTTACTTTTGGCATTAGAGCAAACTTCTTAAATGTTTTCCTCTCTCTCGCTGTTGTTTGGAAAAACCGAGGGAGTAGGAAACACACAGCTTCCCTATGCTGTTTCATTTTAAAACAGTAAAATAAAATAATAATTGAAAGTGTAAGAAGGTTTGGGGGTTTTTTTAATAAAGTGATACGGGTTTTATTTTTAGAAGAAATACTGGTGTGGAGAGTTCTGACTTCTAAGGGAAGCTGCATATGAAAAGGCAACAACAGATGAGATTCACTGGGAAAGGTTATTATTTTTAATCAGAGAGCAGGCTGATTGGCAAGGTTATGAAAGCACTGAGCATCTCTTAATGTGTTGGACTAATATCGGACTGCTCTTTAAAGCACGTGGCCTTCTTGATCTCTTCAATTTGTACTTTATTCACATATTTTCATTAATTTAGCGAAAGTCGTCACCAAATAATAAATCCATCACTGGGCAATAAATCCAGTGTTTACAAGGTATTTAATCGAGAAGAAGTATACCGCTTCAGCTTTTAAATAAGCCAACAGTAATCTAGTAAAATCTGTTTAGAAGTCTAAAAAAGAATAAAGCCATTTTTAATATTAATCACAGAAATCTCTTCTGTTGTTAACTTGAGGGCAAGGAAATTATTTCAGTGTGGTATTATAGTATAACATGCAATCAGAACAGTATCGACTTATTTATCTATTGGTAATTTCACACCTAAATTTTAATACTGTAGAGATATTTAAATACCTTGTTTGATTTTTTTTTCTTGGTTTTGAATTCAAAAATTCCTGCCCTTTAACAAAAAATACAACCTGCTTTCCAAATATACAATGCTCTTTAATTATTTTTCCTGAATCCAGTGAGAAAACTGTTCTGTATCAGTGAAAAAAGAAGACTAAAATATTGCTCAAATGTTGCATTTTTTTCCTCTCTGACTGCAGTATTTTGTTACTGAGCACACTTCTTTCTGTGTATTTTCAAAAAGCAGACCATCTCTCCACAGTGTTGTGTCCAAAATATAGTTCAAATTTGAACAGCTAGCTGTATTTTATGATTGTGGATAGGGTACAAGTTTAAGCTTTAGATGTGTATGTATATACGTGTGCGTACACATCCGTACATAGATGCCTAAACTTCGTTCTTTCTATTTTTGGAATCAGGATGTTTGCAAAATTAATATTTGCAGTGTTCTGCAGTCTGATTTCTTACCATTATAGGTTTTGAAAGGAGGAGCACAACATTTTTTCATGAAACTTAAATAAGGCTTTTAAGTAATAGGTAAAAAGATTAACTAAAATACATACATACAAACAGCAGTAGTAGATAAGATGCTAACACAATTTTAGGAGGAGAAAAACCTCCCATAGATAAAGATAACATGATGAAAAACAAAATGGATTATTAGTTTACTTACAGACTGTGGTGTCTAGAATCAATTATTCTGACTGAGGCAAATCCTATGTGGAAATATTACTATTAAATACTAATAGTGGTCTTCTTTTTCAAAGAATATATAAGAGCAATTTATATAATTACTAATTTATCAACCCTGTTTTAAAGATACTAAAAAATCAAATGGTTACCACAGTAGGGGGTCTCCCAAAATATTAAAAAAAAAAAAAGAGAGAAAAAAGAGAAAAAGAAACCCACAGTTCTGCAAATTCCTGAAACTGGATTATATGATTCAAAATCATGGCTCTTCTCAATTGCAAAATCAATGTCAGAATGTATTGGATAATTACAGTACCAAAATACAGTTTGTGTGCAGCTAATACGTTGAATAAAAAATCATTTCTTTCTTTATTAAATAGAATTTTTCCAAATAAATATCTGCACTGCAGGGTGGTGAAGCACAGCCAAATAGCACCACCTTATGGACGTTTTCTTCTGAGGCTGCAGCTTTCATTAGCTCTCTTGGTTTTGTTTCCTAATTTGCTCTTTTTTTTTTTTAATATAGGTACATATATGTGTGTATATAAATATACTGGCATATCTTTTGAAACGTAACACTTGTAGAAGATGTAACTTTTTTTTTTTTTTTTTTTTGTTC
>NW_020448308.1:4297840-4344977 GCF_003343035.1 Apteryx rowi
TTTTTGGTCTTTCAGGCATCTGATGCCAGCTCTGAAAAACTGTTCAACGCTGTTACAAATAAAGGTAAGACTGCAATTCACATCACAAACATATTTTTTTCCCCATACATTTCTTTTCATGGCAATTTCAATGGGAGATGAAATGTAACTTGTCTTGCAGAGATGTTGCAATCAGCTTGTTAGTGCTTTTTATGTTTCTCTTGGTTTCAGACATGTTCTGTATGCTTGGTAATTGCTTTGCTTAAGCAATATAATATAAAGGCTTTAAATAATGCATTGCCTGCCAGGTCAGAATTAATTTAAATAACAATATTAGGAATAGTTTATTTTACAAATGGCTTTAATTTAAGCTCATTTAAATAACTGTAAGAGTTTTCAAAATGTTTTAACTTGATTGTTACTCATCAGCTACATGATAGACATGGAATTATGAATAGCCAATTTGCACTGCTGACAGTAATAACCAGCCAACGTTTAGTATTCACAGGATAATAGTCATAAACCATGGCTTACTGTGCTGTATGCTTTCTGTAAAGTTAATAAATGATATAGAGGGCCACATTTAAATATTCAGTATCCCATTAATTTCTTGCAAACAGCAATATAAAGAGAGAGTGGCTAATGATATAACAGTACATTAAGGGAAAACTTACCCTAAATCAGTGCCACAAGCTGCTGTGCGGAGCTTATCCTGAAGCGGCATTAGAAAGACTGTAGGCTTTGGGTTTGTTTTTTTTGCTTTGAACTGTGTTTTTTCCGAGGAGGGTTGAGGAGCGGCTCCAGACATGGCTTGTGCCAATGTGTATAATCCAAAGCCTTTAAAGTGCATCAGCTTTTTTACTTTTTTCACCCCACTGTGTATGGCAGTGCATGATAACTGCTTAGTAAAAAGGTGTGAATCTAGCTCTAAACCTAGCTCTATTTTAGCTTGCTGATATTTTTTTTGGAACATTTGAGTCAGTCCGGACTATCGAGTACGGATTTGATTTTAGTTTGGGATTTAGGTACTGTTCGTTGACCAGCTGTGGATTTGCTTAGTTATTCGCCCTTTGCGCTTCTCACGCGGTTTGGGCTTGGGTTTTTTATTCCGATGGGTCGTTCCGGTGGTTTTCTGTGCTTTTGAATTCATGAAGCCGCAGTCGTTTAGCTGGGGACAGTTCTGGGACCCCGTTACATTTGGGATTCCCCTGCTGATAGACTGTCGCTAGTGAAATTTGGAGGGGGGGGGAAGGAAGAAAAAAAAGGAAAAAAAAAGGGAAAAAAAAGGGAAAAAAAAAAGAAGGAAGACTTGTGTGTTTGGAGTGACCCAAGGCCCCCAAACTACATGTGACTGCATCTTTATTTTGCTAATTTGCTGTAAAAAGCTTTGGCAGTTGAGCCGGCCTTTCTTGGGGCCGGGCCAGGGGAGAATAGGAGCCAAGGCGGTGAATGGACATTCCTCGCCGGCAGCCTGTAACTAGGGTGAAGGGCTCTCGTCAGCCCGAGAATGAGGAGTGATTGATGAAGAGCAGGCCCCTGCTCCTCTTCCTTTCGTTTTCTTTCTGGAATTGAGCGCATTTCCCACATTCTTATTTTTGTTTACTTACCGAGGAGTTTGCTTCGTGGCATCTATTTGGTTGTGAATAAGCGCGCTTGACAGGGAGCCTTTTCTTCCGAGGTACTTTTCTGTGGTGATTTAGTTCCCTTGAAAGGATTAGGGTTTCTTTGTGTAGCCTAAAATCAACATGGGCTTTTCGAAGCTTTGCTTGGGAAACCGTACACAAATAAGCTTTTTAGTTGATGGTAGATTATGCCTTTGCCCCTTATTTCCATCAAAATGGCGTCTTTCTTTTCTCCTCCTGAGTTTCCCCTTAAAGCCATATGCTAATTCCTGTTGGGAACATGAATGACAAGGGGAAGAATCAATGCAAATCCAGGTGCGGCAAAACTAGGCTGACTGGTATTTTTTTTTTTTAATTTTTTTTTTTTCTCCGCTGGGAGAAAGAGATTAAGGGGAGAGAGGGCGGAAAAAAAGCACGGGGGAGAGTTTTGTTAAAGGGATTAGCGTTCAGACCGCTAAATATCGGGAAAACAACCTCAAAAAGATCCCCCCCGTTCGGAGATAATGTCAATAATTGCTTCCAGACAGGTGCAGGGATTCTCGGGGAGGGCAGCGGGTTGCCGTTAGGCTCTCGCCTTCTCGACGTGTGTGTGCCGTGGGGATGGCTGGCGACTGTCGAGGCGCTGTCAGTTTGATGTATTTCAAGTTCAAGTTCTCGCGTTGCCAATTCAGCCTGTTTGCTTTAAAGCCAGTTCTCCCCCCCCCCACCCCCGCTGTGTTGCCTGTTGTTTCTTTTGCCAAAAGCAATAAAAATCACTCTTAAGAAAGGTCAGGTCTGCATTGGATAAGTCAGGATGAGAATCTGCAGAGCTGCTGGCTGACAGAGCAGTGGGAGAGGCGCAGCCCTCCCTGGCCAGAGCCGGTCCTCTCCGACGGCCCTCCAAGTTACCCGAGTTTCACACGCGCACTTTGTCCTGCCCTGTTTATTTTACAAATTATAGCTAGTTGAGGTAGCGGAAATTACAGGAGTAATGTACTCGTAAAGCACGTGAAGCATTTGGGGTCTTGTGGATGCGTTTTATCCGCTTTCTACCAGTCGGTTGTTTTATTACAGTAGAACTTCATGGCTGAAGGTGAGATCAAGCTTGTACTGTGCTTGGATTAGTATGGATGTATCATGTGGAACAGTCTCTTCTTCAAAAATATTAATAATAAGAAAGTCTAGGGCAAAAGGACCCCCCACACACACACACACAGCTCCTGTGAGGGGGAAAAACTCTGTGAAGTTTCATGAATTCAGTCCCTCAGCTCCCATGTAAGAGTTAACTGCCCTTAGAGTCTAGTGGTAAGGTGCGTACCTGAGTGCAGATGGGTCCTGTGGGCTTGGGGAGCTGACTCATGGGTTTGGGGGACGCTAGGGGCCATGGTACGTGCGATACCAGAGCAAAGCCTGAGCGGGAGAGGGCTGCGGCAAGCCTGGAGCTGTGGCTGCAGCGGGGTGGGAACTGCTGAGAAGGGCATGGCTTGGTCACCGGGGCAGGAATCGCTGTAGCTGCTGTTGGGATGAGTCGTTCCTGGCTATGAATCAGAGCTCCCAGCTCCATCACTCGGACGCGAGGTCTTTCCGCTGTGGTGCTCGCAGTTATGATGATTCCCGCTGAAATCCAGGGAGGTAAATGCCTAAAGACTGAGAGCCCTTAGTAACATTTGGAAAAGGGATTGGACTGTTAAATAGATGAGATAGACAAGTAACAGAAGATGAGAAGCCTTACCTTCCCATTAGGAATAATAAACTGAGGCATGGATTGGGTAAACTACTTCTGCAAGGTTGTATGAGCCTGTGGAAAAGTCAGGAGTCGAGCTGGGACCTCCAGTGCATGGGAGCAGCCAGGGAGCTCGTCCTCCCTCCTGCCCCACCGGGGCTGCAGCAGCTCAAGGGGAATGCCCATGTTTATTAAGTGCCAGGGATATCTGACTGCCTTTCCAGGTGATTTCAATGTGCTTATGAAAATCAATAGTGGGATGTGTCCTTATGTCAGTGTTTCCCACGCTGCTCTGCCCTGTGTCAGCCTTTCAGATGGACTTTCTTATCACGTTGCTTTGATTGGCCTGAGGGCATCGCCCAACTGCAGCTCCAGGTCTAGTCTGTCCCCTCCCTCTGTGCAGTGTATACCTTCCGATTTCAGAATCGCTGCTTATAGTCTTCTTGTGTTTTAAAAAAACATGTCAACTTTTCCTTAGCATCTCAGTGTCAACCGTAATAACATTAGTTCTGTCCCAAATACAGAGTTTTGTTCACTAATTTTTGGAACATAACTTTGCAGTATAATTATGTTCTCTTTTCTTTTGATAATTAAAAGAGACACTTCTGAAAGTCATACCATAGAGCAGGCAGCTCCTCCTCCTACTGTGGATTTAATTTATGTTAATTCCCTCCTACGTACTCTTGGAAAACAGCTTTTCCTGGAGGGAGAAAAGAGTCCCAAAGTGGTGAAGTTTCATTTGCGCTGTATGGTGAAGTTTGCCTTTGATCAGAAGCACAATTGGGCTGTTACAGCTTTTTATGTTCAAATTGTTTACAGGATGTTCATGTAAACTTTATGAATCCTTCTGCTTTGTGGTACCACCAGCTGTCAGGGAAATATTTATACTCTCAGCTGGAGACAGATCAAGGCGTCTGGATTACTAGTCCTCGCTAGCGGCTGAAATACCGGTTGGATCAAGCCCTGGCTTTTTAGGTGGTTCTAGAGCAATATCCTTCCCTAGAAAAACAGGCGTATTGTTTTCTGTTCCCCCATCTTTCTTTGGTGAATCATTTCTTGAGGATCCTCTGCAGCATCTGTTTCTGTAAACGAGTAGGGAGCTAAACCAGGCAGATGCTTCTCTTTCCTGAGCCAATTCACAGGAGATGCTTGGCTGTAGAGAAGTGCCCTCTCTCTAAGTGAGCCATCCGCACAACATCTCACGTTGAATATATCTGAATCCACTACAGCATAGATGGCATGCATGCAGTCTTCACATAAAGTGTGCGCCCAGCAGCTGACTGCTTCTCCCTCTTTCCACCGAGCCTTCCTCCTTCCTTTCCAAGAGTCCTTAGGAATCTACCTAACATCCTTAGCTATGTTCTCAGCCTTGCTTTTGACTTCTTTGGGGCTGCTCTCTGCATAGTTTGGCCCTCCACACTACCTCTTTCCTCCTCAGGGGAATGATTCTTCCTACTTTGCCGTTAGGGTTATGGAGCAATCCCACTGCCACAGGAAAGACACCAGTCAGCCAAAGAACAGCAGGGACTGTTGAATCATAAAAGTGGCTCCACAGACTTCTTGTGGTTGTTAAGGTGGCCTGCCCTCCCTAAATGACTGCCCTTCCAGTGGAGAGTTTGCTGCTGGCTTTGCATCACTTGATTGCCTTGCATTTCGTGGGTTTCACATGATCTCTCAGTATTTTCTGTGTTTGCTATCTCATTAGTGAGAGGCTGAGCATCTGGAAGAGTATGTTGCTTTGAAGACCGAAGTTTCTTGTACCTGCAAGTTAGATTAGAAGAAATGTTGCATCGCTTCCCTGTAACTTCTAAGTCAGGCAGACAAAAAAAATCAATGTGTGTCTTGAGATGGTCCTTTGTTCGAGTACAGAAAACAGCCAGTCAGTTGTTTTTGTACCATGAAGGCTCTATGTGAGCAAGGCATTTGTTTCCCAACTTCCCATTACACCTGCATTTCTTGTGTCCAACCGGTCCTGTCCAGAGCAGGCTTTCCGTGTCCCCTCCCCTTCCCGTGCTAGAGGTTCTCGGTCTAGGACGCGAGAGCCAGTGCTGGGGGATATAATAGCTATTCCATAGCTGCAAGAGAAGGTCACTGAATAATGTGATGTACCCTGAGTTCCCGTAGAGACAGGTGAAAGTCAAAGGTAGGGCTTTCCAAAACCTTTCAGATTCTTAAATCTGAAATGTTACAGTCTTAAAATAAAGGAGTCTTTCGAGGCATCGCTGATCATTTTTTAAGTTAGCCATTACAAACAAAGAAAAACCATAAAACACCCAGAACAGTTCAAGTACCTGTAGGCACTGGTTTTTCTTAACCAGAACAACTGAAGGAGACAGTTGAAAATGTTCTCGGAAGCCTTGCCCATTTGCACTTGCATCAACTGCTCTCTTTTTTCTCAGTTGGTGACTGTGTTCCTTTACGCATTCATTTAAGGCTGTTGACTTTAGCAAAGTCAAACTATTCCAGTGTCAGAGAGCAAAATGACAATATTTACTAATGCATCATTTCATCTATTCTGGAGAAAGTATTTGTTCTATAGATTAAACTATATTTGATTTTCTCAGAAAGACTTATTAACGTTGGGCTGCAAAACAACAAATTGTGAAAATCGATTCAAAATTAGGTTGAAAAATTCTTGGGGGCAAGAGTGTTATGATGGCAAAGATCCTGACTTGATATACTTCAAGATTAGTGGAGTCCAAGTTGGAGTTTGGCATGAAATTTCTTAAAAGGAGCGTCCTGCAGACCTCCCATATCTGGCCTGCTGTTAGTCTCTCCCTTGTAATAAAATGTTGTTTTCTCTGAAAATGTATGTTTATTTAACTAGGTCTCTTTTTGCTTCACAATCTGGATTCCATTCAGTCAGTTACCACTCCAATTAACTAACAATTATTTAACATTAACAGTAATTACAGACGCCAGTTAAGCGCCTACAGATGTCAACTGTTAGCTTTGTACCTAATCACTCAATGAAATGGAGAAAGTTCAACAAACATCAATTAGCCAAGCAATTAGTATGAGGTAGGAAAGAGCATGTTATCGTGTGTGAGCTGATTCAATTTATTTTATTTTGTCAGTAAAACACACACACGCAGACAAGCAGCAATAAGTTGCTGAGATTAGATAAAGCTGCATTGTTTTGCTGTTTATACAAGATTTTCCCCCTCCTCTTCTTTCCCTTACGTAAGGTAAATGTGCTTTGCCAGGCGTTTGTTATCTTATCAAATGCATTTCATTTCAATTGGAAAAGCCCAGCAATGTCATTCGCAGAGGAGACGCAAAGACTGCTACAGCAGTTTGACACCGGTAGACGTGAGTTTTACCCCAGCAGAACGGTCGCCTTAGCAAAGTTACTTCCACCTTAATCTGAGTGTTAAATCAAGGACCGTGCAAACACAAAAGCGCTTAGGCAACAAATCCGCGCTTTTAGATAATACTGAACAATATTAATTGGTGCCTTCGTGTGATTCAGCCATGTATTTAATGCGGATATTCGGTTGAATCACTTCAGGGAGCAAAACCCATTTGGGCTCTGCAACAGTTTGCTTGGTCTGTGCCTTGGTTTTTCCTCGGGCAGCACAGCTGCACAAGGGCTACGTCGACACAACCTGCGCTCTCCCGGCGCGGCTCCGGTGGGAGCAGCCTGCGCCGGAGGAGGGGAAGGAGGGCGAAGGGGATTTAAATTCATACTTAAGATTAAATACTGATACTTAAGGAGAAAAAAAACCCAAAATTTAAAAGAGTATTGTGAAACTCCAGCCTTCATTTGGAGTCACAGTACTTCCAACAGCAGCAGGTAACTGTATACCGCATGTTCATATGGTTTAAAATAAAAAAAGAAAAAAGAGTAGGAATGGGCCATAAATTAACTTTACCTTCAGGCAGAAGCAGTGCATTTCTAACCATCACCCAAGGTGTATTGCAGGCCTCTCTCTTAAGACCTCTTGAAGACTGTAGACCACTCTCCTGTGCAGAAAGTGCCCGGGGTGCAACGAGCCACCTACCCAGGGGTGCGCGGACGTGCCAGGTGCCCAGCTGTGTAACTAACCCGTCGCTGTAGTCCGTTTTTCTGTAGGATCTGAGGTCTTCTCGCTTGGCACGATTTAACACTCCTTCCTCAAGCTGTCTTATGTTAAACTACTGTTAATGGGGGGGGGGGGGGAAAACCCTCCAAAGTATCCCATTTCCTTTAGTTATGTATCAAAGTGTTGACACTCTGGATGTCGGGAGAAGTTTCATAGAGGCAGCGATATGAAAACTCTTTTTTTTTTAAAAAAAGTCTTCATTGTTGCTCCGAAAATCAACGCAAACAGGCTGCTTTTCCCCTGTTTCTAAGCCGTCCCCCGAACAAGAACGCCTTTCAGCTTCCTCGCAGCGCCGACATAGCTCAGACGCCTCGCCGCATAAAACGGGCCCACAAAGTACGATATTATTTTATCGTGCGGGCTGCCCACAGGAGTCGGCCGAGTTATTTGCATTAGTCATTGTTTTCCGAAGTGTGGGAATAGAAGCGGGGAACCACAGGCAGGCCGCTCGCTCGCTTTCCAAAGGCTCCCCTGGCTTTTTAAAAGCACATATACATATATATATATATACACACACACACACACACACACACAAACATAAAACACGTGAAGAGAACTTTAACTCTGTGACCTAAGTGCAATAATATTTATCTGAGGGGGCAGGAAGGCTGAAATAAAGCCTCAAAGTGAGAGCTACCGTGTCCGTCCCAGCGGGAACGCCTACGTCGCCGGGGATGATGCTTTAAACCGGTAAATCGTTAACTTTCTCGCTGCTCGGCGCAGTTTGTCGGGAGGGGAGGGAAGGCTGCGAGACGCCGCGGCTTGTCGAGGCAGGGAGAGGGCTGCCGGGGGGCCGGCTTGGCCTGGCGCGGCAGGACAGACGGACCCGGGCTGTCCTCGGTGAGGCCTCCACTCCGTAATGCGCTTCCTCACTTGACTAACTCGAAACGCTTGTTAAGGCCAAGCATCTCCTTAAGTGCTTTGCTGGCTGGGGGCCCCGGGAGCAAATCCTGCGGCACCCTCGAGACTTTCGGCCTCCCGGGAACTGCTTCTGCCTCCGTGTTTGGGCTCCAGCGCCGGTGCGTCGCCCGGGGACGCGTCCTGAGCCTCCGAGGGGGCCGGGAGGCGGCGGGGTCGACCCCCCTCGCCCTGCCCGGCCGCGGTGGGTCCCGCTCGCTTCCCCCCTCCTCGCTTCAGCTCTGGCCTTCGTGGCAGTCCTCTGAGCTGCCTGAATTTATTACCTCGCTCGAATATTAAACCCCGCGGGGGGAAAGGGAATGCTTTGGCGGCTGTCTCGGTGGAAGGGCTGACGCGCGCCGGAGTCGGGGCAAGGGAAGGGGCAGAAAGGCGCCGGCAGAGCAAGGTGAGGGGAGAGGGGCTGCCCCGCTTTTGGCACCGGCCCGCCGTCAGATCAGCCCAGGCGTAACTTCTAACTTCGCCCTGAAATCGGAACTCGCCCTAAAATCATTCAGTGCATGAAGCTATTTAGTGTAACATAAACTGTTTTCCAAGCTAAGCTTTGCTAGTAGTAACCTGTAGAGCGGCCAGGAGCACGCTGAGAAGTGCTTCAAGTAGTGAGTGATCGTGTTTCGGGAAGGGGCGTTTTGCAGCCTTCAACATGCTGTTGAAAAAAGCCAATGTAAATGTGTGCTTAAAAAGAGGCAAACAGAGGAGCAGATAAACTGATTTAAGTGCCCTTTAGAACAATAAATGGCCTTGACATTTGCTGTGAGAAGCAGGACCTGTGTGTGTGTGTGTGGGGGGGGGGGTTATACTTATCCAAAATATATTCTTCTAAAAATATATATTTTTGAGCCTAAGACCTAGACTCACATATTTAAGTGGGACCTGGGAAGAACTTCCAAGTCCAGGAGCGCAAGACTCCAAACACCCACCCGACTGATGGCACCTGTGTTTACTAGAGCAAGTTTCCCCAGGCACTTAAAATCTTGGTTTTAGGCATGCTCAGGACTTGTCCAAACCTCGTCAGGGCTGCCTGGCTTGTACCTGTTTACAGCCGAAGGAGCTCCCCGAACCAGATGTTATCCACGCGGTCCTATGTCCTGTAGCCACTCTGAGTGCTCGTAGACATACCCCCATAGAAGCAAGGGCCTCACGTAACGTGACCAGCAGAAGAAAGTGTCCTAATTACATGCCTGTAGTCGTTAACAGTCTTTGGAGCGTGGTCGTCCTCTGCCATCTGTGAGTGCCTCCATGACTCCTTTATGGTTTTTTTTGCAAAATGTCGTGGCTTCAAATGGGGTGCTTGGTGGTGTCAGGCTCAGCCAGTGGCGAGGTGGTGATGGTGTTTCGCCATGCTCGAGAGTACCCAGAGCCCTGTCCTGGGCACGCCACGTGAGCGCTGCCCATGGGAGGGAAGCGGGGAGGAAAAAGGAGCAAAACCACCGTCTTTGCTGCTGCTTTTTTCTTTTAATTAGGATTGGAGGACTGGGGAGAGGGAGGAGGTGTAGTGCTGCTGAGCTCCCGTGTCAATTTGGTATCCTTTCCAACTATTTAAGGTTAGCGGGCACTTTTGAAAATTGCGGCCAAAATATTTTGAGTGGTTTATAATAGAAAACATCTGCTGCAAAGGACGTTGCAGCCTAAGAACGGCTTTATAAAAATAGGTCTGACTAGCAAGAAAACCACAAATTAATCCTTAGTTCATTGACTAGGCTGTTAGTCCCATAAGCACTTAAACTTCATTTGTTAAAAGAAACAGCATTTTGGAAATCAAATGCAGATGAGCAAAGTACCCAGCTTTACTTCTTGCTTGCTGGTTTTTATCATTTGTTGTTCGTACAATCATCAGACTTCAGTGGGTATGATTGCTGCGTTGGCAGAACAGAAAAACCCTGTTGCTTTGGCATTAATCATATCAGGATTAGGTTTTGCTGGGCAGAAAAATGGCACCATTATGCTCTGCCCCATGATAGTAACTGGTTTTGTCTTCTCTCACTTGTATGGTTGAGATAGATGCTTATCAGAATCTGACTTTGGTAATTTTTCAGTGTAGTGCGTGACCTGGCTGTCTCTGAGAAGTGAGGTGAGAAGCTGTGCGAGTAGTACAACATCCTGTTTTGCATCTCAAACCTCAAGTTTAGGGCTGTGTCGACAGTTTAGATAACAGATCTGTTCGGCACTTTTGGGGTGGCACAAGGAGAACATTGTGACTGAGGGAACTGATCTCCAGAGGTGGTACTCTGTGAAAGAGATCTGCTTAAATCTTTCTGACCACATCTAGATGAGGTATCTGAATGACAGCGAGTGCTCTTGACGCTCTTCCTAGGGTCTGAACAGGTCTTATTTAGTTTACTGGGAGAAATGGCATGAATTCATGGGTTCTCACCTGTCCTCTTCATCAAATAAGAGAAAGGAGTAATCTTGGCCTTAATTTGTTGCCAGAAGTTGAGCCTTGTGTTTCTAACTTCCGGTCAAATGGATGTTAATTAATTTGGAGATGAGAATTGTTGCTGTATGAATACAGAACTTCCAGTTTCATTGGAATCCGGGAAAGAATTACTAAGTGAATGGGTGAGCGGAAAGCTTTTAGCATTTTGGAAAGAGCAATGTGGAGGGATAGTGCTGACCAGGTTTGCTGAATGTATGCATCAAGCAAGAATGAAAGCACGCTTGAAAAAATACTAGGAATCGCGCAACACCACGTATATACTCTTTCACCACAACCCAAGAAATCTTGTGATTACATCAGACATGTTTCAAGCAGGTCATTCTGGGTAGAACTGTTTTTGAAGACTGCGGTTCTTGAGTAACTGGCTCATTATAATCCAGTTTATATTTGAACAGTCACGTCTGATTGCAAAAAGGGTGAACAACCCTTAGAATACACAAGCAATCGCATGTAAGCTGCTAGACTGATTAACTCGTCCTGATAACAGTCATGTAACTGTGCCGGAGGTGCTTCTGCTCGTGGTGGTGCTCTGTGTACCTAGAACACATATTTCATAAGTCATCCACTGCCTATTACCATGAGTAAGTAGGCTCCTGTTGACTTAACTGTGTTTGGATTAGGCTTCAAGATAAATCATCAGCTCTTGGTATAGAAGCCCGTATTTGAGCATTTAGGAGGCTAAAACAAATCCAAATGGCTGTATGGATTGAATTAGAAAACTCTCACTTGTTTCTTAGTTGCAAAGATAGCTTTTCTCATCTTACAGGTTTGCTCCATGCTCTGGCCAGTTTTCCTTTCTAGCTATTGTACCTGCTGTTGTTTTTTCCCTGCGGTCTCTCTAGATACCATATGCCCAAATTAGCAGCTTATGAGTTTGCAGTCTTGGAGGGACAAGAAGTGAGAGTGCTCATCTCTGCTGAAAGTAATGGAATTGGAGCTGCTTATTATTAGTGCCAACATCCTTATGGAGTGTTTTCCTATATAGGCGCCTGCATGAATATTTTATGAAAATAACTATCTTCTCACAGTGACATTCTTTAAAAGATCATGGCCAAATGCTGTCAGGTTGACAAGTGCTATCTCCTATGATGCAGAGGGGAAGTGATGCAAGTTTTCTGCGGATAAAACACATTTTGATCAATAAGAAAAACCTGCATCGCTTCCTATGGGGTTTGTACAGCTATTTCTGAAGGTTGCTTCTATAGAGCTGAATCCTGTGAGATGTTAAGCACGTTTGTGGGCATTGTGGGTGTGAATCCAACGTACTGGGCAGCAGGATTTGGAGCAGTCGCCTATGAATAGCAGGTAGAGAGGATTCCTGTCCTAGCCTACTGCCCCCAAAGGCTCTCCAGTGTATTTGGTTTGTTGTGAATCTTGCTCTTCCAGTGACGGTTCTCGACCGACTTGCTATTTTTCTCTTTTTCCATATCTTCTGCCTGTATCTATATGTTGAGTCTTACTCTTAAATAATAGGGCTTTGGACCATCTTTCATCCTGTTTGTACAGCACCACACACAGTGGAATCCCGGCCCTCAGCCAGGGCGTGTGGGAATCACTGCAGTACAATTAAATAATGATAATAATTATCTGGCAAGCTGTTACAGTTGTCTGCAAAAGGCTGGGTAATATGTGCATGTGGGACAAGTCTGTACATCTTCTGAATTAATAAAAAAAAAAAAAAAAGAGTTTGTCGGCAATCCAGCACATAGTAAATTAACACCTTGTGTAAATGTTTAGCTGACAGCTTTAAGGGCTTTTGGCATTATAATAGTTAAGTTGGTTTTCTCTGTCTTCACATGCCCTGTCCGGCAACTCATCTTATTCAAATAACCTAATTGCTCTCCAGTCTTTCAGCAGCGCATCATCTTAGCACCTAGCTGCCAAGACAGTTATTCACCTCGAGGCCTCATTATGTTTTGCCAGCACATCGGGGGCCAAAAATAACTTGACAGTATCAGCTCGATACCTCGGTCTCTAAATGACAAACAAATAATTGGGTGAGGCAAACCCCAAGCACAGTGCAGCTGACACGGAGCGCCGAGCGCCGAGCCCTTAACGATAACAGGCGCAGCTCTGCCTGGCTCGTGTCAGAGCAAATCTTTAAGCCGTAGCTAGCGCCGCGGCGTGCGCGTGACAGCTTTGGAGATAGCACGCTAGTTATTGCAGCGAGTGAGGTGGGTCTCTTCTGCAGCCCGTGACCGGTCACTGTCATTCTCCTGCAGGTCAGTGGCTGACAATCTCGGAACAAGGATTTAACAATAGCATTAAAAATAAAAATAAAAAAAATCGCACACGTACTGTCATCCAAGATGGCTCATGGGTGGGCCAGGAAACGATCCATCTTCCCCTTTTAATCTGATATTGTAATTAATTTAAAGTTGATTGCTGTGAGTGGCTGTGCATACTTAAAAATTAGATTAGCCAGTAAATTGTCTCTAATGATGGCTTTTATTGCTCCGGTAGTTTACACAAAAGCAATGTGCCTTTCTTTGGAGTGTGTTAGGGCATCCTGAGAATGCAGGGATGGACTGCGTCGAAGGTCAGTTATCCACAAATTTGAGATTTCCCCAGTAAGACAGACACTTTTTTTGCTGTCACCGCCCTTCAGCCCGGGGTGCCGTGGCTCCCCCCTTTGCAGCCCGCATCGGGCATCGCTCCGCACGGCGTCCTGGCAAACGCAAAACTTTTGGGGGCTGGTTGCAGCCTGGGGCTCCGCTCTATCCAGAGCGGTGCAGCTGCGCGCAGTAAAGCACCCGAGAGAACTTTAGTGCCTTACTGCTTATTATGGTATATTACTAATCCTGTATGACTTAGTGCATGCGATAAAACAGAGTGGCTCCATTAAGAGGTGTGCGACAGATGCCGTAACTTGAAATTTCTCGGAATTGCTGTGTTTCTTAGCACTAATGTTACTTCCTATGTGCGTGCGAGTGAATATCAAAGCAGGGTTTTCAGCCACATAAATACTAGGTGCATATGCACACGGGCTATATTAGCAGCCTAACAAGGGAATTACCGTTATCCCGCTCAAATATTTTTGCTTGCTTTTTAGGCATAGTCAATGGTAGTAAATAAATAGCGGGGCAGACGAAGAAGGAGCTTCGCGTTGTTATTGTAAGTTGTTCTAAGCGATGCTAGCGCAGGGGAAGGTTAGTTATTTTGGCAAAGAATCTATAGCATTTTTCTGCAGCGTTTTATGATGCTTTTGCTGCTAGCAGTTAAAACTAGGAGTGGCAAAAGGACTTGAGGCAGATAGCAAAGTAAACTTCAAAGCTTACCAAAGATCAGTCTAATTTGTAGGTGAAAGTTTGCTTTCGTAATTAACATGCCCATATTGTTTATTCTAGTAAATATACATAGATAAAGCAATTTGCAAATGAACGCAAGTATACGACGCCGAGAATACGATTCAGTCTCTGAGCTGACTCTTCGGGAGGATGATAAACAGAGTTTAGTAGTTTTCATTTGAAAATTTGGGTTCTGTTTACTTTCTCTTTGCTAACTGTGGGAAATGTGCAGAGCACTGCTTTAAATCAATAATTTATCACTATATATTCATTTTCTCTCCGCAACTTAAACTTTGTCCTTTGTAGGTAGAGTGAATGTATTCTGTTAGGCTATGATTTTAATACATAAAAAGCATGCAGATAACTTGCTCTGACAGGCAGAAGGTGAATGATTGCACTGGATCTGAGGCAGTTTATACTTTTTTTAAACAGAAAGAAATTGCTTCTACTCTATTTACCTTTTCCCCCGAGGAGCAAATGTGAGGTGTAGGCATCACATACTTCTTGACATGTCGTATTAGCGTTTTCTATTCATCACAGCAACGCAAAGCCTGGGAGCAAGTTTACTCGAGGCTATTTGGTGGGGTGACGTGCTGAACCTTGCCTTGTAAACAGAAACATTCCCGTGATTTTATTCAAAAGTAAGTATCAGGCTAAATCTCAGCTTTGCAGAGGAGCGATTCCTGTCGTGTTGTGAAGATCGCCTTGACTCTGGGAATGAGCAGCAGCAGGATCTGAGCCCCTCGTGTTTAACTGCAAAACTTTAAAGCTAGGAGCAACCTAAGAGAATAACTCACTTAAAAAGTGCAGTTTATAACGCGTACAAAAATGGAGCAGAGGGTGTTTGGAACAGAAAGTCCGCATAAGTGAATTTTATGTATGTCCTGCAACTTCTAATGCAAAAAATGTTGATAGGAAAAAGTGAGACTAAGTAACAAATAAGACATTTGGAAGTATTCAAAGAGATAAATAACCGTCATCAAATTATAGGGAAAATTCTTCAATCTTCAAGCAAGTATTCCTTGAGTGAGGGTTTGGGGGGTTTTTTGGCCCACAGAATTGCCAGGGAACATCTTTTAATGTCATTCATGTCATTCCTCAGTATAAACTTTCCCTGCTTAAACCAGTGCAAGACCTCATGAGGACACTGTTATTTTGTCAGTGGCATATTTGACTCGGCTTATATGTGTTAACTGATTTAAAATCTTAACTGATAAAGCCAGGCTTTGGTGGGTTTGCCCGTCCAGACCACCTCTCTCGCCAGTTTAACACTCTTAAATTGCTTTTTTAATTAATGCTGTACAAAGCCTGCCCCGGTTGCTAGTCCAGTCAAGCAAAATGAAAGGAACGGCAGATGGTCTGGGTGTTACGCTGGCAGAAAAGTCGATACTTTGGGACAAAATCTGCTTTCAGCTTCGCTTGTGTAATTCTAAATAACACGTTCGAAATTAGCTTACATGGATTTCTGGAGGTGAAGACATGATAAAAGAGTTAAGTCTGATGTTAAAATTTCAGATCCCTTTTTCTCCTGTACAAAAGGAATCAAAGATTCAGGCGTTACTTGGACTAGTTAAGTTTTCAGGACAAAAGGTTTTACAGTTATGTCCTATTAAAATAATTTTACCTCGAAGGTAAACCAAAATTACATAGCCTCATCTTTTTCCTAAACCTTTACTGGAATGCAGTTTCAAATGCATATATCTGTGTATGCTTTCAATAATGCTCTGTAGTTTGACATGGGATCTTGCCAAAAGTGAAATCATTGATGAAGTCCAGAGGGTATTTATGCAGATCCGAAGCTGTTCATTACGTCTATTTTTAAGTACGTTGCTGTGTTGATGGCAAGGGGAATTTGTTGAAACCTGTAGCGTAAAACTTGTAATTTTGTTTGCTAACACTTGCAAAAGATTACAAATCTGATCCGAGGCCCTTTGAAGTCCAGGGGAGTAATGGGATCATTAGCTTAGGAATTAGTACGTGTTTTTCTAATGTAATACTTTTACATGATGCTCTGGGAAAACCTCCCCCTCGCGTCTCCTCCCGGGCGGAGAACACACACAGCAGTAACGGTACGGCGGTGGCTTTCCCGGAGGCTGAAGATTTGGCCTCTCCAAAGTCCATAACTTCTGCCATTGTATAATTTTAAAAGGAATAGCCAAAAAAAGTTCTGCCTGTTCTCCAAGCCAGCTTTGTGGCTAACACAGACAACTGCTTTGCCGCAGGAGCGTGAAAGGTGCGTTCTGAAAATTTCCTATGTCAACATGCTGCCTGTTCCCCGGAAAAGATGTTTTCAGAAGCATCTGGAGTCAGTGTTTTTGTACGGGAACATCTCTGCTTCCTGGCGATGGGCACAGCAGTGTTAGAGATTTACGGACTTGCCCTTTCTAAAGCGATTGAAACAAAGGGTCGCTGGAGCCGAAAGCGAGGGCAGTTTTTCATCCTGCCGAATGGAAACGGCCTCGGCGTTGCAGCAGGATGCAAGCATGAGAAAATAACGTTCTGCATATCTTCAGAAGCAAAAGAGATTTTCAGTTTGCTGCTGGTGTTCGGTTCTCCGCAGGTATTTAATGGGTTTTGCTGAGACATGCTCCCCGTTGTAAAATGGTTCTGGAGCTGTGACAGACTTTGCTCAAGGCGAATTCTTTTCATTAAAAAAGGATTTAACTAATTAGACCCGACTGTCGACTGACAGGTTAATTGATAAGGGAAGTGGGCCCAGTAACCCGGAGGTGAGATTATATTGGGACTTTAAATCTTTATAGTCCCTGGTAAAACTTAGGCTTCCCCTGGAATGTCGGAAAAATCGTGCTGGCTTTTTCAACAAGGCCTTGTAGTGCCTGCAAAGGTTTGCAAAAAGCTGCACTTCCCTCACGTTCGTTTTTCAAAGCAAAGGCCTGATCCAGCCAGTTTTTCTCCTAAGATAAAGCTCGTTGAAGCAGATCCAGTGAAGCTGCTTTGCACGTTTGCACGGTTGGGCCCACGTATAGTTTGTATAGTTGGGCTGCCCAGTAGTTTACATGCAACTTTTTTGTTTCTTCAGTTACCTAAACTGAAAGTTAATGTATCTTATTCTTAACTGTTGAAATAAGTAATCGCTTAGTCCGATAAATATTAGTTCTGGAGCCACTCCTTACTTATAATTTACTTTTTAAAATGGAAATGAACTTGGAAGTGTGTTTACTGATTGATAGGAAGGAAGCTGGACTATAGGGAGCCCGGCTGTGTGTACACCGAGAATTGCAGACGGATCCGTGCTCCGGTGGAAAGCCCTTTCCAAATACAGCCGGTGACCGTGAGTGTCGGGCAGGACGACTTCTGCTGGTTATTCTTTCAGCCGTGTGGAAAGCATGTTTTACAGGGTAGCTACAAAATAACAAAAAGACCGGTAATTATGGCAGGGCCTGGAAAAATCGAATTGCAAAACTATCTGACCACCATACAAAGTCCACCAAAAAAATAAAAATAGAGTGTGGTGGGTGAAAGCCGCTCGCCCATGTTTGATGCTTCCTGTTTTGGTTATCACTTAGATCTGAGCATTAACTTCATTTGTTTTCAGGTGTCCAGATAACATCTAGGCTCAACAGAAGTTGGCTAACAATATAAACGCTAGTTTTGGAGTGACAAAAGAGGAATCATGCCAGTGTCAGATTATGGGAAAGAATTAGAGAAAGGTACTGGGCACAAAGGTCACTCTCACTTTTGCTGCTTTAAAAACCTGAATGTAGTTTAAACCTAGTTTTTGTTGGTCTTTCTAAGGGAAACCACAGGTATAAAGAAACATGTCTTGCTTTTCCTGATAAGGTGAGAGCAGCATGTCGCTCATGAATTAAAAGGAAGAAATTTCAGCTGTTGTAAATGAAGTGAACGTTAGCTAATAATAATGTAAGTTTAGTTTGGAGGGGTTTCCTGAAGAGTTATAATAAGTGTCATTTTCATTGGCGTACTAAGGCTTTGCTGTGAGAGATGAGACCTGTCTGGCACAGTCCTTCCCTCTTGGATAGTGTTAGATGTATGAGAGGTCTGGTTTGCATATATCAGTAAAGTCAACCCTGCTACAATGTCAAAACATAATAAGTCGGTCCTATCTTAAAGTCTAAACCCCCTTTGTTTTTCTTTTCCTTTTCCTTTTTTTCTCCTTGCACTCCATCTAAAATAAATAGCTGAAAATAGCTGAATGAATATAATCCATTTCTCCAAAGGAAGAAAAATAATTGCCTCCAGACTTCTAGCTTACCTGCCAAATTGCATCCTGATGTGAATTACAATGGACAAATTATAATCTTCTGAGACGGGGGAAGAAATAATGGAGTCTGCAACTGGCCCTTCCCTGGTAGGCACAGTCAAAATGAAACTAAACTTGGCAAGTGATTTGCACTCACGTCAGGGAAGAGTTGGTCCCCAGGTCATCCTTGAAAGGCATTGACTTAGGAGTGCGAGGGCGATAGCTTGCGCTGCACGCTGATAGCCTGAGGTTGAGCAGAAGGCAGTTTCAAGTACTATCAGCATTAGGCAGACTGCAAGCTCTGTATTCCTCCACTTAAAAGAAAAAAACAAAAAAACAACAGGACAAAACAATGACACTAAAAAACACAAAGGGGGAGAGATGTCTAACCGGGGAGTCTCGTGGTTGCACAGATGGTCTTGCCAAGGCTTCCCCCGAGTGATGGAACGGGTGGGGATAGCCATGTCAGCAAGGTTTGAGCACCTGTCTTCAGAAAGTTCAGTATTTCTGTTTCACCTCCAGCACGGGGATGTTCTCTTGCTCAGCACTGCTCAGGCCACGCTGCTGTACCTGTTTCAGGCTTCTCTGTGTTACTTAGGAGAACCATGATGTAGTAATGTTGTAACAGCCGGTCTGTGGGCTATGTCTTAGTTGACTTTGTAACCCAGTGCTTTGCTTAAATGTAAAGCAGTTTCAGGACGTGCTTTTGTCATCTTACGTAGCTGTGAAATAGCTGCACGTATTTTGAAATTGCAGTAATCACGGAGACGGTTGTTTTGGCAAACTGTCAGAGATATTTCCATAATGTGTTTCAGATCTGGTTACAACTCTTGTTCTGTTTTTAGGATTTGAGTGACTTCAGCAGGACTCAAGGTGCTGAGTGCAATATCTCGCGGGTTGGACAGTGCAGGGACATGGGACACTGGAGGTATTTGCTTCCAGGAGGTCCTGTTGAAGGGAGAAAACTAATGCTGAATGATATCGGATCATAAAGTTTTGTTTTGAACTCCAGAAAATACCAATGAAAAGAGCAAAATTTCATTTTCAGATGGGGGAGTGTTTTATGCACAATGTTTCCACTGACCCAACTCAAAGCCCTGCTTTGTTGGCGCCTAAGTAACTTGAGCCACTGTCTAACAAGCCTTTCACTGTAAAATTTAAGAATAGATGCAAGCTCCAGCATAAAGTGCAGGGTACAATGTGGCATTGACTGTGTGAACAACCTCAAAATGTTATCATTACCCTGTATAAAGGACCCAGACGGTAAGCCAGAATGGCTTAATGAACATGGTAGCTTCTGCAACACCTGCAGTGCATGATGAGGTTTTTTTCTTTCAGGGCACATGCAAAGAGTAAAATGAAGGATTATCCTTCTTATTTTAAAACATACGCATTCTTACTTCACATGCATGATGGATTCACAGATGGTATAGATATGCATGCAAATTCATACATGCGTGTTATGATTTTCCAGCCCTTTCAGAACTGTGATTACATCTACTTTTTTTGTGGACTGTGGTCCAGGTGACTTCCTAACCTCCTACACAAAAGTGAAAGGATGTTCAAAACATACAGTCATTTTGTAGCCTTTGCTGAAAATCAGAAACTCTCTGGTGTTTTACTGTTTTTCTCCGTTTGCACAGTAAGGTACATTTAGGTGTGACCTCAAAATGCACACCAAAAATACTATCAAAAGACTCTAATTCTGCCTCAGTTTAGGCAGCGTGGGTAGTTTTGTTTAAGAGGTATCCCACTGGCTGAAACTGGAAAGTCAGAAGCCCAGTTAAGAGCTTTTTACCCAACCCAAGTTACCTAAAAATGATTCTGAACTTTGTTTTGTGGTTGTTTTGGGAGAAAGGTGCTACCATTAAAGACGATGCTGCGTAGAAGAATTAGCCTGGGAAAAAAAGAGGGCAGTGAATTCTTCCAGACTGGGTTATAGATAGCAGGAGCCAGCACAAGAAGAAGGAGATCCTAGGTTACATTCCACTGTAAAACGGATTTACTGGTCTGGGGAAGAATAACACCACTAGTATCCATAGCAGTTTCTAGAGCAGCTGTGATAGTTCAATTTTTAACCTGAGGACGATTCAATGTCGTTTGATAAACTCGGTTTGGAAGATGGTATTGTTGCAGTAAGCAATTTCTTAGGGGAACATGAACTGTAAAGGTTTATTAGTAGGTTGTAAAACAATTATTTGTTTGTGTGCTTTCCCCCCTCAGGAATCTTTCCCTTTATATTTTCTAAATAATACAAGACATTCTTGGCAGCAGAATCCCCACAGTGGTTAATGTCAGATTGTTATCAGATTTGGCAGTGATTGTTTTCTAATAATATGTATGTTTTTCCCTTGCTGCCCATGTAAAAGTGACAGTTGGCTGCAACTCAATGCAAGATTAAAAAAAAAAAAAGGTCAGCACTAGCCATTCAGATCACTGAAAACGTGATCTAGTTAGCTCAGACCTTTCTTGCCATTTATCTGCCTTTTAGTTATCTAAGGAAAGGATTTCCAAGAAGCAGATGTCATGGGGTCTGAATTCCTCTTGGTTTTTAGTGAAGGCGAGGTCCTATTCAAATTCGGGCTTGAAAGCGATCTTTTCTAGACTCCCAACAAAAAAGCTGATAAAACTCATAATGTACATTGTATTATTGCTCTTATTTTTAAGATTTATCAAGATGTTTTAATTTAATAAGCTTCACAATACCCTCTTTAAGTGATTAGTATCTTCTCTGGGATAACAGAGGGGGGGACAGAGGCCCATGGATGGAAAATGGCCAATGCAAGCCGACGGACGGCAGGATTGTGCCATTCATGATTTTGCTGGGCAGGACCTCATTTCTGACGTTGCCCTGTAGCTTGCCCATGGAGGCATGCCTCGCAAGGCATGTGAGGGGAGGAGATGGCCAGACTCTCCTCCTGAGGGAAGGCTGGGGCAAAGTTCACAGAATCACAGAATGGTTGAGGTTGGAGGGACCTCTGGTGATCGTCTAGTCCAACCCCCCTGCTCAAGCAGGGTCACCTAGAGCATGTTGCCCAGGACCCTGTCCAGACGGCTTTTGAACATCTCCGAGGATGGAGAATCCTCAGCCTCTCTGGGCAACCTGTTCCAGTGCCCTGTTCAGAATAGGGTCCAGGTTTCTGATTTTTCCTGTTTCCCAGTCCTACAATTAGTTTGTGAGTCTGCTCTCCCAACCTGAATCAATCCAACGTGGGAAGTCTTTCCGCTTGGCACCTACAGTTTCTCCAATGGCTGAGCTGCCCAAGGAGCTAGGGAGGAATGATCCTCTTTTGCATCTTCCACCATGTGGCTCTGAAAATGCAACAGCTGTCAGAAACCTAAACTGAACCATCAACTTCTCGGCACCAGACTGTTTCCTAAACAAAGCACTCTGATTACAGATATTAGACATCTCCCCGAGGAACCCGGGCTACTCCCACAGCTGCCGTTTTCCTCTAGAAGTGAACATGAAAGATAAACTGAATCTGATCCTGGGGCAGGATTAACAACCTGTGATGTGTCACATCAGAGGGGAAAGGGCAGCATTTAGAGCTCCTCTCAGCTGTTGTGGCAACAAAACCAAACAGAAGAAGAAGATGATTGCCAACACCACCACGCAACATCTTTCAGAAGGGGATTAAGCGGCTGAATGCGCTTTCTAGACTTAAAGCGATACTGTGTTAAATATAACCCTTTTAGAGTATTTCTTCCGGGGGATTATTTTGAAAAAGCACTGTGGCCCTGGATCAGTGAGAATCCCTTGATGCTAGAAGTATTAACTATGAACAAGAACATTAAGTGAGCCTGAGATATCGTGAGTTATTTTTCGCCTTATCAGTCTTCATCTCAAGATTATTAGCAAGATGATCCTCTCTTCTTGTCCTTGTGGTATTCTCAGCCGGAAGATTAACTATCGCAAATGTTTTACAGGGGGATTTTAGTCTTATTAATGAAAACATTATGAAGCGTGTGCTTTGTTTTAATTTAGTTAACTATATTGGAATTTAAAATCTTGAAGACATTATATTCTTCCAAAAAAAAGAAAAGATTCATTTACCAAAAATAGGCTTTTTTTTTGTGAAAACATGGGTTGTTTGACAAAGAGGTGGTTATACATGATAACCCAACCCCAAATGAAAGCCTTAATGATGCATGGCGGCAAGCTAGAGTATGAACAGACTGGCATCAAGTTAAAGATGATGAATCCCTTGAAGATTTAATTTCAAGAAGATAGGAAGGATGGAGAAAATATATTTTTCTTTCTCTCTGATCCTGTAATTTTTGTGCATCAAAAAATGGCGGTTGACTTCAAACTCTTTTACTGTGAGAGCTTTGCTGGAATCTTCCCCTTTTGTTGATATTATGAAGTTCCTGCCACAATTTGGGAATATAGTAAATCCTCAAAGACCCTGTAATAAGCAAACCTGGAGCAGAATATAGAGGTTTTAGTGTTAAATCAGAAAACCATCCTTCAACTGTTAGGGTTAAGTATTACATTGTATTCAAACCTGAATTACTTGCTTATATCTTCATGCAACTATCTAGAGATGGGTGTAGGTTTACAGTGAAATGTATTTTGTTGTTTTTGACTTGCATGCCTCTGAGAACCTGAGTGTCTACATAGTAGTAGGAGACCTGAGGCTTTTGGGATGGGAGAAGAGGGGAAGCTCTTTTTTTTTTTTTCTTTGGCACACAGTTGTATTTCTGTAGCCTACCCAACGTGAAACTTAAATTTGGGACAGGGAAAGAAGAGTGTCAGAAGTGGTACCTTTTTCAAGAAATATACTCCAACTCAGTAAATGCATGAAATTCAGTGGATCTACCCTACTTGAATGAATTTACCAAATAATATAACGTGAAGAAAAGAGCGGTAGTCCAGGGAAACAGGAGGAGAAATTTCCTAGATCTGCTGCGATACATGACTCTCTGAGCGACCACTTAAAACCTTCCAAGAAGCAGTGGAGAGCTTGAGACCACATATCTTTCTAACAGGGTGGATTGCATATTGCATTTCAGATAGACTTTTAGACCGTAATATATATTTTTTGAGTAGTGAACCAAGGCCCGTTGTGCAGGGGGCTGTACAAACGCAGCAGAGAGGATGTCCCGCTGTTCTCTTTGCGAAATGGCATTGCAGACTGGGTACTGGGATGACGTGTATTTAGCAGCCCCGTAAGATTTAAAGGAGAGAGAGAGAGACATATCTCCATTTTTAAAAAGTCTGATGGTGAAACACTTTATTTATGCTGAATAAATAGACGCCTCTAACTATCAGTTTCTTGATCAGCTGAGATGTGATCGCTCCATGGAAAAAGACATGGTGAAATGAAAGGTTTACCTGGGATACTAATTTGTTACCTGTATTGAAGGAACATACTGGGGAATGTTAGGCATTTCCACTGAAATCTGCCTTGTTTAAAACATGGTGTTACTTGTGCTTGGTGACATTAAGTTGATACCAGTATTTCAGAAAGTGGTACTTTTCCTTTTGAGTCAGTATTTAATCACTGCTCACACATCACGTTGGGGTATCTCTCGGCGCTGCACCACCCGTTGTGTAGATGGGTTGATATTTTGAGCTCTCACATACCAAAATGTGAACTGCCCCTGTTCTCACACACTGGTGATATTTAATTGGATGTTTGAAACTCATTTTTCAAAAAGTGGCACGCTGGGAGGTTGGGTAAACATAAAACTGAGCATTTTTTGTCATTGAGTATTCTTTGGTATCTTTTAAAGATGATGTTTGCTAGCTGTAGTGACTAGTTCAAAATCAGCTGTCGATATTCTGCCTGCCTAACTTCCCCCTGTAGTTTCCATCCGGTATTACTTTAAATGCTCTTGAAAAAACCCCTGCAGTGATTCACCCAGAGAAAGTTGCATTTAACTGATGGGTGAAGTACTTTTGCAACATCTCTTCTGTTCACTGTAGCATAGATACATTCTTTCTTTCTTTCTTTCTTTTATGTGTTTCCGGTCACTTAAACAGCTTAAAGTTTGTTCAAAATACCATTTCCTGCAATTTGAAAAGCAACTTTTTACTGTAAAAAGCTGTAAAATGCCCAGGATAATGTTACGTACAGAAAGCGTAGCCCTGGAAGGAATCAGTGTTGCAATGGCTTTGCGGTTACATCATCTGCATCATTAGTGGATCTTAACAACAGGCTGTTGTCTGCTCTTAGAGAGGCCCTTGCCACTATTAAGAAAGCTGAATTACCGTGAAGTCATAATAAGATGCAGCGTTACTGCCTTTCATGATTTTATCAGGAGTCTTATGATTTTATTTCTTGATCTTAGATCCTGAAGTAATATGATGTGAAAGGCACTCCCTTCCGTGAGACTAAGAAATGAAATACAAATAAAGAAAACCCTGAATATACCTGTCATGGTTTTTAAGACACTTTTATAGGAGAAAAGCATTGACTCACGGTAGTTTTGTATACTTGAGATTGCCAATATTGCAAAGTTTGGTCAAGCAGTAAGAAGCAATGAAGCATCTCATATAGGCATAATTTTATAGCTTGTGCATATTTGCCATGAGTTGCACAGAGTCCCTGTGTCCCAGGTTGCATCCCTGATGTCCTACACATCCGCGAAGCTGCTCATTGCTCTTGCAGCTGCAGCTGGGTTGCAGAGGCCGTTTCTTTGCCAAAAGCCTGGCCGCTCTTATAGCCAGATAGATGCTAGGATGCCTCACTGGTGTGGTCCCTCCAGGATGCTCTACTGGAGGAGCAGTTGTGCTCTGGACCCTGCTTCCCCTAGTGCAGCTGCTCTCCTCTAGCTTATTCTGGCTTGTCTCAAACTGAACAGACTACAAAAGCGAAGGTGCAGTTGTGCCAGCCTAACTGCATGTGTGTGATGGGCTTTGCCAGCACAGCTATAGGTCCTGACTCGCAATTTTTGGCAGACGCAGCGAGGCGTTTATGAGATTATCGCTCCTGCTGTCCTCCGGGCCCCTCTGCGGGAGCTGCACGCTCCGTAATGGAGGTGACAGAGCGGGCGGTGTGTCTTCGCCCAGCTGTGTGGGGCCACAGCTCAGGCTGCTAGTGTCAGCTGAAAGAGCTGCTGAGCTCAATTCCTCCATCAGGGTTTCACCTGAAGCCACTGAGGATCCGGCATATGGTCCCTGCTACTGTCACACCTCCTCGACAGTGACTCCATCAGAAAGGGGCACCAGATATGACTAGGGATAGTACCAGGTAGCTGTCACTGCTAAATATGCACGAAACTCGATATTTCTGTTGTCACTGAAACATTTCCTTGTACCTTTGCATGCTGTAGATACGCTAGCGTGCACGAGTAGCGTCCGATCTGTGTTTCAACGCAATGCTGTTGTGCACGTAGCCGTGGAGAAAAAGCCAAGGAAACTTTCTCCCTGAACATACCAGAGGGGAAGCAGGATTGCATCCGATTTTCTGCCATTAGAGTAGGTCACCAGTCTTCTTGGCTCACTCCTAGCCTCGAAAGAGAGACCCATAAAATAAGACAAAGGAATCAAAGTTTGTTCATTCCTCTTCTTTCTGTCGTTTAAAACTGAATACGGATTGTCCGTTACGGACAACCATTTGGGGAAGAAACAGTGCTGAGATCAAGCAGTGAAATCCTATCAGGAATTGCGCTAGGTTGTTATCGCGTTTGTTGAATAATCAAAGTGAAAGACTGTAATGCTATTTCTGAACAGAAAGCCCTGCATTTTTTCCTGTCACACCAGTACTAATACTACCAGAAACTACTTTGCAGCAGCTGCTACTCTGAATAGTAAACTCGTACAAGGGCACCCTTTATTAAATCTGGAGCGATGGGAGCTGAATAACCGAACAAATCGGGCCCTGGAATGTTTCGGTTTGCATTGGCAGCCGCGCGCAGAAGCGCTGAGATAAAAGTCCTGCCTACGGCACCCGGTATTAACCAAGCCATCCCTGTGAAATGCATCCACTTATTTAAGTATATCTAACAGCTCCTTTGAACAATAGCATTATTTTGTTGCTTTGTGGTTTCTTTAGATCATTTCAAGCACCAGTGTAACTGCTGCAATCCAACATCTTTTGGGCTAAGGTGGTTTTAAAGTTGTTGTGAAAAATAATGGCTTTTAAGTATTGGAAAAACTTGTCTTGCAACACCGTGCACATCTGATATGTGACTAGGAAAACGTAGTGGAAAATGCTGCTCTGTATTTATTAAAAGGCTGCTGAGCAGCGAGATGGCAGGCTCAGCTGTGAAAGCGCAATTGTTTGGGTTGCTCGAGATGAGAAAAAACCCTGATGAACAGGAGAGCGAGAGCGCAGAGCCGCCCGAGCAGACAGCACAGCAGCAGGTGAGGTTGCGCATTAACGATTGCAAGATCGCAGATGCCGAAAGACTGAGCTATTCCTAAGCAACATTGGCCTCTAAATTAATAAGGATGATTGGGTAGAATGACCTGCGGGCAGCTCGATAGATGTTTCTGTTTGATGTGCCGAAACAATTCAAAAAAACGTAAATAATTAAAAGTGAAATCAAATCTTATAGTTAGAGACTGGAATAGAAAGCACTGGTGGTGTTTAAAGCGTTTGCTCAAAGCAGCCTTTAAAAGACTTGCTAGTCTCATTTTGCTTTATCCCCCAAAAGACAGAGCTGAAGCAGCGGTTCCTACATGGCCAGTGAAAATGTTTACAGGTAAGGAAAGGCTGCAGCATGAAAAAACACGGGACGGATGGGTACGGAGGAGAGAGAAGGGACTTCGGAGTTAGAAAGGTTAATGATAGAAGCAGTAGCTGAAGTAATCCGTCTCACTGCTACATCGTACAAGAGCCAGGGCCTGTTCAGGGACAGCAAAAGGCAATCCCACTTGGATGGCAGGTCCTCACCAAACCACACACACGTGGTGGCACCTACTGCTGCAGAAGGTCTGCTCAAACATAGCTGCGAAAGTGAGAGCACGTAAGCTGGCCAGAAGACAGTAATTCCCCTTGGGAAAAGGTAGTGTTTTGGCACTTATTTTTATTCTACGTTGAGGTGTATTGAAACCCACGGGAGAATAGCCGCTGCAGTGGCGGTTAGGCAGCGTGGAAGACGCAGCCGGGTGCCCGCGCTGAGCATGGTCTTGCTCAGTGCTGGGCTTCTTGTCCCCTCGTTCAGGAGCAGGTAGCTGTTCAAAGCTGTGTCTTAATGTCCCAAATTTATCACTGCAGTGAAAAACCAGCTACAGAAATTTGAGTGTGTAGAAGTAAAATCCTATGGCTCTGTTGCCCGGGCTGGATTTTGCTGTACTCCACCTCTCGTGGAGCAACGTAGGCACCTGGTTTCTAAGCGGGTTTTTTCATTCAGTCCGGATGCAACAAAGATAGACTTTCACTCGGTACTTTGCAGAATCATTTTGTGTTGTTTGTTTTTAATCTGTTGTGTGATTAAAATAGATTAATGTTGTAGTAACATAAAAATCCTCCCGGGGTTTTGTTCTCTTTGTAAATATTCTCCAGGATCTCTTCTATCTTCAAAACTGCGTGCAGGGAGAGTATTTAATGGGACCTGGGGAGAAAAGAGCAGCATTTTAAACTTAATATAAGAATTTAATTTTTAATAGGTTTCATTTGGGGGTAGAGCATTCATACTGGAGTGGAAATTAAAGTGTCAAAATGCTTTGTGTGTAAGCTATGGGAAAGTCTATATGGTGATGTGAGACCAAAAACCTTCTTTCCTTTTTTATCTGATCTTAAAAATTACAAAATTATAGAAACTATTGATTCATATCGCTCATTAATGTTTGGCCTGATTTTGCAAAGTTATCTTTGAATTTTCTTTAGCTAACTTAAACAGGTTTGCTCTGCAGAGAGCAGACTGACTTTCTCTCATCCAGCAGGTCTTTGTGTTTGTCTCTCGGTGTTGATCTCTGGAGGACTGTGTAGAGTAAGAAAAGTTATTACAGGAATTAAATCATTTACAGTATATTGCATGCCATATGGAGGAGTAAGGAGCAGTTAATCAAGCTGCCTGTGCAGCAGTGGGTTTCATTCAAGTTAAAGTAAGGTGTCTATGGTGTCTCTAAATTTGAGTGTAAGGAGGATGAAAATAAGTATTAATTGCTTCATAAATTTACTCTGGCCTTTACCTGAGAGTAAAGACCCTGCAATTCCCTGTCTCGGTTAGGGAGATTTTTACTTTGGATTATTGCCTAACAGCAGGCTTTAATCATCTAAACCTGTTTGCTAATGAGAAGGTGGAAAGCTCAGCTGTGGATCTCTCTCCTTGTGCTTTGTGCGCTGCTAGTCTGGAGCGTCTTCTGTGTCATGCTTTGTGAGGGACACTTTAATTCTCAAGTCATTGAACCAGAGATCACTTGGGTGTTTGATTGCCATTTGCATCTGTGAAAGGGTGTCTCTGTTGGAAATGCTCTGTCTCTCCTTGCGCAATGCTCCCACCACAGGGCAGGACCCTGCTTGCCAAGATGCTGGGCCAAGCTGGGATGCTTGACCCCACAGGTGTGGACGAGTTGGAGGAATTAGGTCGTGGTTAGGACTCTGTGTCTCAATGACAAGTTTATTTGATTTCTTTGCAGCTGATAACTAGCGCGAGTTTACAACTGGTCGGTGCATCAGGGTGATGAGCGTAAAGGAGGGGATGCTGAGACACGGCTCGTGGCAAGACCCTTGTTTGCAGCTAATGACCCCCCACCAGCAGCCACAGAGATAACAGCAGTCACCCCTGCTGCATATACATTTCCAGGTCGGCGAGATTAGTTTAATACCTCAGCCTTATCTTGGCGTTGTGGACTGCTTTCTGTCTTCATGTGGAGGCATCAGAATGTCCTTGGGCTCTTTTGTAAGATTAAGAGCTTCCCTTGGCATGCTGACAAGGAGGAAATTTAAGGAACAAGAGTATTTAACTTAAAGCTAATCTGGTCTTTGTGAAGGCAGGAGGATTAGGCCGTTAAATTCTCTGTGCCTGGCAGGTTTGTGCCGCTGATGGCACCGATGAGCGAAACATGCTGCCAAGAAGGTGAGCTGAAGACAGATGGAGTATTAGAGGTGGAAGGAAGGGACAAGAGCATTTATAATGCTGGGTCTTCAGGCCTTGGCCGGTCGGCGTATGATTTTGAGTTCATGCATGGGCTGCAGCATGGTTATAGGTCTGTTTTCCTTGACTGTGCAGCTCCCTGGGGAAGAGGACACCATATGGAGTAGGTCATGCATGGAAAGGGAAGGGGGCAGGTCTCCGCACCCCTGACCTCAGCCTGGGCTCAGGGGACTCCAGGGTCTTCACGTGTGAGACGGCATAAACCAATCCTGAGCAATGCTAGCGTATTCCACTTTTACATCCTCTCTTTGTGTTCGTATTTCCACATAGAGACTAAATGTGTCTCCTAAATCTTCTGTATGTCTCTCAACTTGCTCTGCATCTAAACTTTAGATTTCAACTCTCCTTGAAAAACAGTAACTTGCAGAAAACGATCCATGGATTCCTCGTGGCGCAGCCTCATTGGTGCCGAGAACAAGGTTTTAAACAGTTTCCAGTAAAATCAGTTGTTGTTGATAAATATTAAACTGTCTTTTTATACTGGTCAGAAACAAAATATAAGGAAGCTTGAAGAGAGGGCTGGAGAGCTTCCAAAATAAATGGTAGACACCACAAATGAATGCATTCATGTATCTATATTTATATGTGAAAGCATGCACACACATGCACACATATATATGATAAATATTTATCTTACAAGGGACTGATCAGTTAAGTGGAGATCTTAATAGTTTCTTTATAAATGGTAGTGGACACACTTTTGATTTTCTGTGTATTTTCTGTGTTGTACTGGGGAATGTTATAGTTTCAGCCCTCTGCTTATTATATAAGGATATGGGCATAATTGTCAGGCTCTACCGGAAAACTAAGCAAATGAGCTAAGGATATGATCATAAAATGCTCATGGCTGTCAGCCTTGCTGAAAAGTGAAAAAAATCAGCTAGGTACTTCTTATACTTTCTAATGCATAACAAGGAGTAATGCAAGGAAATAACTTGATATTACATTTACTTACTCAGACGCATCCTCTGAACCACCATAACGAGTGTTGGCATTATGCCAGAGATGAATCTGACCTTTTTTTAATCCTCATTGTTATTTTTATGAAACCAATACAGAGGGGCCTTAAGGAAGACCTGATTCTTGTTTTACATCAGACCCTGCTCTAAAAATCTCATCATCTGAATACTTAGAAAAGGAAACAGGGGAGCAGACACTGACCTAGCTGAGTCTTGAGGGAACCGGAGCAGAACTTTAATCTTCTAGTCTAGTGCACTGTCCCTGTATCATGGTGATTTTCCATAGTTCAGATCATTTTCTTTATAGATTTGAAGATGGTATTGCAATATCAGTTTGCCCAATACTTCCTCAAGGGTTACTGCTATAAAAGCTTCTTAGAGCCTTGTAAGAAGTATGTGCTTTGGAATATATATTCCCTATTAAACCTGTCTAAATAATATGGTTTTCCTGTGTCATAACAAATCACGCTTGTGCCACAATCGCTGCAAACATTCTCCAAGACTTAATGAGCTCTTGCTGTTTTGCAGCTGTCCAACCAATTCTTCATCCTGACTGTTGTATAATATGGAATTATATTATTGAAGTTCTCTCATAAAAAGACGAGGCAGGATGTCGGGGAAGCTGACCACACCGCGGGAAGCATATGCGTTTCTGGGCTGTGTCGTACTGGTGTGCACTGTTTTCTCATGGTAAAGATGGCAGTTTATAGGTGTGCAACCTTTTATAATTTGGATATGATTAAACTGAGATAGCAGCAGAAGACATTTTTGTTTCTTTGGGACCATGAACTGGCAGCGAGCTCTTCCTGAAGTCTCTTTGAGGTATGGTAAAAAAAGAGCACAGAGCAAAGAACATTTCTGATTTCTCTTGTGGATATGACAAGTTCAAGCATTACGTTGGAAAAAGCATTGACTTTGTATAAGTCAGTCCCGTCTAGCCTGAAGTAAAGCACAAAGCCTTGCTTGTTGTTGCAAGATGTGGAATTTAGGCGGTTAAAGTCCACTTTGGTTTCCAAGAACCTCTCTTGAACAAACTTCCATACCATCATAAAAAATGTCAGTGTAAAACATCCGAACTAGAGCAAATTGAACAATTTGGCAATTCTAATGCTTTCATCTGAAGTTGCATGCCTGCAAGGATGTGAGAAAAGTCAATAGCGTGAATTGGAAGGTATTGATTATTTCGCTGAGCTGCTGTTGAAACATCATATGTGCTTGATTTGGTCTCCCAATACCCAGTAAACATTTGTTTTTAGTTTCCTTTCCCTTGTGAAAAGAATTGAAAATATTGTAAAATTGAAAGTGATTTTTTTCCCCCTAATTTTAAAGTAATTTTTTTAAAGTTCAGTAAATGTTATTCGTAAAGGCTCCGCTCACTCCAAGATGGATATTTCAGGCCACAGATGGGCCTCATCTTAATTTACTTTGTAAGGTACTGAACCTTCTGTTCTGCACTGCCATCTGCAGCCCCATTGATTTTAGGACATTTGTATAAGGCCTGTCTACATCAAACAGCTTGCGGGGCTGGCCCTCTTTTGATTTTAAACAAAACAGGCTATGGAAATTTGCTTTTCTCCTGCTGCCTTTCTATTGGGACATTCTACCTATCTTGCCACATTGCTAAATTATAGCAAGAGATTCAAATGAAAGCCTCAGCTGTGAGAAAGTTTGGGGTCAAATTCTGTGGCAGGGAGGGTTTAAAGGCTGTAATGCTGCATCAAGTTTAGTTATGTTGACTCCTGAATCCAAAACAGTGCCACCGTTACCTGATACGATATCCAAATTGCAAGCCTTAAGTTGCTGTCAAATGCTTTTACTTTGTGTTTAGTATTTACACTGTTCCACCTGAGACATAATTCAGAAAAAGACAGAAAGACAAGGGATTATTGTATTTGTAGAACAGATTTGACTGTAAAATTATCCACAAAATCATTCAGAAATAGAATTCAAATGGAATATGATTTAAAAATATTTACATCCCATTTGGTTAAAAATCTCTCCAGTATGTCTATTTATTTAGATAGCATTAATTACCTCTATCTTCTCCTGCTGGTAAAAGGCCATTCGGTGTTTGGTTGATATCCAAGATTCAAACATTTTGCTTTAAATTACCAGAATTCATACGGACACTTACTCATTGATAGTTTGCTAATGTCATGTTAGCAAAATATGCATATTGCGTCGTGGGGTGAATTCAAGACCTTGGCGTGGGCCAGGGGAGCTGGGTTGTGTGAACGGCAGCGGCGTGAGTCAGGCCACCGTGGGAATCCGTCGTGTCTGTTCTTAACACATGCTTAAGTGGGTTTAAACACATGCTGGAAGTCAAGCCTATGCTGTAATGTTGTCCAAAAAGGGATGTTTTCCCTGATCAAAGGTCTTGGGGAGGAGGTGGGCAGAGAGGGGAAAATCAAATATAATGCAGGTTGCCAAGATGTTTAGATATAAATGAAAGTTGAGCAATAAGGAATTGTGTCGGTGATTCATCTATGCTGGACCAAAGTCAAGCAAATATTACATTCCCGACCATCTCTGCAGGGTGTTGAGCTGAGCAAGGCTCTGCCGAGAAGGTCCCTTCTGCTTGGTATTTCAAAGCCATTTATTTGGATAACGTGGAAATTCCTCGGTTGTAATTTTGCAGAGTTTAGGTTGCCAACGGTGTGAAGGCAAGCGGCTGCTATGTTGTCGGGAAGGCTACGTTAATAGGTTTTGAACAGGGGTTGCTCTCTGTTGCTGGCACCTTTGGGGTACTGTTGCAGTTTTAAGTGCAGCGTGTAATCCTGAATCATGTGTGGACTGTTATCATCACCAGCGGGAGCAGGACAGTTGGGATAGGCCAGATCAAACCAAACCCGGCTGCGTCAGGCCGTCAGACCAATGACGGGAAGGTCGGTGACACCTCTGTGGTAGGACATGAAGATCGGCAGGTAAGCCGAGGGGCACGTCACCACCTGAGGAAGCCTGAGCTGCTGTCGTGCCAGCTGCTGTACAGGCAGCCCAGGTGTCTCTGTCATGTTAATCCACAAATCAAATAATCAACTTCTGGCTAATCATGAATTGACTCTCTTCAGAGCCAGTTAAATACGTGCATAAATTGAGGTGCAAGCTCTGGTACTGAGGACGCTGATGGTTCAGCAGAACACATGTACCGCTGCACAGGACTGCAGGATGGGGGCAGTTTCACAAGCATTTCTTTTGGCCATAATGTCATTTTAAGCAACCCTTGCTGATCGAGGTCTTTTAAAAAAAAGACGAGAGAAGAGGTTAGTTTTAATTCAGGTTAGTTCTCCAGACCAGGTTATCACACCGGCACCCCTGCAAGGAATGGGCAGCATAGGGGGAGAGCACTGGGGCATGCGGGGACTGACTGAGGCTGGTGAAGCTGCTGGAGAAGACCCTGCACAGCTGGGTCCTCCTTGTGGTCTGCCAGGAGCGTGGGAGGTTTAACATGCCTGGTGCTCACGGGATCTTGAGGTTGCCTTGTCGTGCGCAATGTCGCCGTTAGGCCGCAGGTGGAAGAAGATTTATCGAAGCAATGTACAGCGTGGCCTCCGTTTCTGCACGCTCCTTAAGCACTTGTTTCCCCCTGCCCCGTCCTTAGCCAGAGCAATATTTGTTCAGCATTTGTTTAAATTTGGGTTGAAGAAAAGTTTGATCCAGTTAATTTGAAATATTCTGGTGAAACCATAATGCAAGAATAGGGTGATGCCTTCCAGTTTTGCTGGCTAACAAATGCAAAAGTAACAAAAGGAAATTGTTAGTTGACTTGTAGAGCTCCTTGATGCAAGATAAAGTTGAAGTAAAGAATTTAGGAGGATTCAGAGGATTATTAGGCATTTATATTAATAATAAAAATATTATCACAGTTATGCGAGGTGGAATATCAGTTTGCAAGAGGGAGCAACCATCAAGGTTCATTGTATTAACTAGACTTTAACTGAAAAGGTTTGGAAGAGCTTTCCCTGTATGCAGATTATGACTAGGTGGTATGTTCGCATCATCCCACCGCATCTGAAATTGGTGCGAGTCAGAAAGCCAGTATCATTTTAAATGGACCATTTGATGTTATGCACCACATGAAACCTATATGGTCCCTGGAAGAGTTGTCTTTTTTGCTTTCTGGTCTAATGTGTGATGTATTTTGCTAAATTGACACTCACATTGGTGGCTTCTGGAGAGAGAAGATAAATGTAAAACTGTGTTTATTTATTTAGAGGAAACGCTTATGATTAATGGTACAAAGTGTTTATACATATAAAGAGTCTTTCCTCTTACGGCTGTGAAACCAGCTGCTCAAAATGTGGCGCTGTCCTGGATTAGCGTTGCAATTGCTTTTTTTTTTTCCATTTACAGCATCACGAGGAATTAGACTCCATTTGGAAAACCTCTCTCGGCGCAATCTGCAGCACGTATTTGTACCACACATCGCGTATATCCCGAATGACAGCTGAGCAAACTTATGAAATAATGATTGAGGATGATTATATTGGTTCTGAGGATTAGCACAGCAGGTAGCCGTATTGGCGCAGGGCAGGGTTTGGGCCGAAGGACAAACACACGTTCTTTTTATTATTGCGGTTAATAGGAATCTGCTAGACTTTGAAGCACGGAAAAGGCTCACTGGCCACCTGTGAGCTAATCACACGGATTTGCCTCATTCGGTATTTCAGCTCACTTGGAGCCTGTAATCTAATTTCCAAACAGAGATGAGAAGAGTGAACAATTCATTTTCTACTTTACATGGCTGCGCTGGTAAACTTTTAATCCTTTTAGAATTACGGTTCCACGCAACGTGGAGGAAGCAACAGAAAGTTGTACGTGGAGGACTTCAGCTGTTGAATGTGCCATTTGCTGGCTAATAAACAGCCTCAGCATGGCACGGCGGGAATCAAAATAGAAGTTAGGAGCATGGGACATTTTTCAAAGGGTACATTAGAGCGTATAGAGGCTCAAGATTTCAGCTTAAACAGCAAATTTTGCCTTTTAGGCTGGAAAAGTGCCCTGCACCAATCAGTAGTGTCTTCAGTCTTTGCATCCCGCTGTTGGTGACTTTTCCACGTGTAAGGCAGTATCGTGTCAGTCTCACATCTTACCAATGGAGCAATCGTATTATATTTTTGGTGGAAGAGTGTATGTGGCAGATTTGACTTAATCTGATCTTCATTGCTCATCATTCATTTTGATAGGTAGATAGGATATTTATTTGGTTTCTTAAGCTGACTGCTTATCTGACATTAAGCCGGGAGTGCTTACGTTCGCTAAAAGCCCAGTGTTCATTCCTGCTGGTGTGTTTTATGATCTCGTTATGCGAATATTGCTAAGACAGTTACCCTATCGTAAAGAAAATAGTGTTGACATACTGTTCTGCTGTTTTCATTAAGGTGAAGTCAATAAATGAACATGTAGTTAAGGTGAGCTCTGCCTTTTCTGTTGTGCAAAGGCCCTTTTGCACAAATCCAGTGTATGCTCGGTGTTCTGGATGGTCAGTGCGGAGATCGTGCAGATCTTTGGGAAGAAACACTTTGGTTAGAGCTTCCTTGGAGACCACGTGTACTTCAATAGCTTACAATACAGGTAGATCACAAGTAGCTTCATGCCACCTTTGTACCTTCACTCTGATTTTGTTTCCAGGTCAACAATAAAAAAATAAATCGAGCCTCAAACTTCATTTTATACAAACTACCATTGCTAGCGTTCAGTGAAATTTTGATCTATCTTCTAGCAAAATGATATGAAAGAGCGCGTGCAGTTGTCAAGCTGATATCCCTGAGGTACGAGCTTTGTTAGACTTTTGTTCCCCATTAAAGCTGATCATCTGGAGGGGTTAAGGAAAAGATTTTTCCGGTTGCATGGAGATGTCCAGTTGGCTTGCCTGTTACAGCTTATTATTCCTCCAGGTCTGTTGGAGGGCAGGTACTGTGCTCGATAAGTCAATACTCCTATCAAAAATCCAATTTACGTGGTTCTATTGTATGTATTTATATGGAAAGAAAGCCTAATGTCATGGATAAATGTAATGGGAGTAGTTTCGCTGATTCTGGGAGAGCATGTGTCATTGTGTGGAATACTTATGATATAACGAACCTTTTGCTGTCCTGAAGTTTACTCTACCAGGAGCCCTCCAACTGTTCGGCGGCCTGCGAAAGCGGAGCCGATCCGCGGGGCAGCCGCTCTGATTGCGATTAGCATTTATACAGATTGACAGGCACAAAATGCAATCTCTCTGAGCCCTGCCAGGCTCCCATCATCTTACCACCTCGGTGTCTGGGAATTAATTTCACTTAAACAAATAGTCAAGATTTCATTCAATTTGTTTATATAGCTTCAGTGACTGGGGAGAACTGCAGTCTTTATGTTGTCCATTTAGTTCAAGTAATTGGAACAAACTAGTCAATATTCGGTGGGTGTAAAGAGCGGGCTGGGGAGAGTGACGTTCAAGAAAACAAGATGTCAAGGCAAAGCAAACCTTTTTGAGCAATTATGTAGTGCTTCTTGCTGAGATAGAGAAGACATCGTGAGATCTTCAGAGCAAAAAGGGTCCAAGTTACTTACATTGAATTATGCAGCATATAATGATGCTCCTTTACACATGGCTTTAATAAAAGCCTACTTTTCAATTTTTGATTTATCATACTGAATTTAATGGAATATCACATTCCTGTTTATAAAATGCTATAGAACAATTTAAAAATGGAATCTAGTACACACTGAAGAGCCGTGAATGGTATCGTGCTTTTTTTTTCTCAATTTTATATTCTTTTCTGTTTTAATTTCTATAAAGCTACTCCATCTACTACCATCCCACATAGGAAGAATTTGGTGTACAGTCATGTTTCCCTACCAAGAAAAACTTGCAGTAGCTATGACTGCTCTCAAAATAGTGAGACACAAAATGGAGTGGCAGATCTTCAGTTTTGTTACAGCTGTATCACTTAAATCTATCCAATAATTTGGCCCCTTATTTTTCCTTCTAGAATAGACAAATAAATTTGGCCAAGGTGAAGCTGGCTTTGCAGGCCAGAATCGCAAGTTCAAATGGTTATTATCTGTCTGTAACACTTTTTTTAAAGCCCCAAACTCGGAACAGTAGATAATTATCCCTTTCTTCCAAGAAGCAAAGGAAGGTAATATGTTATATTGCAGAAGGTGCAAAGATATCTTCTGGAAGCTGGGAAACATCCCCCTTTAGAAGGGGTACAAAAAGTTCAAGGCCCTGTTGCAAGACCTGCACATGCAGCCAATTTAGAAAGGGATGGGGATCACTGGACAAATCTATTTGACAACATTTAATGAGACCCCGTGTGTCCCATGAACATCAAAATATCTAAGTTTATCCGTATGACTCAGGCCAGAAGAATTCTGCCTAGGAAATACTACGTTAGACCAGACAGTTGGATAATATCAAACTTTTCCTCTGCAGCATTGGCAACGGGCAAAATAGTTGCAAGCATAGATAATAGCGTATGGCGACGTGGATCAATGGAGTTGCAAAGCGTAAGCTCAGTGAAGTTTTCCTATAGAAACTAAACAGCTCAAATAGTCGTAATTAAAATTGCGCATTGTCAAGATCGTGCTGAGCTTCATAAGCTCAGCGCTAGCAAGTGGGGCACTGCAGTTTTTAAGCCCTGTGTTTATATTGACATCCTGCCTTTAAAAATAGGATAGAAAATTCTTGGCTCTGAAGAGCAAATTCACAAAGGAAGCAGTGTGATGTGTCTGGTGAGTTATGGGTACGACACCTCTCAAGGGGAATGAATGTGTTATTTTTCTGTATAAACATATCACACAGATCTTTTTGTCCTTCATATATTAAACTGAGCTGTCATGCTAAATTCGATCAGTGCTCATAAGGTGATACTTTCCAAGCCGCTTTCGAAAGCTGGTTTTATTCAAGCTCCTTCAAGCGCTCCTGTCACGTACAAGCGGGATGAGCTGATGTCACGAGCATTTTGGAGAATATTGCAGCTACGTGGCCGAAGCAAATCAATAGTAAGGAAGGGGGGTGGGATGGATAAATCCAATATGTTTTTCTTCTCAGAAATTGTCGTGGCGTTACTCTTGTGCTAAGATATCCAGCCCTTCTTGAAAACTGGACAAAAAATTGAGCCTGGCTGTGTCTTCTTTTTTGTTTTTGATGGTTTAGTATGCCTTACTTCCACCTCATTTACTTGTAGGCAGGAATTTGGAAATGCTCTGCTCATATTTCTGCCGCACAGCAATTTCATTGGGAAGGTAACCGAATCCTGTGGGATAGCCGAAATACGAGAGGGGAAGCCAAACAAAATCCGTGTTTCCGAAGCTAGGCTGGACAGACGTTCTGCGAGTGCTGACTTCTGTCCAAGGGAAGGAGCGTCTTCCTGTCGTGGATCCGGCCTGGGTCTCCAGGGATTTGGCCTCTGCTCCTTGCGGTGCTGTGGGGTCGCTAGGTGGACGTGCTCGAGCTGAGGTTTTTGGTGTTGCGTTGCTGGGGCAAGTTTGGCGAGAGGCATCTGCAGCCCCTTCTTGAGTTTTGGTGTGCCAGGCTCTTAACGTAGGGAGATGGTTGCCTGATGGGAAACGTGGGGAGCTCTTGGTGCCCGAGGGGTCGAGAAAAGCAGTGCCAGGGCTAACTCATACTTCAAAAAGCAACTGAGAAATGAGGCCCCAGTGATAAACAGCTAAAATTTCTGGCAGGGTTTGCAGATCAAATTGCACATGTGTGTGTGAAGTGCTAAGAAAAATATGCTGCCTTTCATTAGAAACGGGTACTCTTGCAGCAAATGGATGGGTGGCAAATGAACCTAAATTTAAAAAATTCTCCAAGGCCTGGGGTTGGAGCTGCATGCCACCAAGTCTGCCTTACATCAGCGAAGTTGTTAAAAATACACTGAAGAACTGAATCACAGAACATTTGGAGGGTCACAATATGAGAGATGCCATCTAAGAGCATTGCGATAAGGGAACATTGTCTCACTAAGCTGTTTGAATTCCTCTGAAGTGTTAAAGTAGCAAACAGTAAAAATGACATAATTTATCTAGAGTCGCAAAAGGCCTTTGACAAGGTCCTGAGCAAAAGGCTGCCGTGGAAGCTAAGTTGTCGTGAAGTATGACAAAGTATGGCAAAGTATGGTTACCAATAAAATAGAGCTAGAGGAAAGAAAGCAAAGAGTTGGGTTATTTTCTTCCTGATCTGTTTTCAGCGTGGTTTGAGAGCACTTCAGGTCTCGTCTTCTGTCCTTAGTTGGTCATTGTAAAAGACAGGAGAGTAAATAGCAGCATTTATACGTGGTGCAAAGCTATCTGTGATAGCTGGTACCAGAGAGAACTGTTAGAAACCTTAGAGAAACCTAATCAGGCCGAGAGAATAGTCAAAAAACAGGTAATATGATGAGGTTGATAATGCTTTTGGATAAATCAGTGGTGCAGCTACCGAGTGCTATGCATTATTAGTCAGCCTGTTTCTAAAGAAAGTATTGCAGAGACCTAGGAGATTCAGCAGGATGACAGAGAAGAACAACAAGAAGTGATCAGGCAAGTGTGAAGACTCTCGTAAGAAGAAGAATTGGGGGCATAGGAGTATAACTTAGAAAGGAGATAAAAGGGGACATGATTAAATTCTGTAAAATAATGAAAGTTATTGATGGTGTTTAGGGAAGTCCTGTTCTCACAGAGTCGCAGGAACCAAGTGGACATTACCAGGTGAGAAATGAAAACCTTGCGGAAGGCATATTTTCATATAACATGCTAAGAAATCTACTGCTGTGGGCAAGAACTGAAGAATACTCAGAAGGGGCTAGAGATTTATGCAGATAACTATACTGTGTTAACATAATTCTAGAAAAACATGGAAGAAAATCTCAGGCTTTTGAGTATAAGCCAATCTTACTAGAGATCAGTCTAGTGTGGTGGACAGATTATTTTACCTATGTTGGCTGCAAGATTTTTACACCTGTTTTGGAAAAATCTTGTGCTGGCTATGATCAGTGATAGGAAACATGGACCTTAGACCTGATTTAATGGGGCGTCATCTATGTTTCGGTGATCCTAGCTTTGCTTTACAAATTATAAGACCCCTATTTCTTTAATTTAAATGCTAAATTGAAACAGGAAGCTAATGCTTTTTTTGTGCGCAAACCCTTTATTATCAAAGAATATCCCCCATTTAATTTGCCAGCTTTTCTTCCTGTGTGGGAAGTTGGCCAGCCCATATGAGAAAAGTCCACTTCAATAAACACTTCAGGGCTGTTAGTTGGCTATTGACTATGTCAAAGTTGCATGGTTAATGATGTAATTTATCGTTTCTTAACCAGATAGGTTAGGAAGCCAAGAGGTTTTCCCTATTGGAAATTAGGCTTTTGCTGTGCATGTGTGTGTATGTGTGTGCGTTGAAGCAGGATCAAGTTATCACGGTGTTTTCTCTTAGGGAATGTTAGGATGTTACAACTGCATGCATCTATCTCCTATTAAGTAAAATGAGATGATTTCGAAGAGAGAGGGATGTTTGGATGTTCTGTACTTCACTTTCCTCTAGAAAGCTATATTCCATTCCTTTTTATTAAGTAAAGAGGTGCTTTTAAGAAAAAAAATCAAACATCAAGTGCTTTCAATATTATACTCGCAGTATACGGGATATAGGAGTTACATTTACGGCGTATGTTCTGTTTAACAGCTGGATGAAATAAATTGTTTCATGTGAAATATTGGAGGACTCTGCATTCTCAAATCAAGGCCAGAAGCAGCTCAATGACTGAAGAATTGTCAACATCTTGTGCAATTCCACTAAGTGCTTCTTTTCATTGATCTGCAACTTTATTGTTGACAATTAAATCCATTTCAACGCAGAAGATAAACATTTTTAACAGGAGGTAGCAAAATCTTTTGTCCTGAATGATTTTCTTCTCTGTTTTATAATTAAGTACAAAGTGTGTCACAAGTCTTGCTATTCACTTGTACTAAATACCTGCTTACTGTGGAATAATTGGTATCAGCAGATGACAGAGCTGCTTGTAACCATACTTTCGAATGCATGTCTTTAATTTGCATAATCAAATATTTTGTTAGTGTCCTTGGAAATTAGGATGAAAGATGACTGTGTGCTAAAAATGAAAAATTGTTTTTAGCAAATTATGTGTATCCAGTACAACAGATGAATTGCTCTGGGGCCTTTATGATACGTGTTGGCTGGTATACCCAACGATCTTCTCCATCCTTTGCAGTAATAGTTTCTGTCATCTGCCTTTATTGATCCAAATGTTTCTTTGACCAATGTCTAATCAATATGAAATGTACAATCAGGTCTTAAATCTGATTACTTATTTCAAGCCTTGTAAAATGCTTATGGAAGTATACCTCTCAGGGCTGATGGTCGGCGGGTTTACATTTTCTGCATTCCATTGACTTCAGAGAAGTTACGACAGTTTGTATTGGTTGTGACAGTGTGCACCAGCTGCCCACTTACCCACATTAAACCCAAAGGAAATAGTTTTATATTTTTTGAAAGATCTAATTTTTTATCTTGCATTAAGAGAGTTTGCAGAAATTTTTAGTTAGGCAGAGGTAATATTGTCTAGAGAGGAGTTTGACTTATCAAAGAAGTAAAAGAATATTAATGCTATTTTAAAATTAAATAATGCTATAAAAGCGTGAGTAAAATTTCAGGGGAGGCTGAATGCTTAATCCCAAAGATAATACTGATAGCATCAGAACATTGAAAACTTCCTATAATTTTCATACTAATGCAATAAGGACTTTGAGCTTAACCCAAAAATCCCTCAAGGGAATGGAAAATTCCGTGTTCGTTCTGGATTGCTCTCTCAGGATGCCTTCTTCCTCCCAAGCCAGACATAGAAAGGATGAATCCTAATGTGAAAGGGAGAAGGAGTGACAGGGTACTTACGTATTCTTGTTTCTGAATCAAGCTCAGCTGTTCCAGACCTGCACATAGAGAAGTTAGATGATTTTGTGTTTAGAAAACAGGTTTGGCCACTGTAAGTGACAGCATCAGGAATCACGTTGTCTAAGGAGACTTCATTCCCCAAGCGTCTTTGCTTCAGGTCAGAGGTGGGCAGTCCTCGCTTCCTTGGCCGCCACTTGGTCCAGAGCGGGGTCGGTAGTGCCCCAGCTCTCGTCATGATGCACCCTGAGGTGGCCGGTAGCATTTCCTTTGATCTTTGCTACAACCAAACTTGTCGAAACTCCCTTGCAGACAACGCCTGATTAGGCAAAATTAGAGTATGCACTGAATTGGTGAATCTTCGTGAATTTAGGAAATTTGGCGAATTTCAACGGGGCCTTTTTGTTGGCAGAAGAATAGTTGGGCTTCATATGGTGGCAGCAATGGTCTCCACTGGCCAGCTCTGGCCCTCTTCTAGCTCTTTTGGATCACCCAAGAGGTAACAAAGGAGCCAGAATGCGGACTTTAGGTCAAATTTTACTTCTGTGCACGTTAGGAAGACAGGCAACGGCATTTCAGGTGAACGCTGCATATAAACTGTGTTCATTATACAAATCCATGTCTTTTAATTGAAGTGTTTGCATGCACTGTGTATTTCTCTGTTAACTATATGTATACATATGATAGATCTGGGTTTAAATATAAATGCATATGTACTACACGTAACATATACATGTATACAAACACATGGGAGTGCATGTGTATATGTGTATGTTCACAGAATGTATATAAAATATAATGTAAACTCACAGATGCAGAGTCTCTCTAGTTCACATGCAGTCATTTGGTTTACTTACAGGTCTGCACAGTGTGGCCTTGTCTCCTTCCTCTGGTGTTACTGAGCCAACCAAGTACTAATCACATAGACACAGCAAACTCATAACTGCACTTGTATTACTTGGAGGGAGTCCTGCACCTTGAGAGAGCACAATGTTTTTTGTGTTAAGCGAAAAATAGATGAATTTGAGACTTAAGACACATCAAAGGGCACAGACAGGAAAGGACCATAATGAAATGCAGGTTGTATGTACTGTCTGTGTGGTACAAGCGCAGCAAATGTTTTTTCTCGGTCCTCAAAGAAACTTCAAACTATGGCTTTATTTCTTTTTTTGGTAAAAAGACTGACTGCTGATGGATCCAATATCAAGCCAGTGGAAAAAGGGAAGCCTGTATCAGCACATAAGTTACATCACAGTTACTGCTTTTCTGAACACTGATGCAGTAATCTTACTTTATCTAAAATAAGAGTATGGAAACCACCATCAAATAAAATTAGCTTGCTTACTTTAGCGGTTGGGATGGAAATGAATTCCTATGATGTGCAAACTAACTCAGAAATTTGTGTAACTGGTTTGTATCATAGTGACATAAGGGCCTTTTCCCTCTTAGTTCTTAGAGCAAGCTGGTCAGTTCACGCTCCCAAATAATGCGTTGTGCAGAAACGTACTAGAAGAACAAGGGTAATCTTGTTTGTATGACCTTGAGATACTGTTGGCGAAGACTTAAACCCTCCATATGAAACATGTAATTGGTAGCGTTCATCACAGATGTGGGATTTCAACTCCCTAAACAGACATTGTGGAATGAAAAATTCTTCCTGGTTTATATGTCATAATTATCAGTCCTGCAGAGATGCATTTGCTAGGCGTACTGGGGTTAGAGAGATTCCTGGACACCTGATACCGTTTTGTGGTATAGCATAGATGCAGTGGTGTAAGACAGAGAGAGAAAGTGTGCACTCATGCAATGCTTGACATTTGGAATAATATTATCCTGCTAAAACCAGCATCTTTTAAGCTGTGAACTAACAGTGATGGTACTTACGGGCCGTGTAATGAAGATGTAAGCAGCAGCAAAAAATACCCAGGAGATGCTAGGATTCATAGTCCTTTTTCTCAAGGGGAGGAGGAGCTGCTGTATGAGGAGCAAACTCCCCAGCAGAGCTGTGCTGAATAAATGTTACACACGCAAGAGACATTAAAAATATCGAATAAAAAGATTTAATGAATGCACTGAGTGCAAGGTATTCCCTGCAGAATTAGGAGTATCACCTCTGCTGGTTTTTCAGACCACCTACTATATTCACCTTGTAGGGAATTTCTAATGACAAAGCTAAACCCTCAAAGCCATAATTATGATGCCATTCTGTTAAAAATCAAAATATCATAACTCTTAAACTTGTAACAGCTAGGAACACATATCCACATATTCCTGAACAATCTGTTGCTCTTTTTTTTTTCCTCTTTGGAGTCCTGTCTTGACACATGCAGTGATCACACTGTCTAACTTTTGATAATGTTTGATCAAACAGAATTAATGCAAGCTGAGTTTCCTTTATTTATAACCGGCACTGTAATTGCAATGTGATTGACCTTGGGTGTACAGAAGAGTAATTATTTTTATTCCTCCGGAGTCTCCCTGTTGCTCCCCTCGCCTTCTGATCCAAATTCCTGGAGGAGTCTCGGCGCCTATTACAGCTTGCACGCTCTAGGAGCATGCAACAACAGCAGTTAAAGTATACTCTCATCAAATAACTCCGTTCACTTTTTTTTCTCTCTCTCTCTCTGTTTCTCTCTTCTTCTCCTCTTCAGCTCCCTTTTGTCCCCCAAACTTTTTTTTTTTCCGTTTCCTGTCCAAAACTGTTAAAACATCCCGAACTCCACTTTATCAGGCTGCTCGCCGTTGCGCAGAGTCTATAAAACACTTAGTAACAGGGGACCTCACCTACTTTGTCAGGAGGCATGGAACTATAATCTCTGCATGAAATTAAACCCAAATGATACAAGTGATGATATATATTTTTCACGTTTCTGCCAGGCCCTCTGTGGCAGGGGAGCAGGCCAGGTTCTAGTTTTGCAGACGCTGGCAAACACCGTTACGGTGTATTCTGCCAGTCCCTGCATTGGGTACACTTTGCATTTGCACTCCTTTGCTTCAGGGTGCAATGTAGCTGTCAACAGATTTCTCTGAATGTATATCATTTTATTATGCATTTATTAATTTTTACCCCTTAAGATTGGTGGAAGAATGAGTAAAGTTTTACTTCCTTAAGATTATTGGGTACGTTTTTAATTATCAAGCCCCATTAAATCTTGTGTGTTTTCCCTGTACTTCATTTTCCTAATAGTCAAAGATGTAAGAAATCCAACTTTTCACAGTTGCTTTGCAATATATTGGTCTAAACGGTGCTCATAATTCCCACTGTGGCTGGAGGCATTCCCCTTTCTCATTTTGGGTCAGCAGTACTCCCTCGGAATTTGTTTAAAGGTGTTATCATGCATCAGATATTCAAGTTTTGGAGAACGCGGTATGATTCAAATGAGAAATTGCTGTTGAGTGCTGGTGAGCAGAACTCCACTGTAGTAAATGTTAAAATTATAATAACAATCATTAGTATTTAAGAGACATAGCTGCCTGGAAGACCAAAACAAGTCATTCCATGACCAGCCAAACCAAAAAAACCTGTTTCTTACCGCTATGTGTTTTAAGGTTTAGAACTTGTGTAATGTGTGATAAAGCAGAGAGCTCACATTGCATTCTCTGCCTCGGTGGGTTAATAATGGAATGATAATAGAGTAATGGTAGCAAATAATAGCAGTAGACAGAGTTTCTGCTCTCTACCAGGTGGCTTATTTTTGAGGAGAGTTATTGGAGGAGGAGGAAGAAGAGAGGCAGATCCGCATACTCGCATGCAGAGAGTGTGGCTGTCTACCTCTCATGTCTTTAAAAAAATACGCTCAGGACTAATCACATTGCTTTCTCCACTTCTTTGGCCAGTCTTCTGAAGAACGATGTCCCAAATGGATGTCACTGAAAGAAACCCAAGACAAAATATGTTATTTCCCCAACTCTTTTACTGTCTTCGTTTGGCAGCCCAAGCAATAGAGATGTCATGTTAAGCATATAAGAGTAATTAGGGGTGAAGGGATGTGCCTAGAAAACAAACTGTTCCATAAGTAGAGAAACCAGTGAAGTTTCCTGGCTTCCTGTGGATTTTTCCCTCTCTCTCTCTGGCAATTTGTGTTTACGTGTTTCTGTAGCTAATTTCATTGGTTTTTATACGATCAGTTAGGGACTGCTTTTGCCAAATCTGCGTGGAGACAATATGACCTACTCTCACGTAGTTCCCAGCACTGTTCTAGAGCCCCAAATCCTGGAGTCAAATGATGATTGTGAAAAATCTCACTTTCCTTAAAAAATAAATGAAATGCTAGCGTGATTGCGCAGGAAAGTTGGGAAACAAATCCCCTCGGAGAGAAGAGCCAGGAGGCAAGTACAGCGAAGCCAACTTTCCTTGTGCTAGAAACACAGAACAAAGCAAAGCACAGCTACTGCCGGGCACTTTTCTTAAGGCGAAGGCGGTGATTTTTTGCAAGCTGACTTAAGATTTTTGAGCATTCGAACAACCGCGCTCAACCCTTTTTGCGTACTTGCTTTTTTTCGTGGATTAATCAAGACAGCAGAAACTTTTTTTTTTCCTCCTAATTTTCCATCTCACGTTTTATCATAAGAAGGACGGAGGGTTAGGGATACTGCTGGAAGGGAGTCTGGATTTGGTTAGGTTTCGTGTTGGCACGGTCCTTTTTAAGAGACGAAACGCCGTAACTGCCCGGAGCGCAACTCTGGAAAATCAGTTTGAGTTTGGTTTTGCCCATCGGGTCACACACTTACCTGTTTTATCTCTCTCTTGTTGTTGCAGATAAAGAGTTAGGAGTCGGTACACTAGCGGAAAATGCCGACCCTGGCGCTAGGGGCCCAGCCGTCCCGAAGATATCAGGATTAGAAAGGAGTCAAGAGAAGAGCCAGGACAGCAGCAAAGACCCCCTCCTCGAGCCCGCGGTGCCTAAAGACCCTTGTCCTCAGGCGACGCAGCCGCCGGCGCAGCCCCAGCCGGAGCCACCGCCGCCACCGCAGGCGCCGTGCCCCAGCCCCGCGCTCGCCCCGCGGG
>NW_020448308.1:4345122-4451192 GCF_003343035.1 Apteryx rowi
AGCCCCATCCCGCCTCCCAGAGCCTCTCCCAGCCGCTCTCGGCGTACAACAGCAGCAGCTTAAGCCTCAACAGCTTAAGGTAGGCGAGCGGGCGGCTCCGCGCCGCAGCCCCGGGCCCTGGTGAGCTTGGTGCCCCGGGGCGATGCCTCACGGCGGCGCGTGAGGACGCGGAGGGGAGCTGCTGAAGGGGAGCCGGCAGCCCGTCCAGCCCCGGCACCGTGCTCCTTCGGCCCTGATCCTCCTCTCCGAAACGAGCCGGGATTGCTTTAGCTCCCATCTAGTCTGCCCGTAAACGCTCGCTATTCTTGAGCAGTTCGCTGAGGTGTTTCAACCTCCCTGCCGGTCCCGGCGTACTCGGGCCATCGGAGGGGGTTGTATGCGGTGTTGGCCGGGGGGAAAATGCCCTTTCTTGCAGCCGACTGCTTTCACCCTCCCCTCCCTGCGAACCGATGCTGCTTTCTCAACCCCCTTTCGTGCCCTCGGACAAGAAATCGGCCGCTGTCGGCCCTGCTGGTAGGTCTTGGCACCTGTGACGTTAAGGCTGGATTTCTTCCTGTGCTGTCAACACCTTCGTCTGCAGTGTTTTTCTCCTCCTCTGGCCCCGGGGAGACATACCTCACGTTTAGAGCAAGATAACGGAGATACAGAGAGATTAAATAATGTGTTCGCAGTAACCCGTGAAGTCTCTGTGAATCGGGGACCTCGGGGTTCCCCTATTCCCAGCTGGCGCTCACCGCTGGGGCATCGTTCCCTGAATCCGTCTGACGGTCTGGCAGGCACAGGGAGTCCTTCAGGACCTGGTGAACCAGCGTTGTGGTTGCTTCATGGTTTGAGTAAAGACCGGGAGTTTTTCAAGGCTTTGATTTATTTTTAACCAACTTGGTATCGCTTTTCTTTAAAAGCCACTGCAGTAGAAGCATAACATTGCTTGAAGTATTAACAAGTAAAATTAAGCACTGTGGGAATGTATTGTAAATACTCATTCATAGGAAATGAAACCTGAAAAGTTGGAACCAGTACAATCACAAATATTTATTTTGTTGACTCATCTTACCTCTTTATATTGCAGGGGTAGAGAGAGGCATTAATTGTGCTATGAGCCTATATCCCTTGTTGCTTGCGCTAGTGCAGTTCCCATTTTCTGCAGTCTTTCATCCTACTAAGTCCTAACAAAAATTAAACTTTAATTAATGCAGTGAGCACTGATTTTTGAGCTTCGTTTACCTGAAACCATGAATCAGAAGCAGTCATATAGAAAGGACCTGATAATTAAGTAATGAATGCACAGGGTTGATTGCTCCGTTGTGTGTCTTTCCTATGTTGTTAGAGGACAGAAGCTCAACCTCTTACAGAGAGGGCGAATGTGTCTCGTGTTTTGGTGCGGACAGACCACAGGAAGTAAAAGAAACTGGGAAAGATACAGCAGAGGCAAGGATTAAAGAAAGGACTATCCGAATAGCATTCACAGAATAGTGACTTGCCTTCGTGATCCATAACTTGCATTAGCAACTTGTTTCACGTGAGCCGTGTGTAGCTTGGTGGGGTTGTGTACGTGTGCGTACGTTTGAAGCTTCTTTCTCTTCCATGCGATGCTTAATTGCTTTTCTTTTCATTAACAGCAGCAGCAGAAGCAGCACTCCTGCCAAGACTCAGGCCCCTCCACCACACATATCTCACCACCCCTCAGCCTCACCGTTCCCCCTCTCTTTACCTAGCCACAGCCCGCTGCATACCTTCACGCCCACCCTCCAGCCCCCCGCACACCCACATCACCCCAATATGTTTGCCCCTCCTACGGCTTTGCCTCCTCCACCGCCATTGACGTCAGGGACACTGCAGGTTCCAGGACATCCAGCTGGTAGCACTTACTCAGGTAAGCGCCACGTGGGTTATGGCAGAAGCGTTGTCTAGTGCAGCACAGGGAACTGATTGCCTGGTTTTAGTCAAAATAATTACTTTTGGTCAGTTCGGTGAGGGCTGCTGGTTGCACAGACGCTGGACTCCTTGCTGACACGTTGACAGCGATACCAAAACCAAAACCCCCTCGGACTCCCCCAGTGACTTCTCTTCCGTCCTGGGGAAGGAATATTTTTGAACGGCTGTGCCTTTTCTATGTCTGCTCTCTTCTCCCCCTGGTGAAAACACATTAGAGTTCGTATGAGCCCCCCCCCAAAATCTGCGAATCCTTTCGAGAAGGCCTTTGCCACAATGGTGGTTCCTGCTCCCTGTTACTTCTCTCCAGTCAGCCCGGCTAGAGGGAAAGTCTCCAATTGCACGTGCTCGCAGCGGAGCTGAATTCATGTGCCTGCGAGACTGTGTGTATGTGTTGTGAGGGGAAGAGGTTGAGATTTTTATCTGTGGCATAAATTGTGCTGTGTTATATTTTGACTGGGGGAAGACATAGCGTGTCTGTTCCTCCCAAGACACGGAGAGGGAATTGGAGGAAGAAAAATGGAGAATTATGAACATCTGAGTAACAGTTTTGCATCCATACTGCAAAGTAGTCATGTCAGCAGCTGCCCCCCTGTGGTTACTCCCTCCAGCTTAACAGTTCCTCCTCTCCTGAGTTGAGTCAGTATGTGTCCATACAAATTTAGCGGGAGCCACCAAGTCTCCCATGAGAAATTTTAAATACCACCTTGCTACCGCAGCCACCAAAAATTGGCACAGGAAAAGTCCCTGAGCTCACGGAGAGTTGTCTTGCTTTGTTTCTATTTCAGAACAAGATCTTCTTCGTCAGGAACTAAACACACGCTTCTTGGCCTCTCAGAGTGCGGACCGCGGGGCGTCCCTCGGCCCACCGCCCTACCTGAGGACCGAGTTCCACCAGCACCAGCACCAGCACCAGCACACGCATCAGCACACACACCAGCACACCTTCACGCCCTTCCCGCACGCGATCCCACCCACCGCCATCATGCCAACGCCAGCACCGCCCATGGTGCGTACCCCAGGCAGAAATGTGAGGATAAGTAGAGCACAACTCTATTCTTTATTACAAAATTAAATTAAAACAATATATGTCCGCTTAAGGGGAAGGAAAATTCTGTTGCCTAGGTTTTGTTGGGTAGGAGAGGAAGGGCTGTCCCTTCCTCGTGGTTGTCGCATGTGTGACAGGCTCAAATGGCAGCGCAGAGGCTGAGGAACGAGGCCTGCTGACCAGAGGGACGCTAGTACTTGGGACCTCGTAGTGCCCGAAATGGTGCCACACTGGTGCCAGCTCCTTTTTCCTGTCTCATAAAGACCTTTCTTTAATTGAAGAAAGAAAACTCCAAAACACACTCCCAGTGGAAACTAATTTCCTGCATATTTGTTTCTCTCTGTTGGTTGCCAAGTAATAGAAAAGTAGTCTTCTATTTTACCAACAGAAATGAAGCAACGAAATATAAAGTAACTAGTTTGTGCTTTGATCCCTTTGCAGTTTGACAAATACCCTACAAAAGTTGACCCCTTCTACCGTCACAGTGTGAGTTTTATTACTCTGTTTAAAACTGACTTAATTGCTTTTCTGTAGTGGGCTGGGATCACCACTCGATAAATGGCAGAATGTTGAATCTCTCCCTGATCATCACTCCAGGAGTTACCATTATCGTTCTTGGTTGCTTTGGCTTTTGAAGGCTTGCATTCGTGGTGCTTGTTTCTGATAAAGATGCAGTATCGTCTTTTCTAATCAAAAGATCTCTTGCTCATACACCATTTGAAGACAGGTTTGATGTGAAAAAGAGACAGAAGAGCTGACTGTGTTACATGAAGCAGGATTTATCAGTAGTTTCATCACTGGGTTTCAGTTGTGCCACAAACTATTAGACTGGTATTTTTCTTAAGAAACTTGAAATGAAATGACAAACGGTCATACAAATCCTTCAGGAATAAGTAATCTAATAGTTTTCCTAATATATCATATTTTGTTTTATAAAATCTGAAAACTTGTCTTATCCTTCAGATTTCAAAGGCACATCTGATCCACTGGGCTTGTTATATTTTGAAAGCTCTGTTTCATGACAGTAATATGAATCTAGCTATGCATTAGATGTTTATTTAAGAGCTACAAAAAATATGTTATATGTTGATAAGTAAAAAGAATTGTTTTTTAAAGCTCCAGTTAACTGTAAAGCCTCTGTTCTTAAGCGTTTGAATCCACTGATTCATTTACTGCTGAAATACAGGTTACATTTCCTTTGTCATATTGGCAGAGGCAGGTACCTGGTTGAATATGAAGAGAATTTCTAAGTCCCATAGTGATATTTTGATGAGAGAAGGGGTACTGCATCAGCATTCAGAAATCTGCAAAGCACTTGGCTTTATGTGTTGGTTTTGCTTAGAAGTGGAACTGGGCAAAAAAACTGGCTAGGACGACAGTACGACGCTTTCTGTTGTACTGAGGAGACAGTTCCTGCTGACAACTCATGCCTACAGTACACGTGAATTGACCTATTCATTTCAGAGTCCTCATTTGAGTAACTTTAACCGCATGTGCGTGTTTGCAGGATCAGAGCATTAGGAGTATTGGGCAAACATTTAAGCCTGTGATAATCACTTTTACTCAGAAGGGTGAAGCTGCTTATTTGCATCATTGTTTGCAAAATTGCCCTCTTATCTGCTGAGCTTTACACGGATTCATAAGATAGATTATCGTCAACGTGGCATGTTGATTCAAGCAGGAACAGGGAACTGGGAAATAGGTACATGAATTTTAGGCAAATAAAGCACGGACGTCAACATGTAACATGGGAAACGTTGAAAGAGTTACCTACTATATACACTGTTCACATTCACACTGACATCCTCTTTTAGAAATTTGGCAGTTACTTGAATCCTATCACACTAGATCGTGGTACTGACTTCTACAGCAGGAAAGCCTTCTGGCTGTGCTCTGTTAGTGAATGAGCCAGGCTATTGAACTTGGTGGAGATTAGACCAGCAGGGATCTGGTCCATCATGCTTCTGCCACCTTTCCTTCAGGAAGAGGTTTGTGCTAATGAAGTTGTGGCACAATAATCACTATTCCATCTGTTGGATATTTAACCAAGTTAATACCAGAAGATCAATGTGATGGCTACAAGTTATGTTGGATAAATAGTCTTGCTTAAATTACAGCAAGGTCATACTAGTCACTGCATTTCAGTAATCTCTTCTAGTATAGAAGAAATTATCTAGAATATCGATAATATAGGCAAAAGAAGAAGTGCTTGTATCAGTTTCTTGATCAGCTGCAGTATCAAAAAGCGTAGTTTTGCTGGCAAAGCTGCATACATGATAGGACTTTTTCTGTTGTAGAAATATTGTGAAACTGTGGCACTTCAATAGATGTTTTTTAGTGACAACAGTTTCTGCTGTAGACCTGCACTAGGAATTTGGATGCACCTTAAGAAAAGCTGGCAATATTTTTAAAGCTTGTAAAAAATCACATATCATAGAAGTGAGCACTGCAGGAGAACAATAAGGTCTACTGGAGGGTTAAAATCAATCTACTATAGGATAGGGAAAGCAGCTCACATATAAGCTAATGTAGAGTTTTAAAACAGTTTTCCTTCTTGGCGTCTTTGATTTTACAATCTTTTCTTTTTTTCAGGACTTTAGTGCAGTGAGGAATTACTTTTACTTATAGATGATGCTGGCTTAAGATTGCTAGTTTTGCAATGCTTTGCACCTGGCTCTAGGGGAGCTTTTTCACCTGAGAAAGCTGGAAGGGGAAAGTGCTGCTCAAAAGAAAAGGAATGCTGGGGTAAAAGGAGACACTGACTAAGAAAAATGTATTTTGAAAGCTTGAGGAATTTAACTGATGCAAAGAGATCATGGAGATACAATCCTGATATTATATGAATAATTGTAACCTTGAGGGAAGGTCACATTTAATTAACTTACCAGTTGTTAGAAAACTCTTAGGAAAGCATTCCTTATTATTAGTCACAGCCAATAGAATATTAAGTATTATGTCTCTTTCCATCTTTTGAAATTAGTCCATTACACACAGAATTAAATGCAGAAGACACTGGAGGATTTAAAACACATTTTAGTCATTAAAAGTTATTGTAAATGAGGACATGTGTCTCTTAATGAGTTCTCAAATGTCTACAGTTCAGTATCACCTAATCTAAAAATGTTTTTTGCGTCATTGAAAGGAGTGGGTCCAAATTAAATAGAACTAAAAATAACAATAGAAACATATTATGAAAGGAGACTTCATATCATCCTTTTAAACTAAGAAATATATTTGATACTGAAATATTTTCTCAGCTCTCACTAACTATAATATGAATAAATGACCTTGCAAAAGAAGCTAATGGAGGGAAAAAGGATTAAGGAAAGCTCATGCCTATGCCTGGCATAAACAAATTCAGCAAAACTTTGGGATACTGATTTACTCTGGAGCACGATTTTCTCGGTGTTTGCCCATTCTGCGTGTCCAGTCCTTTACTTTGCCCAGTCCTGCTTCTATTCAACTGGCCATTAACTCATTTATTTTGATCTTAAAAGTAGCATACAGTAGAGTGATCTTTGATGAGCTTTGTTCAGAGGCAAATTTTGATCAGCCAGATAACCCCTTCAGGTTTTGGGGTGGCAATAGCGGGGGAGCTAGCAGCAATCCCTGCTAGATCCCGAGGTTTCCCAGTGAGAACAAATTCGTAGTGTGAGGCTTTGAACTCCGACTCGTACCGGAAAGCAGTTCTGTGAATAGTCCCAGCATCTTCCGTGGAAGGATGCAAGTGAATTAACTGCGCTGAAGCACAAGTAGAAGATTCACAACCGCACCACAAAAACACGATTTGGGCATTATGGTTTACTTGGTGGGGTTTTTTTCCCCCCATGTGTTTGTCTGCATTAGGACAGAAAAGCTTTTTTGACTAAGTTGTTTCAGAACAGATACGTTGAGATCAGCAAGGTCGGTGGAGATGTGCACCTTTTTATGCCTAATGGGCTGTCTTTATACGAAGAATGCCCTAAATTTTAGCAGGGGCTTCTGCCTCAACTATTTGTCTAAATAATAATTTTTAACAAATCAGATTGTCTCCTCTCTGCTGATTTTAGACGTGACAGGATATCCTCTCAGCCAGGCTAATGAAGTAAGAATTGTGCATAGTTTCCTCATTTCCTACAGAAACTATTAAAATACTAAAGCACTAATGGAGTTTTAATGATATAATATCCTAGAACTCATAAGTGGGGTTTTTTTTCCACTTAAACAGTACTTTTCTGGGTCTTATTTGGCTTAGTATTCTGCCTTTTCTCTTGAAATGGTTTACAAACTGAAACCATTTGAAGCACATATCCAATTTAAAAACTATTAATTGCAAAAAAAGTCTCTCTTACACTATGTTGGCCTAATCAAGGAATAGTTTGCTGGCTGTATGATTTTGGAACTGCTTTTAAGTTCTAAAGTAAACGTCATGACATTTGTGAACATTTCATTGACTGCTTTAACTAACATTGTTGCAATGAAATCACTTCTTCAACGCTTCTCAATTTTCTCCATGTATCATTTCCTTAACGTTCCGCAGGAATGCTCTCGCTCTCTTGTTCAGATTTGTGTCTTCATTTTGAAGTAAGTGCACCTGTATTTATGTTGTTTTATGTTTTTGTTACAGCTGTTTCACTCCTATCCTCCAGCTGTATCAGGTATTCCTCCCATGATTCCTCCAACTGGCCCTTTTGGCTCACTACAAGGAGCATTTCAACCCAAGGTAAAAAAAAATATATATATATATTTGTATATCTGTTACTACTGAAACACACCAGTGTCGTGATCCCAGTTAGGCTTAGGCTTAGAATTTGCTTCGGATTCTGGAACAGTAAGTTCTTCTGAGCAATAAATTGATCTGAGTTACAGCAACCTAATTCCACAGAGGACAACTGGCTTTTTCCAAATTTACTGTGAAGAGAAGTTAGTCCTCATTAGGTTCAGATATATCTACATACATAATTTTTTTTATACATAATGGCATAGTTAATTTTAGAAGCAATATAATTACTTCTCAGATAACATGCATTAATGTAAGGTCATGTAATAATCAAGATTTTAAGAAATCATGATTATTATTGTTTACTCATTTACATAATTATCTCATAGCTTCAGCGTAATGCAATAGAGTGATTTAGTTCTCCTGTCATTTATGATAGCTATGATAGCTAAACGTGATGGGGTTTGTTCCTTTTTTCTTTTGTTTTTGTGAAGTCACTCTTGATTTGTAAGTGGGAAGAAATCAAATTCTGTAGGCTGTAGTCTTTGCGACTGGAGACTGAAATCAGGACTGAAATATCTGCGGAGAAGACACCTTCTCTCCTAAATTGGCCCATCCACTCTAATGACTGAATGTGTAAATTGCAGTTCATTAGTGGAATTCTTCATATGTATGGTAATCAGACTGTTAACAACTCTGTTACTAATTGTTAGTTATCCTGCAGCTGATTTCTTTTTTCTTCTCTCTAATGTAGAACGATGCTGTGCCTAAATGTATCTTTTTCTCCAAAAGATGCATTTTGTTAGATTAGCTGAATATTTACACTCAAGTCATGGGAAAAGGTTTATTTTTTTCAACTGGATGTTGCCTTTTCCTGATATCCGTAAGTTGGAGGACAACGAAAGTTTGAAAATGGAGATGATAATACATATTTTACTAAGAGATGATAATAGTTATGATTTGCTCTTAAAAAATTGTCTTCGTTGCTTAGTCAATGTTAATTATAAAGAAATATTCATTATTTATTATTCTTTCCATAATGTTTTACTCATTAATGCGTTCTTTCCTTGTGATGTTTCTAGACTTCCAATCCTATTGATGTTGCAGCCAGACCTGGAACCGTCCCGCATACCCTTCTGCAGAAAGATCCACGGGTCTGTAGGAAATGTTACATTTCTCTAGAGTAAAGCTATTGCTCCTGAAAATCGTGAATGCAAGAGCTGCCATCTTCGATAGGCCCAGATTAACAACTGAGGCTTAGCCTGAACTATTAAAGTCAATGAGAGCTTCAGTGGTTGTATGAGAGCAATTTAGAGCTTGATCCTTATTTTTGTTTATCATTAGAAAAAGCAAATAAGTCTACACAATGGAGGAGCTCCTTCCTTTCTGTTATTTGGCATCCCTAAAACCTCAGGGGTAAAGGTGTAAAGTCCAAATCAGCTTTGAAATGTACAGACCTCTTCGAGATTTATGTTTATACTCTGTAATTGTTTTTTAATGCGGGTGATGACAGTTATTCCCTTGGTTACTGTATTATTGATTGCACCAGTGAAATACGGATGCACTTTATTGATCATTTGGCGCCGCTGTATTTTTAAGTTCTAGTGTGTGTGAACAGAATTTATTGTCTCGGCACTTCATCTTTTAGCCTTTTTCAGTTCTTTGTGATTATCAGTGGGTCAGTTGTGTGTTTGAGTTAATACACATCGGTTGCAATAAGGAGCATCCTCTTTTTAGCAGAACTCTCTGACGAAAGCAGCGGGGAGCTCTCCTAAAAAATCCGTGGCTCCACTTTGCAGTATGACTCAACTTTAAAGTGGTGCAGCCCTATTTTCTTTGACTTGTGCCAAGTCCCAATAGTTTCGTTTGAGTTGGTGCTGTAGTTGGGCTTCACACCAAAAGAAACCATGGGTTTTTGTGTCTGTTCATGCCATCTAATGGAAGAGATAACGATAGGCGCCCTCCATTAAGTCATTTAGCTTTATGCTTCCTTTCACCTACTAGTGTAGTTTCGATTGTTTCAAGCTAATGTGTTGTGCCATCACTGAGGCTGCAAAGAACCTCTTACGCCTATAAATCTCCTTCCCCTTTCAGCATTGCATTTTAAGAAAGAGCATCCAAACAAAGCAGAAATAGCAAATGAACTGAATTTATTTTCCATTGTTAATTGTTGAAGCATGAACAAAAGAGAATCAAAAATAACCTACCAGAAGAACCCAGGCCATTCGAAAAATAATAACGAGAAAATTGCTTTTGATACGGACACTGTTTATCCACTTCTGTTCCAGTGGGAAAGATATTTAAGTCAAAGGCAATCCCTGACAGAGAAATCATCAGGAAAGCAGTCAGTGTTTTTAAAAATACAGGTAGAGCACCTAATGGCATAGTCAGTGAACAGACGCAGTCACTGGTTTGTGGTGGCCCATCCAAAACACCACTTCAGCCCATTCCAGCCCAATGTCTGAAGAAAAATGGGGCCCTGTCCACTCCCCAGGCCTCTCGCGAGCCACGCAGCTTTGAAAGATTAGAACAGAAGTTTGCCCAAAGGATGTATGTGCGTTTTTCTTCAGATTAGTTAACCAGCCATTTTTGTAGCATTAAATCAACAAATTAATGCCGATGCCGGAGGATAAAACGCTCTGTGTGAGGCTTGTTTAGTTGCTTGTCAACACTTAGGTACAACAGTCATGGGGGGAGGGAGCCCGGCTCTACCGCGGAGGCTAAGGACTAATTATTATCTGAAAGGGCTTCATTTGAAAGTAAAATGATAACATTTTAATTTCATCTCTTAATGAAGCAATACAAATTTGTTAATTAGCGCAATTGTTTGAGTGACAGGCATGTAACCAAGCTGTCATTTCTTCTTCACAGTTGACAGATCCGTTCAGGCCCATGTTGAGGGTAAGAAACCTTCTCGTGTTACAGTTTGTCAAGCTTGTCTTAGTCCCCACCGGGTTAAAGAAGCAGACTAATTATAAAGAGATGCCGTGTTTTATCTCGGGTATATTTTGCACTTTGTGTGTTACTCGGCGCGGTCAGTCCTTTGCACGCATCTTGTGGTCACTTGAGGAAAATGCGCAGTTTTGAAACTGGAAGTTGTGTGTTCTTCTCATGCAACCCACTGCCACAATGAATTCTAGACGTTAAATGCTGATAATCCTTCCTTTGCGCTTGTTCACAAGGTTTCCTGAGCCAATCCCGCAAAATCCTCCTCCCTTGCCGTTTCATTGCAGACTGAAGGATTTTGCTTTTTATTGTTTATTGCTTGTTGTCAGTGGTATTTGGTGTGGTACTCAGGGTGGTAGTGCCTACCCAACTGTCTTGCTGTCAAGTGTATACAGACAATCCAGTCCAAACACAGGATATCTTAGAAATGAGGATTAAAAGATCCAGTCTTAACAGCCATTCTAAAGCTTTTTTTGTTAATTTTTCCAAGTATTGGAGGAGGTCTAGATTTTGATCGTAGCAACCAAATGAATTCGTTAAATCACTAGCACGCCCGATCACAGTGAATAAGCAAAAGGCTTGAATTTATATTTTGTGTATGTGTGTGTACATGTCAGATTGGTTTTATTTTTGGTTGTGGTTTTAATGGTTGGTTGATATAGAAAGCAGAGCCTAGGGACCAGTTGGTGCAGCATTTAGGGTATCAGTAGCTTGAGGAGCTCCTTGCATTCCTGTGACCATTTTTAAGCGTATGCAGGAACCATTAATTGTGTTGTTAACTATAGATAGGCACCTAATTAACAGGATTGGGGAAAGTTTGTCCTGCATGAGTCCTTTCCAGACATGATTTCCAGGTGTTCTGAAGCGAGTACAAAATCAGCAAAAAAGCCAAATAGCACTCTCTGGCTCCTTCCTCCCTCTCTCCTCCCCGTGATTTAAAGCATGGTGACAGGAGGGATGCAAAGAACCAGTTTAAGCCGTTTCATCTTCCCAAAGGGAGTGTATTGATGGACTTCCAATTTTTCCAGTGTACTCTTCAGTCAAAGATTTGGAGGTACAGACCAACAATTATATGAGGGGGTCAGATTCATTTCGAAAACCAGATTGATCTTAAGTGCTTTTATTTTCATCTCTTGGTGGAAAGTCTAGTCTTGGAAAAGTTGCACTTTTAGAAATGAGCTTCACGTATAGTTGTGAAGCAGTCTGTCTATTCAGAGTAGCTGCTAATCGACATGTGGTTTCAGTATCACAAGCTGCCTTTGCGGTCAGTGGCATCAGAAGATGGCAAGAGTGTGTAGAACAGGAGCATGGGTTTCTTTGGAGAGGAGGATGACCACTAGCATTCCTGGATATCCAGAAAAACTTCTAATCAGGGGACAAATTCTGTGCATGTTCCCCAGGAGGACAGAGGGAGAAGGCACCAGAGGGTGTCCCTTTGTTTTAAGCTCGCTTGGTGTGAAGAGTCCCATACCCCAAAACAGACAAAGCTAAGAGCCGGCAAACCCAATTCCTCCGCCAGTTTCTCAGTCCCTGGCATGGGAATTGGAGCAGCCGGAGCAGAGGGTGTGCTCTGGCTGTCCCCCAGGCCACATAGTTTGGGGATGTCAGCTGGCAGCAGCCAGAGCAAGTCCCAAACGTTGGGGAGGAACCAGCTAGTGGAAGCCAGTTCCTTGCTAGCCTCTCCTGGGGTGCGGCGGAGAACTGTCCTGGAGTGTTTTCTTCTGCAAAGTGGCCACCTCTGATAAGATCTGGGTAGAATTCCCATTATTTTTCAAAGGAAAGCATCTAATTGACAGCATTTGCCACCTACAACTAGAGTAAAGCATTGCAGGTCTTTGAATGTTGCTGATTCATGTCGTATCCCTTTGTTTTTCCAGAAACCCGGAAAGTGGTGTGCTATGCATGTTCACATCGCCTGGCAGATATACCATCACCAACAGAAAGTCAAGGTCAGTCCTTCTGGCACGCGTGCATCTGAGATAAACTGCACAGTGCAAACCACTGAGAGGAGGAATTTGCCTGTCACCGTTAGCAGTTCTGTGCCATGGGTAATGCCTTCTTAAAATAACTGTGCGTAGCGTTATATCCTAACCTGCCATTTTGTCATGATGGCGTACCTGCATTAAAAAATTAAAGGTGGTGTCTCAAGGGAATAGCTATGATGGTAGGGAGGAAGAATCCCAGCTCTTCAATGATAACCAGTTTGTAGCTAGAAAGAGCTAAATGGGTGTGCCTGTGTGGTACAGCATTTCTTTTATTTATGGATGAGGACTTGAGCATATTGAGATTAAATTTTCTTAAGTGGTCCAGAGACACTGGGCTAGGTCTCCCATTCCTCTTACTAACGCTCCAGGACATAAGGCAGCACAAGGAGGTTTCTCCTGTCCCTACTATGTTTTATCCGATGTGGTTGCATGGGCTACCATCAAGTCTTTTTTCACAACCCATTTCAAAGCTGGAAGTTGGCACCTGTGTGTAGCTGGGATGGTCAGGCAGACCTGGCATATCAGATATTAATGTTATCCAGACAGTATCTCGTTGCACTGAAGGTAAAGGGGTGGAAATAATTTCTTTGTTACACACGCTTCAGGATTTTTGTCACTCGCTATACACTTTCAGGTGATGTCTGTAATGCAGTGTTGCTATTACGGTGGCCTGACAAGGGTCATGGCCAATTTGGGCTCTCCTGAAGCAGATGTCATAGAGAAACAAGTAATTTATTCATTTAATAATTAGGATAATTTCCTTTGTTACCTTAACTGTATTTTCGTTGCGCATGGACTTTGCGAAGAAGGTTTTTTTCTTGTTAAAATATTTGCACTATACTTGTCACTGAAAAATTCTGTGTTGCTCCTGAAAGTTCATAGCTAATTAAGACTCATTAGAGGTTGGTGTTCTCTCCTGTTCGTATTTCTGCTTCAGGAGTCAGTAGCTGGTGTTAGAAAGTGAGATTAACAAGGAGTCTAAAGCATTTTGCAGTCTGTGTATCCAAGTGAATTGTGTAAGACAGAGCTATACGAATATGAAGATGTTGAACAGCTACTAAAACCTGCAGCTAATAGAGTTTAAAAATAACCCTTTTAAACAAGGTTGACAGGTTAATTTGCTGCAGTAGACGTATCTCTCTTCTCTGCTTCCTTATGTTTCCCCTGCTAGTGATCTTCATTCATCTTCCCATTATCAAAAAAGACAAGATTATAGACCTAGAGAGTTATATGTCCTTTTTTTTATTTTATCGAAAAGGTATTTTCTAGAAATGAAATTATTATTCCCATGTTATCTACGTCCTTTGAATCTTCTTTGATTTGATATTCAGCGAGAGGTCATACTGATGTATTTATAACTCACAGTAAATGCCACTTTCACGCTGCCATTTCTTTTACCTAATACTTTTCCACCCTTGAGTGTTTCAAAAAAAAGGATAATGCCCAGAAGTACAGGAAAGTACAGGAAAGGATGTTACTTGACTTTTTGAGGCTGCAGATGATAACAATTTCAAGAATAATTGGGATATGTATTTCATTATTTCCATTCAGTCAGAAAGTTGGGTGAGGTCTGCGGTCAGTAAGCCAAGTAGGATTATGTCCGTGAGGGCTGTCAGATTCCCGTGCGGGAGCAAAGTCCTCTCCTCCGTATGCAACCTGGACTTGTGAAATCTCTGTGGCTGAAGGCTCGTACCGGATGCCTTCTCCTACTAGCCCAAGCTTGTGAAGATGCCTTTGCTTTCTCTGCACAAGCAGAAAAGGCTGCCTCTGCGTGACCACGGAGCAGGGAGTAAAATGTATTTACTCAGAGATTTCAAATTTGCACGCAGTGCCACCAGCCTGCTCGCAAGGGCTGGGAGAGGTGGTAACTACCCAGCCTGCTAGTAGCTGCTTGCAGAGGACAACGCAGGGCACCGAAGGAGCAGGCCAGAAAGGAAACTTCAAAACACAACCCTCCTGACCCCAGGGAGAAATTGCGTGCAGCTGTAGATGCTGTTTGCCTGCCTGAACCCCGCACCAAGACTTGTGTAACCTGTCTGCACACCCAGGGCATTCCGCAGATGCAGGCAGGGTCAAACACAATTTCTGGGCACAAAGTAATTTTCCTCCGCTTCTTAGACTGACCAGCATATTCCTGTTAGGGCCTGGATTCAAGAGGGAATTTATGCACCATAACTGGCCCTCTCTCTTTCAGGAAAGGACTTATGGCCTGATGTAACATGCCGTGAAATTAGTGCAGACATTTGCATTGATTTTAGTGGGCCTGGAAGTAAGGTGTTACACATTTGCTGGACTTGAAAGACATTCACAAGGATTATCACACAGAGGGTTGCTCTCCTGCACATAAAATGGGCATAAAATAAATCTGACCAATTTTCTTTGGTACTATTTTAAGGTAAACCAGTACATCCAAAAGTCTTTTAACATGTCTGTGATATTCCTGTTCCTCTTGAGATAGGGGGTTTCTTTGTTATTAGGACAGCACCGTTCGTACGGCTGCAATTAAAGTTTCAGTTGGCTTTTGCTGTTTCTGGGTAATGCTTGTCAGAGGTTTATAACTTGGTGTTGAAAAAAAAGAGTTCATAGCATAAAAATCCTAGTACACGGTATTTGTATTTTTTGAAGTTTAATTATTCAAGCATTACCAGATTACTTAGGATGCGCCCTTAAGGATTACTTAGGACATGCCCTTAACTTGGGCATCTTTTGCATTTCAATGTTTTTGAAGGCTATTATCTCAAAACATTGAAAAAGCCCTTTTTTGTTCTTTTTTTTGTTCTCATAGTGACAGAGATGTTATTAGCACTTGAAAAACAGCTACTAGGCATGCACATTAACTTGGTCATAACTTTTTAATATGCATATTTATATCATTGTAATAGTCTGTTACTCTGAACTGGCACAGTATTAAATATTGATTTATAAAGCGTAACATGCTCCAGAATTACTGTTAAGATCTACCGGTTCAGTGTTACACATTTGTAAATCCTTTCAACTGACCTGCACAATTAATCAGCAATCTGTGTTTAGGGAGTTCTGACAGCACAGGTAATTGGGAATTTGGTTTTCTTCTTCGTTCTATAAAACTGTTGAAGTAGGGACCACTAAAGTGAGTATCTGTCACAAAGAAGAGCCCATCCTTCATCTACCTATTATTTTTGGTAAGCCACCTCAGCAGAATTGTCTTAAAAAAGAAAGTCTGCTCATTCTAATATCATACAAATAAAGAGGGCGACGTGCAGTGCTTTGAATTTGGAAGGCAAGCAGTCAAAATGGGACGCCGGTTCTTTAGACAGTAATACACGCCAGCTGTAATTCGATTCATTTTGGTCCCTAGCTTGCTCAGTTGCAGTCTGAGAGGCACCGAAAGATGCAGTACATCAAGTGTTTCTTGATTGTGGCTTTGCATTTACATTTAATGGTTGTGTCTGTCGACTTGGCGTTGCCTGGATTAGGTCCAAATTAACATTTCTTTTTGGCTTTGCTTTTTTTATTATTTTAAGACAGACCTATGCTTATGGCTGAACATGCGTTGAAAGCCTCTTTGAAGATGTTTATGCTTATTCTTAATGTTAGGTTTGTGTTAAAATGCTTTGCTCCAAAGGGATGGATGTGAACATATGTGAAGACACTTTGCTGAAGTGCATGTGAAGACACATGCACTTACATGAAACACCCATTGGGAGCCCGAGATTTTCTCTGTCTGTTTTAGATTCTCCCTTCCAGGAGAATAGCTGTGCGTCTATGTCCAGGGGCCGCAGAATATTGTATTATTAGTATGAATAAATTGCTATACTTAAATGATTCTGAAAGTGCCTTCTACTCTTATCTTTTAGGACAGTCTCTTCCAAACCCTGTTTTTATATTTCAGAAACAGATGCAGTCTGATCCACACAAGCTGGACTTCGGCCTGAAGCCTGAATTTCTGAGCAGGCCACCAGGTCCCAGCCTTTTTGGAGCCATCCACCACCCCCATGACCTGGCCCGGCCCTCGACTCTCTTCTCCACAGCCAGTGAGTACTGAGAATTGAAATCTCCTTCTTGTGGCGTACGCATTAAAATGCTAATCCTAGCCATGTTAAAAGAGAATTTCCCAGGTGCTTTGGCTTATGGACTCTCTGCAAAACATGCCAGGGGCTATTAAGTCTATTTGATACATATTTTAAAATGATTCTGTCATTTTAAGCAACCTGCTGAAATGCCATGCATGTTGTAAATAGAGGGACATTTCACACAGTGATATTTGATGCGTGATGGAGATGACAGGTTGGAAATACACTGTAGATCACATGTGCCCTTTTTTTTTCCATACTGAAGCATTCCCCACTCCCTTACGCTCTTGCTGGGAATTTCTGTTTAGAAAGGTGGCTGTGATTTGCTTAGGATCCTAACCCGAAGAACCCCTGCAACAGAATTTGTCTGCTTGGTGTAGGGCAATTTCTGCTCACATGAGCCATCGTTTAAGAAGTGACAGTCAAGCCCAGAGCGCCGCGAGTCCCTTTCTGAGTCCTGTGTTAGGAATTCACCCCGGTTGCTTTGTTTTGGCAGGTGGGGGTCATCCAGCCGGCACCCCTTTCGGCCCGCCACCTCACCACAGCAACTTTCTCAACCCAGCTGCTCACTTAGGTAAGTGCAGTTCCAGATTCACTCTGTAAATAACTAACTGCGAATACAGCTCAGGAGAAGCGTGCCGGCATTTTCTGCCCTTCTTCCTTACCGTGGTCTGCTGTGGCCTCTTACATTGTGAATACCCACTGAACTGACAGCTAGCTCAGTTGTTCTTTCCTTACCCAAAGGAAAGCAGGTCCTTAAGATCTTGTGATCTGGCCTCGAATGGCTCAGTTGGTGAAAAACAGCACATTTAAGAAAGGACCCGTCCAAGGCACCAAATGTTGCTAGTTCCCTTCCAACTCAGTGAGGTTGTAATAAGGCAGTCTGCCTTGAGGGACATCAGAGATCAAGACTCTGATCTGGTATTATATTTTGCGTAGGGAAGGATTTGGGAGGGTCACCGAACTGACACAGCAAACTCATGATGTAGGTTTATCATTCTGCGCTAGCAGCCATATAGCTGCCCGTAGAAGATGCTAGGTTTGCCCTTCCTCTTTTCTCTGGGCTAATATTTATCAGTAGTAGTTTCATCAAAATCATTAGACTTCTCCAACATAAAGCGAGAAGAGAATTTGTTTCGTACAACTTTCCTACCAGATCAGATTAGCCATCTATATTCTATACAGCTTAGCTACTAAAAAAAACTGATTCCAACATTTTTCAGAGTTCATACTAGTTTTTCTTACAGTATTAGCAATAAGTATCAAGAGCATTACAAAATGTTCAGGTCATCATGATGTATCAATAGAATAGGACATTTTACTTATATTCTGGCTACGGTTTAGGAGACATGACTGAGACATGGCCTAAAGGTGTTCTGCGCAGAATTGCCAGAGTTAATAATAATAGAGCCTTGCTAGCCAGGGACATTTCCCAAGAAAAGCCATGGAAGGAATTGGAAGGAATTAGAAGTGGAAGTGAATAAAAGGGAATACAAATGGAGATGGTTGCAGGTTTTTAAATGAATTGTCTACTTCTGCTGCAGTGCAGTCCTTAACATCTTGTTTTTGTTTGAAGTCCATTTTTTTTCCCCTAGTAAGCTGATCCCATGTGTACCGGCATTAAAAAAAAAAAAAAAAAGGAGAAATTATTATTATTATTTTTTATTTCCCACCCCCTCCCAAGCGCCACTGTGTCCTGGGAGGACGATGTTCAGCTCCTGGTGGACACGGACCGAGCTTTCGTGCAGACACAATGCAGCAGGATAACACGCTAATGCTTTATCACAATTACCAACATGTCAGTGAGCTTCAACTGTTTCCATTGGTTTTCAGAGCCTTTCAATCGACCGGCTTCGTTCAGTGGTCTCACTGCAGTGGGTAGTAATGCCTTCGGGGGACTTGGGAACCCGACAGTTAGTGAGTAACCTCTTTGCTTATGAATTCTTGTTTGCTGTGTAATTCAGGATATTGAGTGATGGTGACGGTTTGCTGTCTTTTTACCGGTGGCTTAGATCGCATACTTGTAAGGGACGGGAATTTGAAAAGCAGCCTTTATTCTTTTAAATAGCAATGTGTTTTAGTCATCAGTGAAGTATTTTCTATTAGTTCCTCATAGTTTGGGTTCGATGTATTGCTAAATGTCACCGTTACATTCTTTAGTCCAAAAAGTAAAAGAATATAGAACCCACAAGTTTAAAGGAGTTTATAAAATCCTCATGGTTTTGTTGCATGGTCAAAAGTAGTTAATGTGTGCTGCTTATTTGTAATCCCTAGCTGTGGATAGGAACATTTTTTTTTCCTTTCTCACCAATAATTCAGGACATGTGCCTGGAAAAGATCACTAACCTGCATTTATTTGTCCAGGATCATCAACATTTCTCTAGATTTGGCCAGTCACAAAAGACCATCCTTTTAAAAATCACTCTCTTTCTCCATACTTCAAATCTGGCATGATTTTGGTCACATTATTTTACTTTGGTTCAGGATCAAACGCAACAAGTTCCATTATTTATAATCAGTATAATGATCATTTCCTGGTGTCATCAAAATATTTGGAATAAGGATAATTGCAGCGTTATCCTAATACTTCATCCCTTGTCAATTTTGTCCACAGAATTTCCCTTTTCCAATTAAAACAGCTGTCAGATGCCTGCCCATTTTTAGGAATGAGACCCTCTAATGAATCTCTGTTAATTTCCTTTCCTTTTCCAGCTCCCAATAATATGTATTCATTTTAACTCTGAGTGCTGTAAAAGTTTTTTTGGTAAGTACCTTCACTAGAGCATACCTTTTCTTAAACCTTTTTGTTTTCCACTTCACCATTTCAGCACCCAACTCAATGTTCGGCCACAAGGATGGCCCCAGTATGCAGAGCTTTAGCAACCCTCACGAGCCCTGGAACCGGCTGCACCGAACTCCTCCTTCGTTCCCGACCCCTCCGCCCTGGCTGAAGCCAGGAGAGCTGGAGCGCAGTTCATCTGCTGCAGCTCATGACAGAGATAGAGATGTAGATAAACGAGACTCATCTGTTAGTAAAGATGACAAAGAAAGGTACGAAAGAACACTTCCAAGAATTGTCTAGTTCAAAGCGTGGGGCTCTGTTCCGCTTTTAACCCTCCCCAGCCTGGCACATGGTTAAACCAGAGCTTCGGTAGAGGAGCACCTGCAGAGCTAACGCTATCCTTGCTAGGCTGGCAATACGGAAGATAGAGATTCCTAACTCAGGTGTTCCCTACGACATCTGTTTCTCTTCTCGCTTCCACCACAGCTCATCAGAAGTAGCTTTGCAGGAGCAGAGTTCAGCTCGTGTCAAGCGGGAAGAGAATCAGACCCGTACGATCTGTTGCCTTGTGGGTCACATTTTCATAGGTCTTTTGAAGACTTAACGTGTCGATAGGTGCCTGACAGGATGAAACAAGGATTATAAAACCTATCAGACACATATCTGCACCTTTGAATACTTAAATACCTTTGCAAATCTGACCCTATCTGCAAAATAAATCCCCCCGCCACAAACGGACTGACCAGAGGGAACACTGCTAAAGTTGTTAAATTGCAGCACTAGAAAATGCACGGCACTGGTATGTCGTGTTCCAGTACTACAGTAAGTTTCAGTGCCTGCAGTTCATTAAATCAGCCTTATGTCCCCTCGAGAAAGCCACACGCACACATGCACTGCTGTTACACACCTCCAAGCACAGCTTTTATTCGGTGTTTTACATGGACTTGCACTCTAACATGTCCAGGCTGGGAAGGGTTAATGAAAAGTAAAACCTGGTCATATATTTTTTGTCAGGACTGTTCCCATTATACAGTTAACTCAGTAACAATTCCTCTTAACATTTAAGTACCAAATTATAAGAATTTGCCATTCAGCAAGTGTCATGCCTTCCTTGGAAAAATGTAGAGAGGCTGATTTCAGCTTTTTCAGTTGTGGCTTAATGGCTTTCCTGTTAAGTTTGCACATTACTTTTACTACATAATGGCTATTTGTTTCTAATTCTTTAACATAAAAGAATATTTAGGAGATGTGCTTTTCTGACTTCTCTGTCACTAACACAAATATACGCATTAGTAGCCTTTTCTAAAAGAAGTTATGCTAACACATTAGATATTCTAAAAGTACATTTAAGAGCTTTTCTACATTATTGTAAAATGTGAAGAGCAAGTCAAACTACAGATCTTTTCACCTGCATTTTCCATTTGGAATATTTTCTGTTTGGTAGCATAGCTTCATTATTTTCATGTCTGGTTTTAATGCTTCAAAATAAATTGCTGTTACAAATTGGGGATTCTGTCCTGCGAAATGCTTAAGCATGTGAGTAACTTTACTGGCTTGAATGGCAAAGCATTTTTGTTCCTAATGACATGGGTAGACTGTAGAATTATATGATTATTTCAGTTGCTGTTTTGTTGTTTTGTTATGAAGTGTTCCTGCTGAAGAAAATCCCTTTCAGAAATACATTCCTTGCAAGCTGCTTTGGCATTGCCTGAACTCCATATCATAGCTCAAAACATATTTATTTTTAATAATTTGAGCGCTTAAAAAAACGAGCGTCATTCATGCTTCATACTTCTGCACAATTACAGCTGCCAGTTTAGTACAATAATGTTTTTGCTGATCTAGTATTGCTATGCATCCATCAATGTGATTTTTCAGGAGTTCTACTTTGCAGCATGCTCCCACTGTTGCCTGTATGAGAAGATGCTGAAAATCACTTCCTGGAAACCTTCTCTCTGTGTAGATAATGTCTGCAGTAGCTTGTGAGCCTCTCGTGCCTGTTCTTCTATCTTCAGTAGCACCTGGCAGCGTGAGGATGTAGCCTCGCTTTCTAGTTGAGGTCCCAGTCTCAGTTTCCTATTTTAGGCTAACGTGCCCAAACAGGAAGAACTGGGAGCCATCCCTTTAGTTCTGAGATGATCTCATCTCAAAATCATCCTGTCATCAAGGCTCTAACTTCTGTCTGCCCCCAAACTGGGCATCTAGCCAAAAGCCTTCATTTGTCTGTCTTCTGTAATCAGAGGAGAGGCACCTCAGAGGTACGTCTTGGCTTGGCACATCCCCATCTAAGACAGGTACCGTTGGGGTGGAGTGAATCGCCCTCAGGAGGCATCAGTCACTCTTCCCTGAGAGCCTGTACAGCCGGGGCACTGTGGCGACTCCCGCTCAGCACCAGTGAGATAGGGGACATCCCTCCCAGGGAGTTTAGATAGTACGAAACTAGTGTCAGTGAACCTTTCCCAGGTCCAGGACTGGCTGCCGTGCTCTGATACAGTCCCCACTTTCTCTTGGACCATTGTTTGCAATATTTTATCTTTGGTTTTAAGGACTCTGCTCCTCCAGTCCAGCATTAGAAAACAATCAGTAAAAGTTGCTAGTGTACAGAGTAGGATTTGTTCCTTCTCAGTGGTATTTAATTTCAAAGATGTCACTGAGCAATTCCATTCTAATGATGATGTTGATGTGTACGTAATCCTAGAGCATTAAAAAATAACAAGAATCTATTGATTTCTTTATCAACATAAATGAAGAAAAGTATTTGTCATAAGATGTCTTGTGCGTTATCTTTCAGTGTAGCATACAGCCTCAGAACATATTTAGTAATAATAAGGGAATTTGAGAACACGATCTTAACTTTCAGATTTGGGGAGATTGAGGCTTAGAGCTTTTCCCATATTAGCCTAAAGAGCCCATGACAGATCTGAATATAACAAGATGTTACTGATTCCCTCTCTGACCACTGAGCTACAGTGTACTTAAGTGGGCTATAGAATAATCAATAGCCCCTTGAGATAATACCATCACTATAACCGAACAGGGTGGAATTGGCAAAGACAGATGGTTATTTTGGTTGCACGTGTTTTTCTTTAGTTACAGAAAATGCCTATTATTTCCTCTAAATTTTATGCCTGATTTAAAATACATGAATTACATAGAAAATTGATTAAATATCAGTGAAAGGACTCAGCGAGCTCCCCTAGTGAAATAAAACAATTAAGGGTGCCCTCTAAACTAGTCCCACAAGCAAAATAAATAAAAGACTGGGGATTGCAGAGTCCACATGCCAGTGCTTTCTCTGGAAAGCAAGAGAATTGAGTCTTCTTGTTGAGAGGCATTCACTGGAGTGCCTCGACACAGTCTCACTGTGTCCCAATCTGGAAGCTGTTAAATCAAATGCCTTAGCATTTGGTGGAGAGCAAGAGGAGGGAAATTAGAGCCAGGATGCAATTTCCAGACTGTTTAGAGCACAGTCAAACAAAGCAGAGCCTGATACCAAGGAGTTAATTGGTAGTCAGTGCAGACTAGGCAGTACTGGTATCAAATGCTCCAACTTATAAACATTTTCCAGCAGTTGCATTCTGGACTCTCTGAGGTATCCCAGGGAGCCTCAGACGTGGCCCTTAAAAAGACAGTTTCAACAATTAAGCCTAGGCACAGAAAAAGGCAGAGATGCTTTTGGTGAGGCTCTTATATGAGAGTTTCCCATTTCAAAGATTTTTTTTAGCAGTTGCTGCAGTTTCACCCTCCGAAAATACCTACATCTTACAGGGAGAAACCTTATGCAGGGCAGCTCATTAGCAAAGAAATAGGTAGGAAACACTGTATAGGTGAAGGAGCAAGGAATGCTTTAAAGTCACCGTCAGAGTTGCCTTTCAACCAACCAACATCGTTCATCTTGTCGAGAATGAGTTTCAACCTACTGGCCTCATCCAAGCGTGTTCCGATTATGCACTGCTAAGCAGAAACTGCGTCACCCACAGAAAAACATGTAAACTGGAGCTGGTTTGGGACTTCAGACTACCTTGCTGCTTATCCCTCACTTTTGCATTGAACAGCATGGTGTCCATCATCCGTTATGGAAGAAAATTCCCATGCCCAGCAAATGGCATGTGTTCGACACTGAGATACCTGTGGAGGACATTATGGAGAGACTCCAAATCACCAGTGAATTTAGGAACCTTTAGGACTTCAGGACTCCCACTGAGATCAACTGAAATTAGTGAGAGGTGAAAATCACTGGATTTGAGGAATCAGTGTTATCTTTGTGAATTGGACTCATTAGAAATAGCAAAGCTGTTCCACTTACTGTTGCCAGCAACTGTGCCCATGACAACAATTCCTTGTCATCAGTGCTTCCTAAAGACAGTTGATACAGGATCCATTCGGATATTTCGTTGTTGTCCACTGCCAGGAGATCATTCTCGAACCTATTCTGCAGCGTAAATTGGTTTGAAAGATCAGAATGGAAAGAATTCAGGCTATTTTGAAACTCCTTGGCAGTGTCAGGGAGATGCACTGACCCTTTCCCTTCTCTGCCTGCTCTACCCCAAAAATGAAGGTTAGGAGAAGAGTTGGTACTCTGAGAAGTAACAGACTCCAAAGAGGTGATGTTTTGAGAGCCAGCAGAATGATGGGCATATAGGGTAGATTTGTCTCTGTCCAGAAAATCAACACGTGGTCTATGCATTATGGCTGTCTCAGTTACAACCCCTGCACTGAGGCTCATTTCACACTTACGCCTGTTCAGAGAGAGATGGGTTCTCACCACCAGTAGTAGTGTCCTGAGAGGTATTTTGTTTTCAAGCGCTTTTCAATTTTAGGAAGTAAATTGAATTGTGAGAAGTAAATTGAAAAGAAGGAACTAGAAGGATGAAGACGATATAGATAAGAAATTAGTAATGTATATAGGTTTAGAAAATTTTTTAAAAAGTCAATTGAACAAAACGTTGTCCATTTTTCCAAATGTATTCTTAATAGAAGAAGTGGGTAGTACCATATTAACTATGTAATTTGGATTTAATTGCCTTACCTTTTAGGATGAAGTTAGCATGCTTTTATTTTTCTCTGTTCTCTTTCCAAACAGTTAAGGCTGTTTTCTTAAAAATATGAGTATTAGAGCTAGATTCCCTGGGACCTTTCTGTTGACTTCAGTGTTTGGAATCTCGATCAGATTATTCACAAAGCAGCTTCAGGGAACTTCCTTCTCCTGACTCTAGATACTAGGATAGGCCTAGTTTAGAGATGGGATGTTCTTCCGGTGTTTTGGGTGCGCAAAAAGAGCAATGCATTAAACTGTGCATGTTATTAGCTTTCTGCAAAACGAGCAGAAAGCCAGACACCCTAGATGCTTTGTTTTATTTGCAGAGTTTCTCAAGCCTTAATGTTTACACTTCTCTTTCTTCTAGGGAGAGCATTGAGAAAAGACACTCCAGCCATCCTTCGCCAGCACCTATCCATCCAGTAAACTCCCTCGGACATAATCGCAGCTCAAATGAGCAGATCAGGAGCCATCTGAATCCCGAGGTTCGAGAAAAAGAGAAACCCAAAGAACGAGAGAGGGATCACTCCGAATCTCGGAAAGAAATTAATGTTGAAGAGCACAAGGTGAAGGACAACTATATTTCGGAGAAAGAAGGCCTGAGCCATGAAAGCCGCGTGGTGGAAGAGTCTAAGCAAATGTCCAGGGTTCCTTCACCCTATGCTAGGCCCCCCGTTGTGGAGAGCACCAGGCCTAACAGTACTTCAAACCGTGAGGCCGAGAGGAAGAATGAGCCAGCGTACGATAATCCGAAGAAAAGCAATGAAGTCAAAGTGAAGGAGGAGCGAAAGGAAGACCATGATGTTCAACCTGAGGGACCTCAGACTCATAGGTCATCTGATCAGCCGCCACCTATATCTACATCTAATGTCCATCCAAGTCCTTTAGTGTCTATGCCCATGACTGTAGGTGTAACTGGTATACATCACATGAACAGCATCAGTGGCCTGGATAGGACTCGCATGATGACCCCTTTTATGGGAATTAGCCCAATTCCTGGTGGAGAACGTTTCCCCTATCCTTCTTTCCACTGGGATCCAATGAGAGATCCCTTAAGAGATCCTTACAGAGAGCTGGATATTCATCGGAGAGACCCCCTGGGCAGAGACTTTTTGCTAAGAAATGACCCCCTTCATCGTCTTTCTACACCAAGATTATATGAAGCCGACAGGTCGTTCAGGGATCGGGAACCTCACGACTACAATCACCACCATCACCACCACCACCCTCTCTCTGTTGACCCTCGACGTGAGCATGAGAGGGGCAACCATCTGGATGATAGGGAACGGTTGCACATGCTCAGAGAGGACTATGAACATGCACGCCTGCACTCAGTTCACCCTGCCGCCTTGGATGGGCATCTGCCTCACCCAAGCCTAATCACGCCAGGACTTCCGAGCATGCACTACCCCAGAGTCAGTCCCCCGACGGGACACCAAAATGGCATCCTCAATAAAACTCCCCCCACAGCAGCTCTCAGTGCCCCTCCACCTCTTATTTCTACTCTGGGACCTCGGCCTGGGTCTCCCAGGAGGACTACTCCTCTGTCAACAGAAATGAGAGAGAGGCCTCCTTCTCACACCCTCAAGGACATTGAAGCTCGATAAGCAGAGTGAAAGTAAATCAAAACCGTACAAAGAGGGACAGAACATTGTAAATGAACATAATATAAAGACCTTCTTACTAGTCATTGATACAGACTGGGGATGTGACCCACTGTACCATATGTATAGACCTGAGTGCAAAGATTTTGAAATGTTTTTTTTGTATATTATATGTGGAAATTTTCCAGATCTTTTAGCCAAGTCCATATGTTCCTCGTGTCTCCTACTCTATTTTATTTCTAGTTTAAAATTTCAAAATTTGAACTGAAGAACAAGACATTAATCTGAACGATTTGACTAGAAACAAACCACCACCAATGACAACCGTACAAAGCTCTTTCAGACCAGAAGTGAAGACAATTGTAGATATTTATGTAAAAAGATTGCTTCATGGGTTAATGGTTCATATATGCAAAAAGGGTAAGATGAAAGCTTTACTTTGTACAAATGTAAATAGATAAAATTAAGTAACATAATACATTAATACTTCTTAAACTGTGCTATTTGCAAACTTAATATTGATCAACACAGTCTGCTTATGCTGTGTTACATATATTGTTATAGACAGTTAAACCCCTTCAACTATGCAATGAATTTTAAGGCTTTTCACAAAAGCCTTTATAACTCAAAGGAGCCTTTTCAACACACAACATAATTAAAGTCATATTTTCCCTGAACAAGCTCATCTGTAACAGAAACCTCTTTCTCTTGCTTGTTTTGGCGAAGAAACAACCCATTAGAAGTGTAAGTTTTCTGTCTGAAGCCCTGCATCAAGATGCTGATGTTGCTGTAGCTCATGTATTCCTTAGAACTCGTCAGGTTAGCAAACTGTAAGCGCTAATACTGTAGTCACGACATACGGTTTTTCAGTCACATGAATCTGGGTTATACAGAGTAATAATCGAATGCTGGATATTTTCCAGAACTTTGGTCACTTAACATGTCAAATTTATTTTTGGAAGAACATCTGGTTATAGCCGTTCATGTCTGGTTTTCTCGTCAGTGTGTCATTTTTATCTGTACACACGCTTTTTTTTTTTTGTTAAGTGATTTTTTAGCTACATTGAAACAAATCCTACAAGAAAGCTACTACTTTTCTAAATGATGGATGTGTTTTCGTTGTGGATCAGTAGTTTAATTAATGAACTCCAATGCAGATTTCATAATGCAATTTATTGTATTTTGGTTGGTAATAAAGTCTGTGAATAGTTAACAGGTCAGCCTTGTTGTTCCCTAATCATAGAAGACATGAAATAACATGAAGAACACGATCCTTTTTAAAAATATGCATCGATCTTCTAAAAAAATCTCTGTCTTTTCATAACACACTTTTTTATAATGCATTAAGTTTCTTGTCTAAATATTTGGAGAGAATATGACTTTATCAGAGAGAATTCAATATCTTGTCTACTGGACTGTAAAATATATGTATGAAATAAAATTAGTTCCATTGGTCTTCTAGTGTATTAAAGTGCTATCTGAAGTTGTTATCCTGTTTTGGCAAAAAAAAAAAAAAAGAAAAAAGTTAACTACAGACAGTTGTTTCTAATGATCAGAGATCTATTTTAGTAGTCAACTGAAGGTTTAGTTGTGAGCTTCAGATTTTGTGAACTCCAGATGTTGTGCAGTGTTTTTTTTTTTTTAAAGAACAAAAGGAAAATTACAAAAAAAACCCAACCCTGAAGAATATGTACACTGGAACCGTAGTGGTAGCTTTCAGTATTGTAAAGAGATTGTTATATACAAACCTTTTTGCTGTTTATCCTGTATGTAATAAAGTCCTTTCTAGATCCTATGTGAAAAGAAAAGTGAAGCGGCTCTCAATCTTCAGCATGTTTCCTCATCAGCGAAGACTTGTGTAATGTAAATTGTGCCATGTTATTAAAAAATGTGAACTAAACTGCTAGGTGCTTCTTTGTGTGGAGTACCCCATCATCGCTATGGGGAAGAATTCATCCTTTTTCCCAAGAGTGGGTTTTTTGTTCAGAGGAAATAGCCATTAAAAAAGGAAATGACAAACTTTCATAAGCCATCTTTATAAAAATGATGATAATCATCAGGAATAACGGAACAAAAAGGAGACCAGATCCTTGGCTTGTCCAGATTCTCCGAGATAAATTAACACCCTGTTTACATTAGCTTTCAATTAAGTGGCCAATTGCTCTTTCAGGTTAGGCTCATACCCCAGTACGCGGCTGAATGCAAGCCCTTTTTGTGAATTGGTGCAGTTCCCCGCAAGCCAAAGGCGCTTTACCAGTTTACATGAGCTGAGGATATGGCTCTCAATTACTAGGACCTATTTGTACCTGACTGCATAAAAGACATTGATACGTAGGGTGTTCTTTTTAATTTGTGCATAAATATATTCTTTCTCGCAAGTCATTCAGTTCTTCATAGTACTGCTTTCGTGGTGTCCTTTTCTGGGGAAAAAAAAAAAATTGCTCCTCTTTGCATGATTTCCAGAGCTTTTTTAGGTTTTGTTGATTACAAGCTTGTCACAAACACTTTTTCCAAGGCCTTTCTCCAAGTTGCTTTGGCAGAAGTAACTTGAGACGCTGAAATTTGCCTTCTCGTGCAAGGCTTAGGAAAGCTTTCTTCTCCCTCAGCAGCTTGGTTTTGGAGAGCAATTAAATGTATGCAGCCACATATTCAAGTTGTTTGGTTTTGCTTCTCTCTCCACCCCTCTTAGCATTTCTGTCCAAACTCTGCTGTGTTATTCCCATGCAAATCTGATGAAAGTGAAATGTCTCTGGATTTCAACCATGCAATTAAGACAAAGAATAGCCCTGTCTTTTTAAAAATCCAATTATGTGTGAATTGTGCATATTCTCAGCAGCAATGTGCAAGAGTTGCATAATATACCAAGACAGCTTTCTTTTACCTTTTTTTGCAAGGAACCAGTATCTTGGTCCTTCAGACACACCTCATTAAAAATCCTTCCAACTTTCTGAGAGAAACCAGTTATAGATGGATGTAGAAGAAGGAATCCTAGTGGAGGACGCTTGCACAGATACAGTGTGAGGCCTAATGACAGAGCATCTTCTTCCAGGCTCATCTCAGAGCATTTTGCTATGAGTCCTGAGGGCTTTTTCAGTGTCTTCAGGGGAAAGAAATCTGATATCTGACTGTACAGACTATGATCCTTGTCCTCCCAGGTGCTGAACACAGTCCTGCTGGTGGTCCTTAATTCCCAGTCAAGCCAACAGACACTCAGTCGCAGAGTCCCAGAAAACATTCAGGCATTTGACTCCCGTTAAATTCAATACAATTTAAGTGGCTGTACTCCTTTGAAGACCCGGGTGTCAGGGCTTCTTATAAGTGCTGATACTCGCACGAATATGCCTGAAAGGTATGACAAGAGATGAAACAAGATTTTAATGCTTTTAAACTTCTTCAGATGCGTTGCTTTTCAAAAGTTTGATATAGAGACTTTAGCTTGCAGGTATAGACAATTTAATCTTTTTAGCAGGGCTTCTCCATTCAAGACTCAATCTTCTATTTTTGAATCACATTTTAATATTAAATCAAGAATATGCAAAGCCCAACCCAAATACTAGGCATAGAAATGAAATGAATGAGAAGGGAATTATTCTGTAGAGTATGAGACATCTGGAGTGTAGAAAACCCTGAGCTACTATGTTCAAAACACACAGGACCTAGCTTTACGTGTGCAAGATCTCCATCCCACCTTCCACCATTCCAACTAGCTTTCTGCTTTGCAGCTTCCCATCACCAGCCTGGATGCCAGTTAATGCAGACTGGATATGAAGTGATTCTTTGAAAGCAACCACATCATTTGTTCCCTGATAAAATGTTTGTTCTGTTCCTCGCTTTGTCCATTCCTTTTTTAACCTTCTATATTGTCTTCCCTTACTAGATGCCTAGCTCTAACCTGTGTTTTTGCTATTTATACTTTACCGATACTGTAATTTTCCTCTTGCCTTTTTGACAGTCATGCTTTCTTTAATGGCTTATGATAGCTAAATCTATTAATAGGCAACAGTAAACACTATAGATGAATTTTTCCAAGAGCCATACCTACCTGCTGTATATTTTTGGTCCTTTTTACTTTTTCCTGTGTGAGCTTGTGAAAACAGAATTTGTAGTCCTGGCTGGACTGAAAGACAGGCAAATGGAGGTTGGGGAGGATTTTATGTAAAAATGTTTTCATTTGCTATGGCTGTGCCTTGTTAAGTAAATATTTAGCATGATTCTCGATATTTTTGAACTCTTAACTACTCCTTCACACATGCAGGTGAACTCTGCTGAAAGCCACTTGGGGCACTGGAACAAGGTAACAAATTGTCAGTTATATTCCATTTACAAAGAAGCTGCTTGTTTTGTTTCTGGTAAGAAAGAAGAGCGAGCTGTGGTTCCAACCAATGTCCAGCGACTCAAATGATACGGGGTTTTGTTACTCCCACGGTGACCCTAGGCAAGAGAATTTGCTGCTTTAGACTCCCACTGCCATCGCTGGAGACATACCTATATCTTCAGAAGGCAATTTGGAGCAGGAACCCAGCTTAAAGCTTAAATGATCTGCATTTCCTTTTGAAGGTGACTTCCTTACCTCTAGAGGGAGATTAGCCTCTAGCTTAAATGGTTCAGTCAAATCCATAAAAGCAAGTGGTGGGATTACCTCCTCCCTTACTGGTTTTGCAGCCTCTCATCTCTAACATGGAGATCAGATTTTCATTCCTTCTTTTGCACAGCAAAGTGCCAATCCTGGCCTGGTATGTGCCAAACTTCCCCTGAAGCTTTTGGGGCACAGCCTGTCTTTTATTATGTGATTTCACTGTGCCCGGTCCCCTGATTGGGACGAGTGAGCATCTCTCAATGCTGCTATAAAACAAAAAAGCCTTTGGTCCTACTAAGACCAGAGTAAAAACTGAGGGTCTCAGTGAATCAGCCATGTCCAGAGCACCGATTTTTGTTAGCCAGCAACGAAGCTGCAGGCCAGGCCAGGCCCTGTTCTGCCTCCCTCGGTCTGGAGGGGCTTTGGTGCTTTGTGGCCATGAACGTGGTGGAAGTGCCCAGCTGGCAACTCCTGGAAGTGCCTACCTTGGAGTCAGCAGGCAGTGCCCAGCACCGTCCCTGTCTGCCGGCTGTGTGTCTGGACGCGGACCTTTCTTTTCCTGCAGGTGTCTTGCACCTAACGTCATTCTAGCACAAAGGGGTTTCCTGGTCACCAAAAATACGTCCCCCACCACCTCGATTGTGCACTGTGTTTGTCTGTGTGTACAAACATGTGCGTTTATATATGTACATATACAGACAGGATATCCAGAGCCATACTGCAGGGATGAAGCTTATTGTAACAACCGGCAGAGTGCGAAATCATGTAGGCACCCTATGGTCTGCGGTGTCGTTTCTGCTGAGGCCATTCCTGGAGACTGTGATCCTTGTATTTGATGTTTCCTCTGCTTTTTTGGTAATAAAGACTTTCCTATACCATTATCTCCATTTTACAAACGGGAAAAAAGTACAGCTGGGAGCACAAAGCTGAGAGTCGTCGGCACGACTTCTGGGGGGGGGGGGGCTGAGATTTGCTAAAATTATCTCTACGACAGTTGTGTTTTTACTTGGTTATTCATCAACAGGATAATTCAAGTACCTCACGTATTGACCAGAGTTGATAAGGCCTGTGGTCATTCTGGCAGGGATTTATTGAGGGCACGTATGCCATATTTTGCAACTGTGACTTGTTCAATCAGCATGATGTCTCCGTATTGAAACCCATTCACCGTGTAGCCTTTCCCTTGGTTGGATTTACAATCTGTTTCTCTACTGTAAAAACTTACAACTAAGCCCTAGCTACCTAGTCGTCCGCCAGCAATACAATCCTCTTTTTGTTCCCAGTCCAAAAAAATAATTAAGTAAGGACTAAATCAGTGGATTAAAAGGAAGTTTTAGCTATCAAATATACAATATTACTGTGTGACAATGACATGCATCTTCTGCTTTGCATCTTTAAAGCTCTTAACTGGTTTCCAGTGAATCAACTGCAAATTTCCTTTGACACAACAGAGACTATGTTTAGCATCGAAAGCCTGGAACTAGACTTTAAACAGACAAATAAAAATGCAAGTATAAACTTCCTGGGGTTTTCAGTAGTCCTGTGTTTGAAGGGCCTCAGTCCATCTGAGGCAAACGTGATGCTCATCTGAGAAGAAAACCCTCTGCAATGAGCACCACATCCTCGCCCTCCGAAAGGCAAGTTGTGTCTGGGTTAATAATAGAACGGCCAAGTAGAACTGGATTTATTTTAGCCTGTTAGAATAGGCTGCCATTCTGCAGAGATACCACAAGAGGGTAGTTAAAGAGAGACTGAAATACGTGTAGGCTGACGGGAGGGCTATGCTGGTTTGTGCAAGGTGAATGTAGCCATAAATTTTTTTTTACATTAGGCTGATCTTCGAGGAGCATTCCTGTTCCCCTGCATAAAAGAGAGAAATCTCAAAGGTGCTGTGGCAAGCAGTGATCAGGCAGACGAAGGAGTGACCTTGCTTTATCTTATTTTATAAGAGCGAGTAGAAGTGGTCTGTACCCAGAGCATTCAACCAGAAAAAGGGAATCAAATTTTGGGGAGCTAGAACAGGCTTAAAGGGCATGGCACTACAGCCTAGCCACGAAGCACACTGCTTATATTAAAGGAAAAAAAGATGCTGCTCTATTGCAAATAATGTGTATGAGGTTAGCTAGTATATCTTAGTCCCTCAAAGCCTCAGCTGTTAATGAGGCCTTCAGTCTGGTTTTTCCCATTAATGGGCTTTTGAAAAGATTAGTCAAGGACTAATGGTAGTCAGCAGTGCCTTGTATCATTTGGAGATGAAAAAGAAAAAATTAAGGCTACGTTTTCTCAAGACATAAACGTCAATAGCTTATCTGACATCAGCAGAGCTGTCTGCTCCTCACGAGCAGAAAATTTGGCCCTCGGTTAAGCCCGTTCTGCGCGCAGCCCTGTTCACCTCTGCCAGCTGGTTTGCCACTTCAGCAGAGAGCTGACACTTCCCTGCAGCTGGAAAAACCCTCCTGACTCTCAAGAGAGGCTCCTTTCGACGGGAAAGAAGAGGCAGAGGGACGTGGTGCCATTAGGTCCTGTTCCCACGTGAAGGCCACGTCCCGCTTGATGGAGCATGATGCTGCCAGCCACTTGTTCTGGGCCCATACCAGCCAGTAGAGCCTGGCAAGGGCCTGCATGACCCCACAGAGACCAGCATGGACCTGTACAAGGCTGTAGAGCTTGGCACGGCCCCCTACGAGCATGTGGAGCTTGTCACAGGCCGATATGAGCCCGCAGAGCCCGGCATGGTCCTGTACGTGCTCACAGAGCCCATAGAGCACAGCACGGGCACGTACGAGCCTGTAGCACACGCCATGGGCCCCTACAAGCCCACAGAGCCCAGCACAAGCCTGAATGAGCCTGTAGAGCCTAGCACAGACCCGTATGAGCCCAAACGAGCCCAGCACAGGCCCATACAAGCCCTTAGAGCTGAATACGGGCTCATACGAGCCCATAGAGCCTGGCAGAGGCCCATACAAGCCCGTAGCACCCAGCATGGGCCCATAGGAGCCCATAGAGCTTGGCACTGGCCTATAAGAGCCTGTAGAGCTTGGCACAGGCCTGTACGTACGCATAGAGGCTGGCATGAGACCAATATGATCCCATAGAGCCTGGCACAGGCCTGTACAAGCCTGTAGAGCCTGACATGAGCCCATACGAGCCCACAGAACCCAGCATAAGTCTGTACAAGTCCATAGAGCCTGACATGAGCGTGTGCAAGCCTGTAGAGCCCAGCACAGGCCCTTACGAGCCCATAGAGCTCGGCACGAGTCCGTACAAGCCTGCAGAGCTTGGCATGGATCCGTACAAGACCGTAGAGCTCCTCACGAGCCCATATGAGCCTGTAGAACCTGGAATGAGCCTGTACAAGCCTGTAGAGGCCTGCACAAACCCGTACAGCCCATAGAGGCTGGCAGGAGTCCGTACGAGACTGTAGACCCTGGCATGAGCCCATATGAGCTCCTAGAGCCCAGCACAAGCCTGTACCAGCCCGTAGAGGCAGAAACGAGCCCATACAAGACTATAGATGTTGGCACGAGCCTGTACAAGACAGTAGAGGACCATCAGAGTCTGTACGAACCTGTAGAGCCTGGCGCAAATGTGTACGAGCCCACAGAGGCCAACATGAGCCCATCCGAACCCATAGAGGCTGGCAGGAGCCCATATGAGCCCGCAAAGCCTGGCACAACCTCTGTATGAGCCTGTAGAGGGCCGAAGGAACCCGTACAACTCCATAGAGACCAGCATGAGCCCATACAAGCCTCTAGAGGGCGGCATGAGACCATACAAGCCAATAGAGGCCCATAAGAGCCCATAGGAGCCTGTAGAGGCTGACATGAGCCCATACGAGCCCGTAGAGGCTGGCAGGAGCCCGTACAAGACCACAGAGCCTGGAACAACCCATACAAGCCTGAAGAGGCCTGCACAAATCCATAGGAGCCAGCAGAGACCTGCATAAGCCCCTAGGAGCCCACAGATCCTGGCACGAGCCCGTACGAGCCTGTAGAGCCTGGCACGAACCCATACAAGCCCACAGAGGCTGACACAAGTCTGTATGAGACCATACAGGCTGGCAGGGGCCTGTACAAGCCTGTAGAGGCCTCCAGGAGTTCGTACGAACCCATACAGCCTGGTACGAAACCATACGAGCCTGTAGAGGCTGACAGGAACCCGTACAGGCCCATGGAGACCATCACGAGCCCATATGAGTTTGTAGAGGCCGGCAGGAGCTCGTTGAGGCTGGCAGGAGCCCATAGGAGCCCACAGAGCTGGGCACAACTCTGTACATGCCCATAGAGGCCCATAAGAATCTGTATGAGCCTGCAGAGCCTGGCACAAAAACATACAAGCCCGTAGAGGCCATCAGGAGTCCATACAAGTCCGTAGAGGCCAGCAGGAGACCGTATGAGCTCATGGAGACCGGCACGAGCCCAGAGGAGTCTGTACAGGCCATCAGGAGCAGGTATGAGCCCGTAAAGGCCAGCAGGAGCCCGTAGGAGCTCAGAGAGGCCAGCAGGAGCCCGTACAGGCCCAGGGAGACCAGCACAAGCCCATACAAGTCTGTAGAGGCCTGTAGGAAACTGTACAAGCCCATAGAGGTTGGCATGAGCCTGTAGGAGTCTGTAGAGGCAGCAGAAGCATGTACAAGCCTGTAGATGCTGACAGGAGCCCATATGATCCTGTAGAGCCATGCAGGTACCTGTACAACACCATACAGCCTGGCACCACACCATACGAGCCTGTAGAAACCAGCACAAGTCCATATGAGCCCATAGGGCTCCTCATGCACCTGTATGAGTCCATAGAGGCCATCACAAGACTGTACAAGACCTTAGAGTCCAGTATGACCCCATATGCACCTGTAGTGGCTGGCAGGAGCCTGTAGGCTCTGGCAGAGGCCTGCAGGAGCATGTGCGAGGCCATAGAGCATGGCACGAGCCCATACAAGGCTGTAGAGGAGGGCAGGAGGCTGCACGAGCCAGTAGAACCTGGCACAAGGCCATACGAGCCTGCAGAGGCTCTCACAAGCCCCTGTGAGCCCAGAGAGGCCCATACGAGCCCATAGAGACCAGCAGGAGCCCTTACAAGTCCGTAGAGCATGGCACAAGCCTGTAAGAGCCCATAGAGGCCTGCACAAGATCATATGAGCCCATAGAGGGTGGCAGGAGCCCATACGAGCCCGTAGAGACAAGCAGGGGCCCATATGAGCCTGTAGAAGCTGGCAGGAGCTCATATGAGCCTGTAGAGACCAGCACAGACCCATACAAGCCTGTAGAGGCTGGCAGGAGCTGGTACGAGTCCGTAGAGGCCAGCAGGAGCCCATACAAGCCCACAGAGGCCGAAAGGAACCCATACGAGCTTGTACAGGTCAGCACAAGACTGTACGAGCCCGTAGAGGCCAGCAGGAGTCTGTATGAGCCCACAGAGTGTGGCACGATCCCATACAAGGCCGTAGAGGTCCATAACAATCCATAGGAGCCAGAAGAGCAGGCACGAACATGTACGAGCCCATAGAGGTTGGCAGGATGCCATATGAGCCCACAGAGGCTGGCACGAGGCCGTATGAGCTCATAGAGGCTATCAGGAGCCTGTATGAGGCCATGGAGACTGGCACAAGCCCATATGAGTCAATATAGGCTGGCAGGAGCAGGTACGAGACCGTAGAGGCCGGCAGAAGCCCTTAGGAGCTCGTATAGGCTGGCAGGAGCCTGTAGGAGCTTGTAGAGCACAGCAGGAGCCTGTACAAGCCTACAGAGCCTGGCACAACCCCATGGGAGCCCGTAGAGGCTGGCATGAGGCCATACGAGGTCGTAGAGGTGTCAGAAGCCTGTATGAGCCCATAGAGACTGGCACGAGCCCATACGAGTCCGCAGAGGCCGTCAGGAGCACGTACGAGACTGTAGAGGCCAGCAAGAGCCCTTAGGAGCTCATACAGGCTGGCAGGAGCCCATAAGAGTTCTTGAGGACAACAGGAGCCCACGCGAGCCTACAGAGCCTGGCACAACCCCCTACGAGCCTGTAGAGGCCTATAAGACTCTGTAAAAGCCTGTAGAGCCTGGCACAAATGCATAGGAGTCTGTAGAGGCCAGCATGAGCCCATATGAGTTTGTAGAGGCCGGCACGAGAGTGTACAAGTCTGTAGAGGCCGGCAGGAGCTCATACGTGCCCACAGAGCCTGGCACGACACTGTAGGAGCCCATACAGGCCCAAAAGAATCCGTATGAGCCAGTGGAGGCTGGCATGAACACGTACGAGCCCATAGAGGCTGGCAGGAGCCCATACGAGCCTGTAGAGACTGGCATGACCCCATACGAGCCAATATAGGCCCATAAGAGCCTGTAGGAGCCCATAGAGGCTGGCACGAGCCTGTACAAGCCCGTAGAGGTGGGCATGGGCCCATATAAGCCTGTAGAGGACATCAGGAGCCCATATGAGCCTGCACAGCATGGAATGACCCCATACAAGCCTGAAGAGGCCTGCACAAACCCATAGGAGCCAGTAGTGGTCTGCATGAGCCCATACGAGTCTGTAGAGGCTGACAGGAGCTGGTACGAGCACTTAAAGGCCTGTATGAGCTCGTATGAGCCCGTAGAGGCCGGCAGGAGCCCATACAAGCTTGTACAGGCTGGCAGGAGCCCATAGGAGCTCATAGAGACTGTCAGGAGCCCGTACGAGCCCACAGAGCCTGGCACGACTCCGTACGAACACAAAGAGGTGCCTAAGTATCCGTACCAGCCTTTAGAGCCTGGCACAAATGCATACGAGCCCATAGAGGTCAGCAGGAGCCCATAGAGTCCCTCACAAACTTGTATGAGCCCACACAAGCCTGCAGAGGCTGGCATGAGCCCCTATGAGCCCATAGAGCTCCTCACAAGCCTGTACAAGCCTGTAGGGTTCACCATGAGCCCATAAAGGCTGACACATGCTTGTATGTGCCCATAGAAGCAGACACGGGCCTACACAAGCCCTTAGAGCCCAGCACGAGCCCATACAATCCCATAGAGCCTGCCATGGGCCTGTACGAGCCTGTAGAGCTCAGCACGGTTCCTCAGGAGCCCATAGAGCCCGTATAACCCAGCGGAGAATGGCATAAACCCACATGAGACCACAGAAGCTGGCACAGGCCCATAGGAGCCCATAGAGGCTGGCATGAGCCTGTTTGAGCCTGTAGGGGCCAGGCAAGCCCATAGAGGCCAGCATGGGCCCGTACACGACCATAGAGCCCAGTACTAGCCCACACGAGGCCGTAGAGGCTGGTACGGTACCATACCCCCCCCCCCCCAAACACAGCCAAGGGTTTAAATACCTCTGGTGCTGTTTGGCACTGAAATAGAGCTGATTTTGTGCTGGAGGTGGCTGTTGTGTGGTGAGTGCTCGCCCTGCTGATGTGACCATGGGTGTGGGGGGGGGGGCCACAGCTCGGCACCCGGCCTGCCAGCCTCATTCTACCCCAAATGGGGAAGCGAGTGAGTTGTGAAGGGGGTTTCTGTGACACCGTGCAGCGAGATGGGTCAACGGAGGGGCGTGAAGTATGACGGCGAGGAGAGGGCACCTTGCTCCCCTTCGCCCCGGGCAGGGCACGAGTGTTTGGGCTCCCACAGCTGTGTGCAGCCAGGTGCGCCTGGGCTCCCCTCTCGCAGCGCCCCACGGCCCGGGGACACCCGGCAAAGGCAGCGCTGCCCCAGGCAGCGAGGCCAGCGGCCCGGCACGTACGCTGACTGCGTGCTTTGCAACGTTATCGGTTGCTGAGGAACATTGGTGCTATTGCAAGAAGTGGTATTTTGTTGTCAGTGGAGCACTGTTATCACAGTCATTATGGTTTTAAATGACTCATTTTCCACTTAACTGTATTATTGTGGCTTATAGAACATCTGGAGCTTTGTAACAGTAAATACATGACTGAATACCACAACAATATACTAATCTACTTCTGGGTTTTTTTGAAGACTGTATTTAGCAAAATGTAGTGTGTGTGTGTGTGGGGGGGGGGGGGGGTAGGTCTGTTTGAGCCTACATAATACCTGCCTGCACTTCTGGACCTGTCTGAGGCCGCCTTGGTTTTGTTTTGTCTAGTATGGCAATGACAACAACCTACCTGCTTGGGTCAGAAACATGTTCTGTGGGCTCACGTGCTCACACAAACCAACTTGTATAATCTATGTGCTTAGTATAACTTCCTTCAGCATGAATGTGGCATTTTCTTCTGCGAAAACTGAGGCAGTCATGTAAGATGTGCACAAGAGCCCCTGCATAGATGTTAAGCCATGCTGCCGGCCCCGTGAGATGGCATGTGTAGTTGGTGCAATGAGGAAAGAAACGGGGGGGGGGGGGGGGGGGGGGGGGTTGCAGTCTAGTCTTAGCCAGTCCTGACCAGAAAGAGGCCTATGAAATCAGCTGGGTCCCTTTGGCTTCAGCCTGAGCCCTTCAGCACTCGCTGTGGTTGCTCCCCACCTTTGCCCTTGGGTCCCAGAGTCTGACTGAACCGGGACAGCTGGAGGGAGGTTTGGTGAAAGACCAGCAGGGAGGATGAACAGACGCGTTCCACTTCCTCGGCTTGCTCCCAGGCGGAGGAAGGCTTTCTGCACGCTGGACACCCGGTGCCTCCCTGCAAAGAGCTTTGTACGAAAGGCAGCAAACTTCAGGCCAACTTTTGGTGCAGGTACGGCCGGGAGAGGAGCTGTAGAGGGCGGTGTGGGAGAGAGAAAAATGTCTCTGTGAGGAGTTGCTCTTGCAGGCACGCAGGCTCCAGCAGGTCTCGCTGTCGGGGTCCCGAAGGAAGATTTTTTTTTTTTTAGACACTGGGGGGAGATGCTGTCCCAAAATTGCAGGACTGTGACCCTGGATTGGTCTTCAGTCAACACTTCGCTTACCATTGCTGTGTGAGTAGTGCTGGGATGGAATAGCTGAAGTCTTAAAGACTGGCTTCCTGAACTGTTTTGTTTTGCCTTTTTTCGTGTATTTGTTCATGTTTGTTTTTTGTTGTTGGGGTTTTTTTTGTTTGTTTGTCCCCCCCCCCCCAAACCCCCCACTTCCAGCGTCTCTGTGGCCTTCCAGGTGCTCTTGCCTCTTGTGCCAAGCTGCAGAGATGTGGTAGCACGCTGCCCCTCGTGCAGCTCCGGCTCTAGATCTAAGCAAAAGGGGACTAGCCTGTGCTTCTGATTTTACACCCTCAAGGTACTAGAGTAAGAAAGATCTAGATTTGAGTTTATTTTGATAAACATCTTGAGGAATGCAGCAAAGGGAAGTAAAATGCTCCAGCTCTAAGTTCATCGGTAGTCTGTGGTGATGAGGGATAAAAGAAGTGGTAGGAAAAGGAGTAGGTGCGACAGACATGTGTGAGTGCCTTTTTTCTTTCTCTTTTTTTCTTTTGTCAGCAAAAGACACAGTAATCTCCCTTCTGTTTCTATCAGTACCTCTGACCTGTTGTCCCTTGCGTTTCTGGGCCCTGATGGCCTTCTGCCAGTAGAAATGGAGAACAGAGGGATCAAATCTCTCATCTTGCCGTCATCTTGACGTGTGGCTTTCCCAAGCCGTAGGATCAGAGCCGGGTTTGGCAGTGAGCAGTCGCCTCGAGCGAGACAAGGTAAAATCAGTGAGGCACCTGACCTTGGCCTCTGCTTTTGGGGACCTGCACAGCCTCACAGTAGCTGTTCAGAAAGCTCCTGTCACAATAAAAGATACTAGGGGGAAAAAAAAAAAAAAAATCAGTGTCAGCATTTCCATATAGAACTGGTTAAAAATAAGAATCCTTATAAAAATCTCTTCAGGAAGGGAAGAAACCTCAATAACTTCTCTCCCTCTCTTAGATTTTTGTCATCCATATTCTACCTCTCACCTCTTCCCTAATACCTGATGGTTACTTTCCATCTTTTTAATCTCTAATAAGGAAGGGAGGATGCTGGGGAACAAAATGAACAGTGTTTTTCTGGTGTTGTTTTTTTCCCCTTTCCCAACATTTAGTTTCATCAGACAATTTTGAGTGGAAAACATTTTTGCAAATGCTGTCACAGTGAGTCCTTGCCAGCCGAGGCAGCGTGTCGGGAGGGCCGGCAGAAGGACAGTGGTGTGCCATGCCGGACGCCTTTCCTCTCACCGTGCCGCCCAAGGAGCAGGCCCTCCATGTCAGTACCTGAAGGGCTGCGTTCTTCACCTTGTCTGTAAGAAGCAGGACCTTTAAAAAAACCTTTTTTTTTTTAAATTAAACTGAAACTTGTGTGCAGCTCTGACCTCATCTGTCACATCTTCAGTGTGATACCAGGCAACGGTATCTCTGGTACTGAGGGGATACAGCCTAATTATGCAAAATTATGGGTAAAGTTTGTCTTTGTTCCACTTGTTTGGAGAGAAACCAAATGTGTGTTGTTCTGTAGCATGTTTCTTCAGATGATTGAAACGTTGTTAAAATTACATTTCAGAGCAACAGACTATAGGGCTTGAGTATTGATTTCTCTTCTAGCCTGCTGGGGAGTTTTAGGCAAGTTATATTGAGAATCTGCACCTCTGTTTCTTCCTCTGTAAAAGGATATCTTCCCCTCAACCCCCCATAAAGAACTTTTTAGATGCATTATTAAAAATTCTATATGAGATGTTTCACTGTAGGGTATTTTTTATTATTATTGTATTTGCTAATACTCATTAGCAACGCAGTAAGTCTGTTTTGGCAGGTTATTTAGTTTTATCTTTAGGTTGATGTGAATTAGGAGGGATTATATTCAAAGTGGGCATTGGATTTTAAGAATTATTCTGTAATGACTGCAACAGCATTATATCGCTGCTAATTCTAAACTCCAAGTATTTGGAGTCGTGAACTTGTACTCTGTCTCTGTAGCTTTGACTTAGTAAACCTTACTCTGAACGGCACCAAGACTGCCTGATAAAATGGAGAACAGTCTCAGATAAATCTAGCATCAGTTGGATCTCTTTCTATTTGAATACTTAGACAAACTTCCATGAAATTCAAGCATCTAGATTACTGTGGGACCAAAAAGGACATATTGTTTTTATGCACACGCCATTGCATATTTGGGTAGAACCAAAGTTAGCAAGGTTGAATTTGCCTGTCATTGGAGGGCTGTGTCATGACTGTCCTTGACTTTCACCTCGAAAATACCTTGCATGTGAATGCCTGCAGCATTTTGGTGTGCGAGTTAGGCAGCATCTTTACATTAAACCTATGAATTCAACTGAAAAATAAAGTGACAGTTCTGTAACACTGAACTTATCAGTGACTGACTCTTTGAATTAGCAAAAGCAGATTAATCTTATTTAAAATGTGTTAGTAGGAAGGGGAAGGAATCAGTGTTTTCATTTCCTTTTTTTTAATTATTTTACAAAGCTATGACTTATATCTTATTTTCACTTTAAACACATCCCATCATTGAAAACCCAGTGAAGGACCATCATATTGCAAGTTTGAACTCATTGGGACAGGAAAAAGCCCTCCAAGAAATACATATGGAGGAGCGGGGGGTGGGGGGAATGATAAATAGATGGATGTGATGGTTGAGATAAGCGTGGGATGGTTGAATTTTTTTTCTCTAGACTAGTACATTTGGGTTTTGGCTTTTACAAAGAAAGATCAATCTGCTGTTATCTCTTCTTTTTGGCATGTGGCTGTCTTCAGGAAATTCTGAAGTGTTTGAGTAATAACTTAGCTATTGGCAAATATGGACTTTGTGGTCTGTAGCCTAAAAAACAAACAAACCAATGAAACAAAAAAAAAAAAAACCAAACCACCCCATCCACTATGGGTATAAAAGCAGTCCTTAAACATCAGCCTGGCAGTACGATGTTTCCTGAGCATATATATCTTTCTCAGAAAGGTACTGAGGACTGTCTAATGGGGAGGACAGATGAGCAGGAATGATTTGTATGTAGTAGAACATTTGCATACACTATAAGACGCCTTTGTGATGTGAATTTCTGAAGCTGCAGGCAGTGCAAAGACAGATTAAAGTACTGCTGATACTTGTGAATCTTTTCTGTCCTATAGGTAGCTGGAGATCTGTTGAAAATGATATTAGACTCTTTTTTTCTCTATTGAGCATCAGAGAAATCCCAGGAGTGCCTAAATTTGCCAGAGGTATGAAAAAAATTTATTAGAAACGTTGCTGGAAAAGCTAGGGCTGAACAACCCCTTTTGATTCACTTGGCAAGGCTATTGCATGTTTATTCCAAATGTGGAATACAAGGGGAACAGGCTATCAGGCAGTAGCACCAGTTTGGGATTATGGAGCTCTGTATTGTCTTTTCAGTTTCAACAAACTCGTACGATTACATAGCTTCCCCAATATGAAAATGAGCCTAATTTTCCAAACTTGTCCTTGAATATTATACATGAGGCTGTGAAAAGTGGGAACTCCATCTGGTAGACTTATGAAAATAACAAACAAGTTCTCTTCTGGGTGGAGAATGAAACTATTCTGAGAACTTCAAAAGACAAAACAGGAAATGTCACTTTGAAAGGTTCTACCCAAAATGAAGCAATGGCTTCCAAAGCCCCGGCGCAGCCAGGCTCTGGGGTTCCTTGCCAATACAGTGAACAAAGAGCTGGGACCATACCAGCTTCAGAAAAGAGAGTGTGGCTCTCCGTGAATCAGACCCTGGGAACCATGTGTATCCAGGGTGAGCCAAGTTTCTGAGGGCTGCTGAGACAGAAACTGGATCTTTGCAGGAACCAGACTTTCAGGTTCCCAAAATACTGTCTCTGATCAGTCTAGAGGAGCCCAAAGTAGTTTCTAATGAAGTTATTTTCCCTTTGAAATCTGACCAAAGGCTCACTTCTCTTGTTAACCCTGAGGGGTCCATAAGTTTAAAAGTGCTGCCAGCTTGGGTAGGTACAAGTTTCATAAGGTTGCTGATTCTGTAGCAGTTACACTAAAAGCCCCTTCAGGCAATTTGTCTGCTCTGCCTATGACGTTTTGAAATCTCTACAGCCTACTAGGTGAGCGTATGGGGAAACTTGCCTCTGGTATTGGAAGCTATGTTTCCATGAAGCATTCTGGTTTTGGTTCATTGCCTTTTCCCAGTGTTTTGCTAGAAAATTCTCAGCAGCTCTAATTCTGTCTTGTGTGTTTTGGTGGTAAGCACTGTAAGGCATGGTTTGGTCCTCTGAATGTGTGCAGATGGTACTAAGCCCTATTTGCAGTGGAGGTCTTTAGGTGTTGCCTAAAGAATTCCACAAAACTCCACAAATTCAGCTAGTACTGACCTTGTATGCTTGGCTAGGGCATGTCTTCCACCATGTCACAGACACTACATAGTACCTAGCTTTAAGAGCCTTGATACCTTCTTTAGGACCTCAGATGATAGCTACAGAAAGAAGACGTGGCAAACAAGAAAGTGAAAAGCTGCTTACTGCACCAGGAGGGTGCTTCATCTCAAAGCAGCTGCTGCATGCCATGCCATGATGACTTCAGCTTTTCCCTATGAGGCTATCTGTGTATCTAGATTTACTTAATCTTGGATCTGGGTCACCTGTGCTAGGCCCTGTGTAATGCAGGAAAAGAGCACTCACTACGCAGGTATGAGGCAACCAAGATTGTACAGAGACAAGGATGCAGCCTTGCTTAACAAATTGGCTTTGGAGACAGAGTTTTTCAGTGGTTTGGGTGTTGTCCACCTCTTTCAGGTGGTAAAGAGGTATTTTAGAAGGCATTTGATGGAAGCTATAAACAGTAGCCTTGTTTGCCTTTCTGGGGAGCTTCTCCTGCATGTAAGGTTATACAGGCATACCTCAGAGATATTGGGGGTTTGGTTCCAGACCACCAGGTGCATTGTCAATGAGCAGTAATATTTTGAAAGGAATCTTTTTTTCTGAGCAGTAGGTCTCAACAGTGGGCTTAAAATATTCAGTAAACCGTGTTGTAAACAGATGTGCTGTCATCCAGGCTTTGTTGTTCCATTTATAGAGCACAGGCAGAGTAGTTTTAGCATAATTCTTAAGGGCCCTAGGATTTTTGGAATGGTAAATGAGCATTGGCTTCAACTTAAAGTCACCAGCTGCATTAGCCCCTAACAAGAGAGTCAGCCTGTCCTTTGAAGCCAGGCATTGACTTCTCCTCTCTAGCTATGAAAGCCCTAGATGGCACCTTCTTCCAATATAAGGCTGTTTTGTCTACACTGAAAATCTGTTGTTTAGTGCAGCCACCTTCATCAATTCTCTTAGCTAGATCTTCTGAATAACTTGCTGCAGTTTCTACATCAGCACTTGCTGCTTTGCCTTGCACTTTTATGTTATGGAGACGGCTTCTTTCCTTAAACCTCATGAACCAACCTCTGCTAGCTTCAGACCTTTCTTCTGCAGCTTCCTCACCTCTCTCAGTCTTCACAGAATTGAAGAGAGTTAGGGCCTTGCTCTGCATTAGGCTTTGGCTTAAAGGAATGTTGTGGCTGGTTTGATCTTCTATCCAGACCACTAAAACTTTCTCCGTTTCAGCCATAAGGCTGTTTCTCTTTCTTATCATTCGTGTGTTCACTGGAGTAGCACTTTGAATTTCCTTCAAGAACTTTTCCCTTGCATTCACAGCTTGGCTAACTGTTTGGAGCAAGAGACCTAGCTTCTGGCCTGTCTTGACTTTGAACATGCCTTCCTCACTAAGCTTAATCATTTCTATCTTTTGATTTAAGGTGAGAGATGTGGGACTCTTCCTTTCACTTGAACACTTAGAGGCCATTGTAGGGTTATTAATTGGCCTAATTTCAATATTGTTGTGTCTCAGGGAGTAGGGAGGCCTGAGGAGAGGGAGAGAGACGGGGGAACGGCCGGTCGGTGGAGCAGTCGGAACACACGCAACTCATAGTAGGTGTTGTGCTGATTGTCTAGTGATTAAAACAGCCCCTGTTAATTTAGCACCTTCATGGGTGTTCATGCCTCTTTCTTCATGATGCTTGTAAGAGGAGTTTTATAAATGGAGACCCCAGTCAAAATGAAGTTTGAGACTGCATGGAGCTGGTAAAGGAGGAAGGGATCAGACCCGAGCTTTGGTTTCCCAAATCCATCATTCCTCCCTGCTTAGTAGACATCATTAGCAGTTTGTTATTCCAGAGATTAAGTATCCAGATGAATCATGAGTTCTGAGAAACTGTGTTATGAATGTGTTTAATGCAATGTTCATTGTTAAGTGAAGTTAGGAAAGAGGGAAGGGTCACAGAATAGTGTTTTAATCCCAGAGCTGGTCACCTCAAACCATGAATGACTTCTGTTTTGGAGGAATTCGTTCCAACATTATCTATGCTCAGCGTGCTCTTTAAATGAACAAAAGACTTAGCTCTTCTGGGTTGCAATGTAGCATTTTTTGTCTGCCCTAAATTCACTTAATTTTTTACTTAATCGCTCTGTATTTTTAATGTTTCTCTGAGATTACCATGTTGCTGTCTCAGCAGTAATGGTGAGAAGTTGAAAGAAGTTAATCATGCTGTGTAGCTCAATGCCTTATGGTTCATTATTAAAAATAAAGACAAGTACTCTGCTATTTTATCTCTAATATGCAGTTAACTTAATTCCTAATCCTCTAAAGAGATGGTGTTCTTCCTAACACTTTCCTTTAGCTTCTGCCTTGCTTTCAAGCTGCGCATGAAACTTAAAAGCCAAAATGCTCAGTGTGAGAATATGCATGCATAAGTCAGTTTTCACTTGCTTCTGCTTAAACATTCAGGGAGAAAAGTTTTCCTAATATTGGAGTGCCTAGCTGCTATTAATGTTTAGGGGGCTGCTTTCCTGCTCCTCTTGTTCATGTAGTGTCCACTGATTCATGGTATCTTTTAAGTAGATGCCTAAGGACTGATGCAATCCTAGCTTAGTTCTCTGCTTTAAATGTTGATAACTGTCTGGAATACCTCTTTCTCTTTGGCTGCTAGTTCTTTTCTTAGCCTGGCCTCCTCCTCCTCCTTCCCCCGTTATTTTCATAATTCCTTGCTAGATCTGACTGCTTGAGTATTCACTGAGGACTTGTGGGCTGTGGTACAAGTTAATAAAGCTTCTTCTAGCAGCTAGTTTTTTTGCAATGGTGACAGTTTTCTTTCTTTGCAGTGTATTGAAGTGCAAGGGTATTTAACAAACAGCAAGCTTCAGCTGCAGAGTAGGGACACTAGTGTTTTCACTTGTGAAAAGCCTCATCTGTTCTCAGTCTGGGAGGCTGGGGTGCAAGCTCCAAAGGTGCCTGGGTGACGTAAGTGCTCAGGTTACGTTTTAAAACTGCGTGTAGGCACAAGAATCCCATTGAATTGGAGCATTGTTTCTCCTGCCCTGTTCTTTTGGGTCCATTTAATTTTTGACTAATTTTAGCCTCCTGAGATCTTCCTGCTTTACAAATACCCCCCTCATTCATCTCACTCCATTCAGCAAATTAAATAGGATTAACGCACCTACTATATTTATCCTATAGAATTGATTTGATAATACGGATCTCTGGCTCTTGACCTTAATTTCAAGTTTTCTTTGGCTTCAAAACAGCCTTATTAAACTCCCCTTCACCATCACCTTGGCACCTAATCACTGTTGTGATTTTACATGAAGTCTAAAACCCCTGAAGCTGGTCGTGCTATGCACTGAGAGCCCAGAGAGCCTTGCAGGCTGCATAAGTGCTGAAGGCTAAGGCAAAGGTGTTGGACAGTGCTCCCACATCTTTTAATAGGTGCTCAATGCTGATCTAAGTGAGCTCCCAAAATCTGAGGCTTGCGGTTTTGCAAGTGGTTAGTCATTTGGGTGCTCAGCTTTGGTACCTTCTGGGGAGGTTAAGCAACTCAAATATTTGCTTGCCCATGCTTACCTTTTAGGGTTCAGATTTCCAGGAAGAGCTCAACATCCAAATTCCCTGGTGACTTGTGAAAGGCTTTGCCTGAGTGCCTAAAGCACACAAGTCTTCAGCTTCTCTAGAGTCAAGAAATGTTTGCAGCTAGGCCAAGTGTATTTCACTGGAATTATCAGTGGCTTTCCAGGAGTTATGGCAATGTATGCTGATATTTCCTAAAAAGAAAGGCTTTTTTTTGACAGCCAGCCAGATGTACAAGTTCAAATACATGTGGACTCTGCAGAATTTTCAGCTTTGCTTTTTTTTTTTTTTTTTTTTTTTTTAATGATCTTCTCCAGCTTCTCTCCCAATGGACTGAGACTTCTTTCTGCCTTTGCTGGTCTTCACGTGGCTGTGTTGGGCAGGAGTGTGGGAAGCTCCAGCTACTGCAGTTCCAGCCAAAGCTTTGCACAAAAGCAAAGCTCTGTGGAGGCGAGAGGGAGCTGGAGGTTGAGTCTTTGCAAGGAGCAGCTCACACTCTGGACTCTGGCAGGTCTCCTGTCTCCTCCAAAACATTGCCATAATAAAGGCTAGCTGTTCTGATGCAGAAGGCCACTCAAACTGGCTATTCAGTCCAGGGCAGAGAAGAGGTTAAGCAGCAGAGTTTGCATTCACACAAGTGTAGTCTACTGGTGTAGGCAGTTTCACGTTCTGTTTAATTCTGCAGTTGTCAGAGTGTTGAAGAATATTTTCCTTATACTATGGCAGTTGTAAGATGCTTCCTCAGTTTGACAGCTTCTACATCAGCACACTATTCTCATCACACAAATGTATTTCTCTTTCACTTTCAATATCAACATTTCACTTTGAAATCCAGAGCTGTAGCATAAGCAAGGAGAGGACAACCATCAGAAAGTAACAGGCTGTAAACACGAGGTGTCTGGGAAAGCTGTCACGAGGCTACAAAAAGGAAGATGGGATGGGGGAGATGAGGGGTTTTTCTTTTTTTCTTGTGCAAATCGAGAATTCATTGACTTCAATTTTAGTGCATTCTTTAAAAAAAAAAACTCCTGATGCTAAAACTCCAACCCTGGACAGCAAACTTCTTGTGGGTGTGGTGCTTTCTTTCTATTTTTATATATATATAAAATTTGCTTGCATTTGTGGGGGGTCAGAACCTCCAAACCTCCCTGCAGACTATTGCAGAAAGGCTGTGATTAAAAAAGAGGAGATTTCAGCCCCCTCTTGTAGAAAAGGCAATTGAGGCCAAGTAATCTCTATAGAGACAGTCACAGATTTTTGGAAGCTTAGTGTTTCATGACTCTTGTTCTGCTCCTGGTGGGATTCATGGGTATCTGATTAGTGATCTGAGGTGCTGCCATAAGCCTGTTTCATGACGGCTTTGAGAAAAGAAACCTTTGGGACACTTTTCTCAGTGTTAGAAAAAGCATCCCTTTGGGTAAAAGTGACTCCTCTAAATCTCTCCCATCGGCAACGCTTCTGCCAGGCTTCTCTCCGAGTCTCATGGAGGCAGTAAACATCTTTTGCCTGTCACTGTTACTCTTCCTCTAGAGCGTTTTCCAGATTCATTTCCCTCCTGCTCCCTTTCCCCCAAATCTCTCTTCTCTGGTAGCCCCGTGGAATATTTGACATGGGTTCAAAGTAAGCCAGAAGGGGAAGAAAGGAGGTGGTGGGACCTGGGCTGGGAGTGCTGGTGGTAACAGTTGGCTCAGCCCCGTTCCCTCTCCTTCCTCCACCCTCACAATGCGTGTGTTTGGGGGCAACTTCACCTGCCTACGGGCAGGACTGTGGAGCCAGGACCTGGGTGACGCAGGCTTGCCAGTTGGGTTTTGGGGATGATTGCTGAAGGATTTCTATGCAGTCTGGAGATCGGGGATTTGCAAGCAGAAAGTCCCGTGAGCTTCCAGAGCCCTCTAAAGGGCTGGGGCGTTGCTTTTGGGGGCAGGAGCTGCCAAGCGGCGAGGGACTGCAGGGAAGCCCTCTTGGAAATGAAGCAAGACTGGAGGAGCTGAGTGTGGGGTGGGCAGAGCGAAGGGGTTAAGCTGGATGGTGCAGGAGCTGGCTTTGTTGCAGCCTGAGGATTTAAAGCTAAGTATTTAAGAAGATACCGTGTTCAGAAGGGGCTGGAGCTTGTGGTTTGGGGCTTAGGACAGGGCTAAGGAAGGGGGGACAGAACCCGCTGTCTCTTACAAAGAAGAAAAGGCAAATCCCTAATGCCTGAGCGGGGAAAAAACTGATTTCCATCTCAACTGAGTGCAAACGCTGCATTTCTGATCCGGTTGCAGTCGCTGTCTGACGTGAGCTTTGCTGCCACGTGGGTGATCTTGCACGGGGCAGGAGAGCGGCGCCTGCTGCTTGGGCTGTTGGGAACGAAGGTTTCCGAGCGTGTAGGACAGCTCGGGTTTTATTCAGACTGAGAAAAGTATTAACGACTGCTTTAACTGCTTAAGCATGTGGGAACTTCATTTTATACGTTTTCATGGTATCAGTACCTGTTGCCATTGTATAACGCCGTATTGCCGAAATTTATTTTAATACTGAAAAGCCAAGGGACTGCGGTGTAACACAAATGGAGACGGCTTTTGCTAAAACAGCCTTTTAAAATTAAAGCTAAGGAACCTGTTGCTCTCCATTTTAGACTATGGCAGGGGAGACTGTATGACTAGTTAGTTATAGTTGTATTTGGGTATTATATGTTGTTACTGATGCTAAAACAGATGAAACTCTCTCCCTTCCCCCCTTTTGGTATCATCTTCGATGATCAAGGTCTGAGAAAATGGGTTAGTCAAAAGAACAAAGCCCTGTTTTAGGATGGAAAAAGATGGAAAAAGCATCCTTTTTTTTTTCCTTTTTTTAGATGGAAGTTTTCTGAGGCACTCTAGCTCTTGCGTCAATTAGATTACCAAGGAAGGTGGTGTGCTGTTCTAGTCGCTTTACCACGAAAGCAGCTGCGTGGTCCTTGCTTCTCGGTGACCGCTGCTGTAATCTGCACGATTCTGCATGCAGAAACAACCTTGCTGTTGGCTGGTTTGGATGCGAAGAGATGATTCTCAAATTGTGCTGTTCGGTATTTCCTAGTCAAAAATCCTGCCCGCCTTCTCTTTCGGCATTTGGTACTGAATCTTCCTGGATTTTGCTGGGTTTGTCTGCTGCTTTTTTAGTATATATACTTCAGAGACCAGGTGCAAATAGCTACAATGCTGAGAATGGGTGGGGAGGGAGAAATATAGCTGCAAAAACTGCTAGTTGTATCTGCTCAGCCTTAGCCATTACTTGACAAAAAAAAAAAAAAAAAAAAATCCTTCCTTTGAGGCAATTTACCTCTAATGGAAGGCTTCTTTTTATTTATTTCTTTATTACTAAATAAACAAATGTATTTTCCCATCAGCGAAAAGGATTAATTACTCCTTTCCCTTGCTCAGTCCTAGGAGCTGCGTTAACAAACAGCACGGGAGCTTGGCAGCACGCACCTCTTGGGAGGCCCAGCCCTGGACCGTGGCTAGCTCAGGATCTGCAGACAAATATCTTCCCAGCCTGGGACTCCATCTTCAAACTTACAAAATGTGAGTGTCAGCTAATTTATAACATGCCATTCTTTTGTTGTGACTGAGTAAATACTTTGCAAGGCAAGTAAGCACACCAAACTAGCTCAGCTCCCCGCTTTGGAGGAGCATCCGTCTGGGAGGAAAAGCCAGGAAAGCTTTTCTGGTGGGCAGACAGGCTCGTTGTGAACATTGCCTGGTCACATCAAATAGAGACAAGTCTCTGTGAAGCGGCGTTACTTAGTAGTGCCCAGCTTTGTTTAAAAACTGGAGCTTGCAGATTAAGGTTTTGTTTCTCACAGTAGCTTCTCATGAATTTTAAAGCCTTCCTTGGCAAGTGCCTGAGGGGCAGAGGCATCTGCTGGTATAACATAGCGTTGGTCCGTGAAAGTGAAGCGTTACTGCGTGTTGGAGCAGCGGAAAAGCAGAGAAGCTTTTGAGATGCTTAAGCAAGGATGTTGTACTAACTTTGGAAAAAATTCATGAATTCTTGTCAATACAACTGAAAGAGCTGCAGTACCATGTGGAGTGGTTTTTTGCAGGTTTTACCTGTAAAATGTGTTGAAGTTTGTAAATTTTAAGAAGAACTAATTTCCATAGATTGCAATCCCAATATAATGAGCTGTCTTGTGGCTTCAGTTGAGTTGCAAGATTAAAATACTGAAATCTCTAAAAAGGGAGGAAAATATCCCCAGAACTATTGCTGGGTAAGTAAGGCTGAGTCTTCTATATACAGTCTCCAGTATGTGCTCAAGTACAGCACCATACTGTCCAACTAGCTTAAAACTGACAGAATATTTTTCACGGTTCTTAAAATTACTGAGAGCCAGATTAGGATAAATATGGGAAAAGTTTATATAAATGTCTGCTTGGGCAAAAATAACAGCAAACAGGTGGCCCGTACTAACTAGGCAAACAGGAGTAAATTATGATTTGGATGCAGAGCTGCTGCCTTGTTGAAGTTATCCAGCAATTTAATAAGCTCCAGGAGCATAACGAATTCCTAAGGGCCCAGTCCAGCAGTGCACTCTGCAAATGGATTTAATTGAATTGTAATGAGGCTAGTTATGGACAACTGTTCCACTCGCATGCAGCTCATTGCAGGTTCAGGATCTAAATCATGAGTGCGACATATGTTAGAGGATTACTTTAAAAATAAGCAAAGTTTATTTTCCGGTCATCAGAATGCCATCTGAACACCTTATCTATGCTTTTAATGTTACTTAAGACTTGAAATGCTTCTTCTGGCAAATGAGCAGCTGATGAGGAACTGTCTGAACGCAACCAGCCGTGGGACGTTTTTAAAAAAATAAAAAATCCTACAACCTCAAATATTAATAGCTGAATTTCTGAGCGTAAGTAAGATTATTGTGAACAAGATTTTTATTCCTGGAGCTGCTTACACCTTGTCAGTTTAAAGAGCGGCAAGTAACTTCAAATGTTTGTTTAGAAGTAAAATGGGCTATAGGGCTGGGTAATACTGCTCAGGATAACTGGGCTCCAATTTTATGCCATATCAAAGGAGACTGACAAGTAGAATTCCCTGAATCTGAAGCTGCGGGGAAGATCCGGTGCAGCAGTGATAACTTTTGCTACACCATACCATTTTCTTCCTCAGATGCTTCCTCTGGAGGTGAGAGAAGCATGTTTTAGTAAAATGCATGACTTTATTTCATCATATTTTGGGTGGAAAGTAGGCGAAGTTTGAAGCTTCTATATTAAGCGCGAGTTGAAGTCATCTAAACCGCATCCCGCATATCAAATTCTTCTCTCCTCACTGTGGGCGCAGTACTTGTCCAATTCTATTTTACTTGCCCTCAGGCTTATGTATAAATCTCTGCTGAAGTATAATACTATGATTACTGCTAACTATTTTTTAAATAGGTCAAAATGACCTATCAATACATAATAAACAGAGATAACCGAATATTTTATTCATGTTTTTTGAAAGCTTCAGCTATTTCTATTTGTTATCAATTAGAGTTTGCTTTTAAACAGAATTCAGAGTAGCAGCATTCAATTCACTTACTCTAAATTAGATGGCAGTATGTTTCACTTAATATAAATTGTGTGTGATTACTTACAATCAGTTTAAATCAATAAGTTTGTGATGGATTTTTACCCTGTGCTGTGGTTTCCCAGTAATAAATCCCTTGTTTAGTCCAGAAGGCATAGCTTCTTTTGGCAGCTTTCCATGCATTTCAGTAATGAGTATTGGATGGGCACGGTTTTAACAAATCAGCTTTTAAGAAAAAAAGTCCCTATAGAGGATAAACACATTAAAAAAATCAATTTGACTCAACCAGCCCCAATTCAAATGAAGAGAGTACTCAGTTTGCAAGAATCTTAGAGACAGTTCCTTATAGCAGAAATTTGTACGTATCCTGGCCTAATAATACAAATAGGGAATCGGAATATGTTGCTTGTAATTCAAGGGTGGAAATTTTGCCATAACATTGCAAAAACCATGGAAGAAAGGTGCCGAATATTATTTTCAGGTTAGATTGATGAACTGAGTCACAAGCTGGCTTGACTTCTTCCAAAGTCATGCTGCCTATCTGCAGGAGATACCGTGTACAAAATTACCCTGCTGTTTTCATCATGAACTTTACAGAGACTCAGGTCTTGACTATGAGATTCGGTCTCATCATGAAACACTGATGGTAGAGTCTTTATCCCAGAGAAGAAGACTCCTAAGGACGATAGGAGGAAATGCTCTGGAGAAGTAGCATAGCGGTTGCTGCAGTGCATAATGAAAGAGATCCTGCCTGCAAAGCTGGTCCTGGCTCTAGCAGGAGCAGGGAAGAGCTCCAAGAGGTGGTGGCACAGGTAGCAGGTGCTTATGGATGGTGATGTCCTGGATTCGTGGTTTGCTTTGAAGCATGGCTTGCCAGTGAGATGGGTGGTAAGGTTGCCCGTCAGCTCCTAGAAGATGACGGAAGGTTTGGGCATTTGGGAAAACGGAGCGCAGCGAAAGGCAACCTTTGACGCTGCAATTTCATGAATGGCAGCCGCCACCCCTGCTTACTGCAGATCCTGGTGCAAAACCTGTTGGGTCTGCAACATCTACTCTGTTTAATCACATGGGGGTGGCTATAGTAATTAATTGATCCCGTGCGGAGAAATCCATTTTCATCTTGCTGAATGGAAAGCTGCTTCTAGGCCAGGAAGCTGCTCCCCGCTCCCCTCTGAGCTCTGCCCTCCCACTCGCTGATGCTGTACCATGAGTATACGTACGCTCATTTTCTCCCAGCTTGGGCTCCTGATTATAAAAAACATGCACTAATACATGGCTGCGTCTCAAAGCTGAACAGACTTCATGAATGAATTTTAGAAGAAGTCAAGTAAGGAAGTGAATTATTGAAATTTTGAGCCTTAAAGACCCCCCCCCCGCCACCCCCTCCGCAGCTAGGGAGAGCCAAGTATTTACAAGGTCTGGCAGCTGGGAAGCAGTGAGGGAGCAATGAAGGATCTATAGAAAGAGAGCAACACGGTATAAAACAAGCACTGTTTTGGTGCTAGGGATAATTTGCATAAAATCACTGAACTTTAATGCAAGCCCAAAGGTTTCAAATACATCCCCATTCTCTGCAGGTATCTCCAGTGATAGCAACGACTGAAACAGCTATGGTGAGACTAAATATGCAGAGATGGCTTTCTCTGAAACCACTCAGAGCAGCTGAGTCTTTCCCTAAGATGCAGTTTTAAGTCTTTTGACGCAGTGCCTCAAGTAACAACTTGGTCTGCTGTGTAACCAAGCTTTCAGGGAAGATCCGTGTTCTGCAGCAGCAAGTCCCATACTGGTGTCTCGCAAGCTGCCTTGGCTTTGGGCTGATCATGCTTCGCCTGTTGGATGTTCGTTCTTCCTATAAATCAGTCCACTTTCCTTTCTCTTTTCTCGTGCGCTTGGGTTATTTAGGGAGCTGGTGGCAATCATGGGGTCCCTGTAGCCAGAGGGGTGGTGAAGGGCCACTTGACGGCATGGGATCCTGTTTGCTTTTGAAGGATCTGCAGAGCTACTGTCGGTCTTGGCAAGACATAGCAGCTCTTTGTGGCTATTTCTCTTCGGCAGAATGAAGCGTGCTGGCTTGCATGTTTTGGTCCGTCACCCATTTTCTCTGCTGTGGCACAGAGGAGCAGTGAGTTCGTGCACAGACTAACCCCACCACCTCTTCCTATGCTTCGTGTGTGCTTGCCAGGCGTGTGGCCTGGGCCTGTCTCATGCTGCTTCTTCCAAAATATGATATTAGTCCCTCAACTTGAAGGATTATTTTGTATTTGGGCTACCTGAGCGCTCCAATTTGTAAAGTAATTTCCGCTCAATCCTGGCCTTGCTCTTTCAGCACTAGCCTTGATGCTATTAAAGGTGTGCGTTTTAATTTGACTTAGCTGAGGCTATTAGACCCCTGTTGTTCACAGCATAGGTGACTATTTGTAGACTACATAAATTATAGATTCCTCTCTTGTACTGTGTAACTTAGTGATTAACACTTAATAGCACTCTTCTATACAATTCCTTTGTGTGGTCCTTAATCTCAGAAATACTTCCCAGGGGTCAGATTCCAATACCCCCCCACCTTTTTTTTTTTAAAGGCCAAATATGGTATTGCATACAAATCTCATTGGCTAACAGACATGATGGCTGAGAAGAATCAAGTTCTAGAGTGCTAAAAATCTGCAGCTGATTCCTCTTATATAATGACTGCGCCAGGTTAGGTGTCTAACGTGCAAAGCCGTTGTTGGCCAACGAAGAACGGCTTCGAAAGTAGTATGTATTGCTTTCTTGGGAGGGAAGGTTTCCCTCAAAATACATCCTTTTTAGAATGAAGATGACCTTCCTTCACAATGGCACCTCTCAGCCACTTTGATATAAAAGCATTTGTCTTTATTCTGTAGGCAAGGCTTTTAAATTTTTTTTTTCAATTAAAAAAAAAAAAAGAGTAGCTTAATGATAACCTGCCACAGAGAAAGCGACATGCTTTAGAAAGCTTACATTTGTTTTGATAGCTATCCTGACTGTTTTGTGATAGGCATGTATTTTTCTATCCTGCCTTGTTTGTGTGCATTTGGGAGTCCTGTGCCATGCACATCTCCCATGCTGTTTTTCAAAAGCTTCTGATGGTGGATGCCACGCTTCAGTAGTACATCCAGACTCTGGATATAATCTACCATTTATGAACTTTTTTAAAAAAGAAGAAACCAAACCAAGCTATGCAAATTAAGGTCTCTTCAATATAGACAGTAGAACTTAAGGTAGGAGGAAAAAAAAATTGTCCAAATTCTTGGCATCAGTCCTCTTGCATGTTACAAGAACTGATGCATCTTTTTAGTTTATTACTGCTCCAGACCTGGATGGCTTTCTTACACTTAGGGGATGTTTTCCCACCTAGAAATAGGGATCTGGTAGGCCAGATCAAAGTGGTCTCTTCTGAGGAATGTCTCTGAAGCAATTACAGTTGATACCTGAAATTCTAAGAGCACATTTCACCTTTCTGACTGCCCATGCTAAAGAAGCGTCTTTCTCTTTCAGTTCAGCTGCAAATCTGTTTCTTCAAGCTGCTGCCCAGAAGCTTCAGTTGAAAAAACTTCCACTTCTGGACACGTGACAAAGGATTTCATTTTATAAGCTTTAGTAGGAATGATTAATTACTGTGTCAAACAGCATAATATATACATAGGCTCTAAAATAGCCTTCTCTCACTATAGAGAGTAACTTTCAGAAAACTTGTCTTTGGGCTCGAGGCAGTTCAGAGGGAGCCAGCAAGCCTGCTTTTCCCAGCTATAAACTTCAGTTTCAATACTAGGTGTTGGAAAGGTGCAAATTTCTGCTAAACCTTTATCTCGTGCTTTCTGGCAGGTGTGGCACAGGGAGGTTCATGTCCTACCTGCAGTTTGTGTGTGGTGGGGAGTCAGGCACTTCCACTGGAGTAGAAATTAATTTTTAGGACAACTTGCCTAAGAGCACGGCTGGAAGAGGTACATAGGAGACCAAACTCAACTGCTGCTGATAGGCAATGAAGAGTGACCATCTCTTGGAGACTGTGCCCATCCTTTCCCCTTTATCGTGGTGTCTGGTTGTTAAGATCAAATTGCAGTAATCGCAACAATTAGCATTTCTCACCCTTGGAGCCTTTGGGGATTCATCCCTTCGATACAGTAACCACTTGGGCTTCTTGGCCTGTGCTTTAAGGCCACTCTTGAGCTGTTCCAAGGAGATAGTTTAGGGAAGAAATATGTTCGTTACGCTCATACTTACACTCCTTTCTTCTCTGCATATGGATTCCAGAGCAATTGCACGATAGCAAGGGCTACAGGTAAGAGGATCTTAAATGAAGTTTCTGAAGTTACAGGGTTGAGGTGAACACAGGCCTCTTGCAGCAGTGCCCAGGGGTGTGCGGTTACCTTCAGCATATTTACCACATTCAAAATGGGACAGATCAAAATGGCTTCTTCTGATGAATATTCATCTGGCATAGAGCCGTGCTCCTGCCTCTGCTTTTATTTTTATCGCTCGAGACTGTTCATCCCAGTTCACCATGCTGTTTTTCTTGCCTTGCCTTTTAGGCAAGTATCTGGGTAAGTCCGTGCCTGTGAAAAGTTTCGGATAACTCTGTTAGCAAAATCCCTCCCCATAGCCACCTCCGCTGCTGCTGAAGCCTCTGGCTGAGCAATCCTGCTCCCTTCACTAGGAAGGGGTGGTACGGACTGAGGCTGCATCCTGAGAGGTATCAAGGCTCTAGCCAGGCTGCAAAGAGGTAGGGGTGTGGAATACTCTTTTTTTTTTGTCTCCAACAAAAGCAGTTACTCAGCTTTCCACCCAGGAAGGATGTCTGTGTTGGTGAATGCAGGTCCTGAGCGGAGGAGCACAGGCTTTGCCTCCCACCCCCAACATGAACCAGCGTGGAGCAGTAAAGCTGTCGCATCAGTAAGCTCGCAGAGTCACACAAAACTGGTCCTTTGCTCTAGAAAGCTGCATATGAGGATTCAGATTTTGTATCCTCCCCCAGCCCTTGCATGCGGCTCGAAGCGTGTGGATGGTTCTGGTGTAGGTGTAGCCGAACGCCTTGAGATTAGCCGTTTGGAAATCCGATTTGTCTATGCCTCTTAGAGCAGCGAGTCTTTCCAAGGAGTCATTAGTATGCTGCTGTGTCACTCCCCAAATGCTTTTCATCTTTGGGTAGCTGTGCCTGCTACTACAGGCTTGCCAAATACCTTAGATCTACGCCACTGTTGCAACTGATCCATATCCTTATGGATGGTTTTGCATTTCAGTGCTGTGAAATTTCAGGGTGGGGGGGGGGGGACTTCAACTTGCCTTAGCCTTACCTTCGGCTCATTAGTCATTTCTGGAAGGATCCCTACCGAAACAGCCTGAACCCTGACAGGTAATAAGGCTGCAATCAGCAGAGGCAAAAAAAAAAAGTTCTCAGCAGAAACTCTTCTCCTTGCTCTCCTTTCCTCCAAGGAAAAACGTATGAGTTGGTGGATGCTGAATCTGAACAGCAGAACGTGTTTGCTCCCTCTCGCCTCCCCAAGAGAATGGGGGAGTGACAGGCTAAACTGCCTCTTGCTCCTCTGGCTTGCTGCAAGAGTCGCATGCCGTCATGTGTCAGCGGCCTGGGAATCCACCCAAATCCTGCGCGTCTCTTGTAGCTGTTCATTTGACAGGTAGCGTTCTTTTAAATTAAAGATTTGTGTGAAGTCAGACTGCCTGAAGAAAGAGAACATGAGTGGGAGCAACTGGAGGTATTGCTCCACCAAAAACTGGGAGGTCTCCGCAGTCTGCTTGTTTTATGTGTAACAAAGAATGGAGAGGGAACGTGAGAGAGAATGGGCCAGTCCACTCATAAATAAAATCCTTGGGTAGCTTGCAAACTCGGGCAATTACAGTTGAATTCATTGGGTGCACGCCACTGAGGATTCAATGCATGCGCATTCAGATTTGCCTCTTGTGTGCTAAGCTGGTTCTTATCTCTTGAGCAAGACCAGGAGTTAGCCTCTTGTGAAAATGCCTGCTGGTGAACAAGCAATCTGCTAAGGAAAATAACTTTCTTTTGCAGCTGTATTTTAAGTATTTCTGTATGTAGTTTCTGCAAAATCTGTTTCCTGCAAAGTACTTCTGGTTCCTCTGGCAAGAAAGGACTTGACAAATGTGCAGTCCTTTAACAAAGCAACTGTTTTTGGAAACTAAAGTCTCCTGATGTCTAGAAGCCACAGATTTTTTTTCCCCCCTCCCCCTAGTTGCATTCTTAAATCGAATTGCAAGTCTAATGGATGAGGCTTGGCTTTAAAAAGTCCTTATTAATTAAAAAAAAGGGAGGAGGTTTCTTCTCCCCTCCCTCCCCTTACCATTGACTGTCTCTGTAAGGTGATGGTACTAAACTTTTCTTACTGGTGAAGATTTGGCCAACGACCAGTGCGCTGCTTGTGCTCAATGCCGAAGCTTTCAGGAGCAGAGCTGCAAGCGTACACGTTGCCCACTAGACAAGGCTGCTTTTCATAGTGGCAGTGTGCTCAAATAAAGCGTTTTCTGCAACTTACTTGCTTCTCAACCTTTTGAAGCTTGCACCCTATCTCTGACTTACAAAAAGGACCGTCTTCATGGTTTCTGCTGCAATATGTCTTTATTTCGTTTGCAAACTATTGGTATTCCATTTAGGCACTTGGGTTCCTCAATAAGAAGAGAACTCAGAACAGGAATGGTATTTAATATAGGCATTTTCGGGAAAACTTGATTGTTTTGCCCTGAGACAGTCAGATTTCTTCATGTGACCTGGGCTAATCTTATAATTGCCCCCAAATATTCTTCAAAAGAGTTTTTCCTCCTTCTAACAGAGGTGGTTTCTTAAGCTTGCACTTTATTATGTGCTCTCTTCTTTGTTGGTCCCAGGGAGTGGTACTTGGGGATCTGTCCTAGGATTCTGGCTAGTCATTTTTCCTGTCAAGCCTTCTGACTCCAGTTCATCCATGCCAGATGTGACCTCCAGGAGAGGTGGGTTGGAGCCCAACGATGGTCTCTTCTAAGCTGAGTTGCCGATTCCCTGGGACTGCCGCGGCATCGGTACATACCAGCCAATTCAGCTGCAACCTGAGAAGAGAGCAGTGATTGCTTGCTATGGCTGAGCACATCTGAAGAACGTAAAGGAATTTGGGATGCACAGACTAATATCTTTCAACTTGCCAGTGTATTACCCTATAGGATCTTTTTCTAGTGCTTTGAGATTTTGCAGGATTAAATAGAGCTCTCCAGTGACCTGTTCGCTTGTCCTCTTGTTCCTGTGAGGGAGAGCTTTTTGGATCCCTAGACTTTTAGCATGACAATGTTGTTAACTCTGAGAAGTTGTTTATTTTGTTTTCTCTTTTCTTTCTGTTTTTCTGAGAGTTGAATTGGGCTGGTTCCAGCCCAACTTTATAACAAAACCCTTCTGTCTGTCGTGAAGGGCTGAAAGCATAATCACTATTTTCTTATTTAAATTCTAAAATTGCCTTTCAAATCTTACCTTTTCATTTCTTTTGTAAAAGTCTGCTCTGGCCTTTTGAGGGATGAGCAAACACAGTTTCAGTATTGCGGTTTATGTAAAAGGCTATAAATGGCTCCCCGTGGTCTTAACGCAGAATTTACATAATCCTAAACCGTGACATTAACAGAATAACTTCTGACTGCTTAACTACATTTAACTTTTTTCAAAAGCAGCATCCATGTCTAGGGAGTGTCGGTTGTAGCCCGGATAGCGAGGGGGACAGGGGGCTGCTGGGAGCAGACCCGTGGCCAAGCCGTGCAGGTGAGGGAGCACCGCTTTCTAGAGAAGGCTAAGAAGAAGACAAGGAGAGGACCTCCTCTGCTTGCTGCTTCCCTTTCTGCACATTCGCCCAGAAATGACGATACTTGTTTCCAGCCCTTTTATTTCCATCTGTCACACTCGGTGAGTCTGTTTTTGCTCTTTCAGAACTTAGCCTGCTCTGGTTTGTGTTCTCCAAAGCTAGCTCTGGAAATTCAACACTCTCTTGGTATTTTCATTGCGTTCGCTTGAAAGGAAAGGTGTAGGCAGATCCATCTCTGGGCTCTGGTTCACAGTGTACTGTCACGTAAATCAGAGCATCAAAATGAACGCGCTGTGGAGGAAGGTCTGCTGTGTGATTATACTACCTTATTACCAAATGTATTGCTCTCAGGAAAGTGCGGGGAGCCTTTTCTCTGCTAAAGACTGCATAGAGCTTTCAAATGTGTGACAAGCAACACACTAAAACACACAGTTGCATTTTTTTTGTTTTCCCCTTATGTTGCTATTGAATAATTTTGCTCTGGGCTTTATGAAATAAGTAGGAAGCTGTAGTCTGTCCAAGGGCTGCCAACTCATCACATAAGTTTGACAGACTAATAAGCTTTCTCTTAGCGATGTCTACAAAGCTGATTCTGGTGGAACTGCCATGTTGTTTCTCAACACTAGGTCAGATCTTTCCAGTCGTGCCTGCCATGCTTTCCCAGCCTTGCTATCCATTGTAGAGCAGCCATACCTTCTCCAAAACTTTGATTATTGAGGCATCTTTTGCAGGGGAATGGCCAGAAAACCATCTTGAGCAGCTGTCCATCCTGCTGCTTAAGGGGAAGTGAGCAGGTGCAATTGTATGCAATAATACTCAGAAGTCAGGAAAAGCAAAAATTCCCTGGTGCATAGAAACTCTGTTTTTGGAGATGTCCTATGGGCCATGTGAATCCTTTTGAAAGTGTTTTGGGGTTTTCTTTTGTTTGTCTTTTCTTTTTTCTTTCTTTCTTTTGAGAGAGGCTTGAGTGAAGACAAAGGACTTCAAAAACAACAAAGCTTTGCAGAGGTAACAATCTCCTGTTTGTGGTCAAGGTGCTACACATTTAAATTGCAGTCAGGAAGACTAAGGCTTTCAAAACACATAAAGGTACAGTTAAAAAGGTACTGAAATAAGTTGTCTTTGGAGGTAGCAGAATTTTCATCGGTGGTGGTTTCTAAGGCCAGAATGAGCAAGCATCTTCTGGGAATGGTGCAGGTCAGAGCTGATCATATCTGAGGTGGGGGCATGGATGAGGCAACCTTCCTGCCCCCTTTGCAGTATTCTAGGACTCAACAACTTTGAAAAATAGCAATGACATAATGAGTCTTCTTCATGGCACGTGCCAGCCTCGACCCTTGGCTTTTTCCCAAAGAGGATTTTGAGCAATGGCAGTACAGTACATGCATTGACTTGTGCTTCAGTAATGGAAGAATCTTCCCTGAGTGGGGCCAGGGTGGTGGGAAGTTGGCAGTACTGGTCGCTTCTGGAGATGGGTGCTGGGAAAACATGTCTTGGGATCTAGGATTTTGAAGGGACTTCTCTAATTCTTAAAGTTTTGTTAGTCTGCAGGTGGTTAAGAGTGCGAGTAGGCTATGGGTTGGGTCAGGAAGGAAGTGTTGTCTTGAACCCTACCTCCCTCAAACTTAGGGATGCCCTCCTCCGATTATTTGTGTTTTTATATAAAAGAGGGAATATGGAAAATACTAATGAGCGCATATTGTAATTTTTTCAAACAATTAAGTAGGAGATAGATTTTTGGAACTGGAAAGAATAAACAACTAGAAAATTAGCCATTTGACAGCAGGAAATTTTTTTTTTCTCTCTTTACTTATGTTGGAGACGTCAGTAAAAGAGACCACTTAAACCTTGATCAATCACCTGCCTACACAGGATCTCTTTCTCTTCATTTAATTTCATTGCTGAGATTGGAATGATCACATATTTAAAGCTTTTCATACTTGCATCTGTCAGTCTCAAGGATTTGACTGGCTTTTTTAGTTTTCAAATCTCATTTTGGAATGCAGTGCATTAGGTGACGTGAAATTACCAAGCGCTTTAATTACTTTTTTTTTTTCCTTTTTTTAAGCTGTTTTTATCTATTGCTATTCCTTACAGACTCTATGGAGCAGAAAAATGTAATAGTTTACTGGTGCAATGCCACATTCCCTAATTGTGTTATCCTTTGGGACCTGAAGCGAAGAAAACTCATCCAGCTCCAGCTATGCGAAGGGAGCTTAGGTAAGGAGAATGCAACTTCCAGCGCTAGAATCAGAGCTTGCTGAAAGACTCTTCCTTTGAAAGTATCTCCGCATCTGCAGAGCCAGCTGTGTCTCTTGAGTTTCTTTTGCAGACGAGAAGAAACTGATCATTGATTTGGAAACTAAGATGAATGGGATGTATTATATTTTTAGGTGCTGCTTCTAATACTGCCAACGCTTATGCTGCTGATGCGAAGTTTTGCGAGCCCGGCTGGAGGAGCGAATGAAGGCAGAGCGAAACTGGCGGAGGGCTGAATTTACGAAAAGTTTCTCGTGAAAAGAATGGCGATGAAAGAATTGTTGTTTCTAATCGGAAAGGACAGTGGGATCTTCCCATGCAAATTACCATAGCTAATTGACTTGTAGCGGAGTGCGCGCTGTGGTTTTTCTGCCGCGGTGTTGCTAGGAAATGTTGCTAGGCAACTATTCAATGACTGCACCGACCTTTAAGATAAATATATGTATTTTTTCCCCCGTTCTGATGCTGGAGAGCAAACCTCTATTTTTGTCTCCCACTGGCCTTTCTCTGGACAGTAGGAGCTATTTGGAGATGGCGGTTGCTAAATAATCGTATCCCCAAGATCTGGCAAAGCCGTTCCGTAGGCGCAACCTTTTTGCATGTAACGTTTTCAGGAACTCCGTTTCCTCTTTGCGATGTGAGCAGCCAAAGTTGGCAAATAATGTTCTGAATAATTGATCTATCTGATTAATCTTGTGATCTTTATTGAATAAATCACCGAAGAAACATTCTTCTTTACTCATCCGGCTACATGAGGAAGGGCTGGGTGAAAGGAGAGCACGAGATGACTGTTGGCGCAGTCTGACAAATAGGATTTTGAAGACTTTCGTGTTGATTAGGCCTTCTAATAAGATGACGGGTGGCACGGCACAAAGCAATCATTGGGACCTATTGGGAATACTTTCCTTTTACCAGCTGTCTTTGAAGCCGCTCCCTTTGTTTATTATAATGTTCAAATGAATCATGCTCTTAATTTTTTTGAATGCTTTTTCCAGTCCAAAATGAGTTACCACGGTTTTTTTGCCCCCAAAGGAACCATATGAATAATCTGTAAGCGTTGTAATTTAAAAGTACCTCTAGTTAAAGCCAACTTGTGGAAATCTGTAGAGATGTTCTAGGTTTTTTCCTTGGCCGAGGCTGGCGCTTTGCAGTGCCAAGCCTTGCCAAATGAGCATTCAGAGTGCCAGCCGTGCAGGAGAGGAGTCTTCTGCTTCGCCTACGGTTACAATAAAAAAGCTGAGATGGAGGGGCAGCTTCTGCTCCATCTAAGGGCCACGGCAGAGTCTTGCATCCTTCGGGAAGCAGGAGAGCAGTTCTTCTACTGCACAAAGCAGCAAGGAGGACGGTGGATCCTGAGAGCTGACTATTTTGCTGCTAGGAGCTGGATGGGGCCGTTGCCTCCTGCAAACCCTCGAGCCTTCGGTGGAAGGCTGAAAGAAGGCAGTAGTCGAGGCAAGGGAAAACGCGAGCACCTCCGAGGAGGGAAAACGGAGAGCGGCCACCACCCCAGCACGTGCTGTATTGCTCTGCTCTCCTCCCCCAGGCCTAGTGGAGCTCTGCATAAGGATATTTGCCCACCACCTCTAAATGACTCCCCCCCTAATTTACACCTGGACCTGTGTTTAAGCAGACTGGGAGGATGCTGTGCTGCCTTCTTAAAGGGGAGAGGTGCGGGCACGGTGCATGCACGAAGAAAGGTTGGAGCACTCCCATCTGTCCTCTCTGACGCTTAGCTTCAGCCCTGCCCGAAAATGTTTCAGAAAGCCTTTAAACTTCAGACCTCCTCTTCCCCATGTATTTCACTCCCCCCACATACACTTTGTGCAGAGGAGGTACCTGATTTCTTGCAGAGCGTGTTGCAAAGACGCAACCAGCTGATGCATTTCTTTTTTTGGTTTTGCTTTGAAATAAACCTGGATATCCAGCACTGTCAAAATTAAAACAGTTCAAATTCCTTCCAGGCTGTAAGGCAGATAATATGGATTTCCCAGTGCCTGGCTCTACGGTGCTTGTCGCCAGGGAGGGAGATTCGTGTCCCCTGACTTGCATGCCATAGTTTTAGGCATTCAGCCCGTCGGTCTCTAAGTTGGCCATCCTGTTGGCGATCCGTCCTTCCTCGGTTAGACAGCTGTTATGGTGGGGGATTTGCTCTCTCTTCCCGCTGCAGGTAGGTCAGAATAACTGTGTCTGAGCACAGCAGCGGGGCTGCGAAGGAGACTGCCAGGGAGGAGGAGGAGGAGGAGGAGGTGGTGAGTCTTGCAATGAATAGTTCTGCACTAATTTCTGAAAAATTTCTGCACCGCTCGGGGCATGGTAGGACCTGTTCCTCCTACATGTAGCAAGCGCTTGTCATGATTAGCATGAAATTGAATTTGTGTTAATCGGTCCAAGGCAATAGGGCGCAGAACTGACTAGCGCTTAATTTCATTCCCTCCCAGCCCTTCGATAATACAGGGTTTCAATGCAAACTTGAAGGGGACCCTTCACTCCGATGTCGTGATAGGAAAAAGCCAGTGCCGTGGCTTGCCTTTGCAAGTGAACAGACGGATCATTTCAGACTCACTGAAGCAACCCAGGCCTTTATTGAGGGCGAGGCTGGCCTGTTGTCATTCGTTTTCATTTTTACTTTCTGCCCTATGCCTATGAACAGCAATTGTTTTTAATTTGGTCAGAATGGAAGAATTAAGACTGCAATAGGGTATTTTTTTTGTTTAGATATTCTAAAGCCGTCCTTTTCAATATAAGCAGGGTTAGTAACCTTCTGATTACCAAAAAAATGAATGTATTCTTCAGTCTGTGCAGATGGACTTCTATTCCGTGTTTGGAGAGAACATCAGAGACCTGTAATACCTTCCAGAGGTTAAAAATTGAAGCTGTCATGGAAAGTCTAGATTCTGCAAATAATAAGCTCCCAGGGCATGCATAGCCACAAAGAAATTAGGGGGAATAGCTCATCCTGTTAAAACTTAATAACTGGAGGAGATAACCCTAGCCAGATGTTAAATACTGAGAATGATTATAAATGCTTGCAAAAAGACTATGGAAACATAGTTGATGTGAGGTTTTGGTTTGGATACCCCTCTAATACCTAGGCGTTATTAGGAAATGAGACATTAACATGCATTGGGCTTTAAAATGTTATGTGGACTAAGTACAGCCTACCTCAATGATTCTCAGACTGCTTTCTTCTGAAATGGTGTGCTCTCATGGGAAATTACTTTAATTATTCAAAAAAAAGGAAGAAATGGGTAAGTTAAACAGTTGGGAAATGATTCAAAATTCTGAAATTCTACCACTTGCCACAGGCTACCGGAGCTTTCAGATTTTTTTTTTTTTTCTCTCAGCATTAAATAGTATATGCTTTGCCAGGGCCTAGATTGAGAACATGTAGAATGAATAATTTACCACCTAGAGAGATTGAGCCTGTCTACAAGAATAAGAAGAAAGTTGGCGCTGTGAGCCGAGACTCTGTTCTCAAAGCCGTGAGCTTTCTTGGAAGTTGGAGCATCTGATGTTGAAAGACCTCAGGAAGGTGAGGCTTTTATGTGAGAAAGTCTACGCTCCAAGCCAGAAGAAATGCGTCTCATCTCACGGCTTCCCTTGAAAAGATGAGAAGCTCTCCAGCTGTCTTTGACCTAGGCAAGGCTTCAGGTCGGTCTTGGAGGAGACAGACTGGGCTTAAGGTTCAAACCCTCACCCCTTCGTGTGGTCCTGACTGCTTGGCCGCCGTATAGAGGGTTAGGGAGATGGATTACTTGCACATCAAAGGAAGCCACGGTGTTTGAAAGACGACTCTTGTTTAACTCCTTCGGGTTTGGGGTACAGGTTTGTCGCTACAGGCGCAGAGATGGCTGTTAGAGAACTTGCACTCATTTTTTCTCGGGTAGGTCAAAGGATGAATCTGTCTGGAGTGGTGGGTTACCTAGCAGGACTGGTGAGACCTAGGGATCATTTCACAAAATGAATAATGAGAACAGTTTGTTGGGGTTTTTTTATTTTAAATTCTGTGGAAACATTAAAAAAAAAACCATTGCCCTTTTGCAAGGCGTTTTTTTTTGTTTTGTGCTTTTCCCCTCCCTTCTCTCCAGAGCTTCTCACTTCTGTGGCAAGGCCATTTTCTGAAAGATGTTGCTGACCATTTTTATTTGCTCACTTAGCACCAAGTTATTTAAAAGAAGACAATTCTTCTGCCCTCCTCCCTCACCCAAAGCATATATAGACTCTGCCTCCCCCACCATTCTTTTCTTTTTCTTACAGTAGAGGACAAAGAATAGAAATAAGGCAAGTAATAACCGGTAACTATTAACATGCATTTCAAGTAAACCGGCAAGCATTCTGCTGATATGACAAGGGAATGAGGAAAGCAGAAACTGATAAATGTGAAATATGGATATCTTTCTACAGCAAACCAGGAACAGAAAAAATACGGCAGTAAAGTGCTACTCCTTTCCCTTCATCTTCTCTGTCTCTTTAGCCTCCCTTCCTCCCTTTTCTTTGATTTATGTAAAAACTTGCAGCTCAGAAAGCATCACATCTTCCTGGTCAGATCACCAAAACCAAGGACTCTGCAGATGTGGAGTCAGTGTTCTGCTCTGCCCTTGCTCCCGACTGCACGGTTTCGTTTCCCTGTGCCATAGTTTTGCTCTCCCAAATGGAGCAACCTCATGTCTGTTTATATCCAGACCTTAAGGAAACTTATGGAAAGAGACTTTCAAAACCCAGTAGGCTCTCTTTGAATCCCTGAATTCAAAGACTTAACACAATTTTTGACATTTTCTAACCACAATCATACACTAATGCTCCTGATTCTTCTGCAAATCAGCTTACACAGGCTGTGGTATGTGGTCTGAAACTCTGGGGCACCTGCAAGTGCTAATGGATATTAGCTGCACTGAATGGTTCAGGTCTTAGTTTTCTAAAATTAATGCCACCTTCTTTTTTTATGTTGACTTATGTTTTGTTCCAAAGTACAAAATCTTCATTATAGCAACAAAGCATGGATTCTTCGTTGTCACTCCTATTGCCAGTGTAAAAATTGACTGCTCAGCGTTCTCCTAACTTTGCCGAAGACCTGAAAGAAACATCAATAAATTGCAGTTCAGGGTTGGAGTAGTATTAAGACAGAGGGGAGAACTTTGTCGATTAACTTGTGCAGTTTGTTTGGGGGTAGCAATGCAGATAACAGGTCATGCTATTCTCTCACTAGGCCGTAAGCAGATATCTTGCAGGCAAACAAAAATACTTAGCTGCTCCGTTAGTGCAATCCTTGCTCTGCCTGTCTGTCGTTGCCTCCTCTTGCACCTTGCAGGGGCTTGTAAGATCCCCACAAAGCGTGCACTTGTACTGCTTGGAAAAAGCAGTGCTAATTTGACCATTGCTAGGACAAAGAGAGAACTGGAAGTTTCCCACCACTCCCAGAAATGCAAAAAGCTGTTTCTCATAAAGGTAGCGAAATTGTAAATAGAGGCAAAGGTTTTACCATTGCTTGTTGGACAAAGAGTTAGGGCAGTGCTTTACTTTGCTTATCTATCGCCTTATGTTACAACAGCGGTAAGAATGTACCGTGCTATGAAGATAGAACTGCAGAAATGGAAGTTGGAGTTTTATGTGCGTACTTTGGTATGAATCATAAGAGCCTCAGGTCGTACCTGCACAGCCAGAAAGGAGTCCTGACTGTGTGCTGAGGGATCCAGCAAGAAGATTTTTTGTTTTTCTCAAAGCACAGTTTTGTCATTACTACTTTGCTTTGCAATTTCTCCCTAAAAATTTCAGAAGTTCTTACTTTCTGGAATTCTTTACTTCCATTGTGCTTTTCTATTTTCCACCTTTGTTTCTCTCATTGGGAATGAGTAAAGATTTGCGAAAGTAGCTTCACTTGAGGTTTCGTTAGTTAAAAACAAACAAGGGAAACCTGCCACTTTCTGGTGTGCAAAACGTTAAAAGCTAATTTCTGCATCAGCTTAAAATAGCCCCATTCTCCCTCTCACAGATGTTCCCCAAGAAAGGGAGCAACCAACCTTCTCTGCAACCGCATTATTCCTGATCGATAGTAGCTACGCCATCAGCAATTTTTTCAGTCCAAGGGACCGAAAAATCCTAAACTTCTGATTCCTTAGGTGACCCAGCAAGAACGTGGGTCTACCTGAATCTGCAGGACTGGTGGTGGAGGTGGGAACAGAAGGGTTTCGTACCCTCCTCGTTGTAAAGAGAGCACTTCGCTCTAGAGGCAATTGTGTGGGAGGAGACGCAAGTTGGGAAAGTTTTATTGTTAGCTTTGATCCTCCTCCTTTGGAGCTGCATTTTAAGGAAAGGAAGAGGGAGAGGCTGCATGCAGGTATTGCCCTTGAGCTCTACCCTACGTTCAGTGCTCCTCTGGTTCAGCCCCAGCCCTGCTCTCACGCTAGCTGTCAAGCCCCTGCTCCCTTTTCTTGTACCCAGCCTTTGCTAGTCTGTACAAATCTGGGCTTTCCGCCTTGATACTCGGTAGCAGGATGCTGCCGAGCACCTTTCAGAAATGCTGGGGAGAGGAACCCGCTCCGGGACAGGGTGTCCTACTAAAAGTGACCTGCCGAGTTATTGCTCCATAACGTATTGTGGAACCAGTAGTGGCCTTGCTAGCTGGGAGCAGCCCAGCACGCAGGGCTGTACGGAGAAGCTACACGGCTCTTCTCCCTTTGCTCGGAGACCGCGTGCTCTAACACCGAGCCCCTTGACACGACGTGGTGGGACAAGGGAAGCGCTTACAAGCGAGCACAGCCTTCGCCTTTTCACTTAGCCTCGCCGCCCCGTGCAATCTGCGTCCCAGCAAAAGAAAAAAAGTGGGTTCCGAAATTAAAACAAGCCTGCGATGAATTTAATGCGATTCGTCAGTTTAATCCCTCTTAACAAACCAAATTCATCACGATAGTAAAAGAGAGGAGTTACTAGGCGATTAAATTGGCTTAGTTTCTAAGCAGGGTATTTAATGAACATGAGTCTGAGCATACTGCCCGATACTATATTTTAATATTAGATAAAATTATTTCCTGCCAAAAGCTTTCTAAATGTGGGAAACTCAAACATATCTTTTAGCCTAAAGATGTTATTTAAGGATTCGTAAAAGAATATTGGAAAAACACTGCATAACCTATTGCACACTGCACTTTCCTTTTAAAAGGAGAAGGCTTGTTATCTGGGAGACCAAGTATTCATTTTTCTATTTAGAAATTAAACAGGGATTTTCCACAGTGGTTTAGAGAGGCTTCCGGTTTCAGATGTCCATGCTGAAGCATAGCAAATATTTTCGTTAAAACTCAGAAACCGGCGATGAGCCTCCAGCTCCAACATCTGCTCAAGAGTGAATAGAACAAAGCAAACGTAAGGGATGTGCGCAGTACGAAGGAGACACTATTCCTCCTTTTCCGAATAGGATTTTTTTGTACCATAGTCGCCACCGTAACATTTGAACGCTTCGTGTAGTAAATTAAATAATGGCACTAACATCTGTATGCTCTTATCTACTTCTAGACTGTAAAGAATTCATCTGGCTTCTACGAGGGGCTATCTTTGCTACTGAGGACACACGGTAAAGTTGTTGCGTATCGTACTGCTGGTGTTCAGGTCTCTCCAAAATGCCCTTTACCCGAGTGTTTGCTTTTGATAGAGTTGTTCGGCGTTGCGGCGATAAGCGTAGAGCGAACGCTTAGGCCGGAGTTCAGAAAACGGGCAGAGCCGGGGGGGCTCGCTGGACGTATCTGCTTGCATCAGCCTCCGACTCTTACCTGCGCAGCATTTCTATAACGTGAACCGCTGAGTACCGTCACGCGGCTGCAGCACGGGTTAGGCCGGAGCTTCTCCTGAGCACCGAGCCTCCCGCGCAGCTAAGCGAGAGGGAGAGGACGAACGTGTGCTAAGAGGCGCCTTATTCTCTAGCGGGTTGCCCACACTTGTGTTGGGCTGCAAGCGGGGGAAAAAAGCTTTAAAAAGGGAAGAAACGTTGCTGTGTTGTCACCCGCAGTTGTTCCCTTCTAACCTAAAAGACAGAGGAAGTCTAATGACCCCCCACCATCAGTAATAATTTCAGTAGTCTACTGAAGTGTGTCAGTAGTGCACAGCGACAGAGCAGACCCCGTTTACCGTAGTTTATGGGCGCTACTGAAGAGTTAGAAGTTTACAGTGACGTTCTTGATTTTTTTTCCTGTTTGCTTTATTTTCAGTCCGTCGGGAGAGAATGCAATGACCCATATCCACAGTGCGTGTGTAATAATTTATTGTAGGACATCATACCCGCATTCTTGGGTCCGTGTGGATAAATATTCCAGGAAGCATAACTAAGGAAGTGGAGCATTTTTCTTGTCCGTGAGGGACTCTTTGGTGCCTAGAGAGGATGCTTCGTGGGTTAAAAGCAAGGCCTTCTTTCTGAAGCATTTGAGTGGTGTTTGTTACGTAGACTCTGTGACTTGCTTATGAATGAGCACGAAAATTAATCTTCTTAAGAGGATATATAGATTAGGGGAAGCTTGAGAGATTATTATATCCTGTCTGAGAACGTATCAAATGAATAGAGCTTAATATTACTCCTAACCATACATTTCTGTCTGCCTTTAGCATAATATATCTGCATAGCAACTTAAAAAAAAAAAAATCTATTACTTCGTTAGTGAAGAGCATTCGCATGTTTACTGCAATGCTTCAAACTGTCACTTTTGGCTACGGTTAAAGGTACAAATTATGCCGTTGTATTTCTGACTAAAGGCAGCTGAATATATGGCTAATAAAGTCTGTTGTATTAATGAGTCTTTGAGCAGAGCTGCTGTTTAAAGGCCCTCACCGCACAAACAAGCCGTGGACAGGAAAGGCAGGATACGTCTCTTCGGTTGCTAATGAGGGAAGAGCAGCTCCTTGACTTTACGGATGAACAGAGGCTTTTGCTTGGGTTATGTTGACTGAGCTTATAAACCCCGGGATAAATGGACAGATTTATGCCTCCAACTATGAGAAATAACAGGAATAGCCATCTTTCTTTAACTTCTATCTTCTCATCGCCACTTCTTGTGTGTTGTCAAAACAGCATCCATCGAATGCACTGAATTAAGAACTGCACAAAAGGTGTTCAATAAAAGTTGAGCGTCTTGGGACTATCCCCCCTCGTTCTCACTACCTAACTAAAATATTAATTAGCATCTCCAGTTCTGACTTTGTCTAGTAATTAAGGGTTTGGGTATCTGGGAATCTGCAATTATTGGGAAAGCAACCTTCAGGATCCTTTAGGACTTGTTTTCTTTCCTAAAATCATAAATAATTTTGGTGTTGACCTACATAGCGTCAGATTTTTTTTTTTTTAACCTAAATTGTTGCATAGGCTACTAATTAGAGGGTACTGAAAAAGAAATTAGTAACCTATCAGCAAAAATTGCATTAAAAGCAACATTATTTCCCATAATGTTAATAAGCGCTTTTTTGTGTGATTTATTTTTGCAACAATCACTGTAAAGTCTCCTGGAAGATGTATTTCTGTGTAGTTAATGTAATATACATGTATGCAATTTTCAATTTTAGTGCCTATTGATTGCTTCATTTTTCATCTGTATGAGGCTATTCTTATAATTTCCTCTGGGCTTTCAGAAATGGCAGACATCAAGGGAAAATTGTAATGGCTAATCCTGTGGGAAATGCAAAAAGGCAAATAGATCAGCGTCTAAGGGAAAGAACTGAGTTCAAGTGCACTTGTGTCATGAGAATTTAAACTGCCTTCCAACCTTTTAGAGATCTGAAAGTATTTTATTGAAGCAGTTTTGCTTTTATGTGTTTTACGGAGAGAGATGAATTCTAATTGCAAATGGAGGCCTTGTGCACGTAAGAGAAGTGTGTGCCCGTTCCGTTCTGTCTGGCGGTCTGTAAGTTCAAAAGGTAAAGATTACTATTGCTCAGTATCAGCTGCATCATCTGAAAACGTAAGTTCATGTTCTGGGTAGCTCAGGGAACTTACACCATGACCAAGGACTAGTTCCCGAAATTCGGATTTGCTACCTGAAATGCCCAGGGATCTAAGACACACTGGTATTAAAACATAGAAGAAGATAAATTCACGTGCATCCAGTACATGTGAACTTAGAAACAATTATTTTAGTTAAAAAAAAATAAAAAGTGCAGACAGTTGCAGTCTAGATCCTCATAATTAATTGGTTCTTATCCGCTTTAACCTCTTGCTGCTTCCCCACGGTGGCACGCTCACAGGGACAGGTTCTGTTTTCAGCTCAGTTGATTCAAAGTTAATTTGGACTCGCATACATGACTTTATCTTCACAGCTCTGTGTAAGGTAATTAAATATCTTTCTTCTTATTAATATATCATTAGTGCCACAGTATGTATCTGTTTATAATACAGTCTGAGATAATGTAGTTAATTTATGTCATGATGACAGTGGTAGCTATAGCTTTTTGCTGTTTCAATAATAACTTGCATTTTTACAGTCACTTGACGCTTTGGCTGTGATTGCAGAGGGCAAGAGTGAAGTTAGGACGAAGGAGCTGACCCCTGGTCCTTTAAGATCACATTGCCCTGCTGAGCTTGAAGATATTGATCACAGACACAGGTGAGATCACTCACGGACCAGACTTTCACACAGCTCCAGACAAGGGTCAGGCCTACACTAGGTCACTAGTACGATCTCTGTTTAGTGGGGAGAGAAGTGTTAGACTGGATGATTCATCCAAGCTATTTCAGGAAGGGCCAAAACTTAGATGAATGAAATTAGGAAAGAGAAATCCAATCTGTCCAGTTCCAGCGTGCATCTCTTAAAAAAAAAAAAAAAACTTTTAAAAATCAGTTTTGTCACAGAAAACAGTACCATCAGAATTGATAACTTGGTCCACCTGTGATGGCTATTACATATTTGGGGTTTGTTTTTTGTTTCGTTTTGCTTTTTCCAGAGGAACCTCTAAAGAAGTTCTCATCAGATGCCCAATTAACCTTTCTGGCAAGATTTGCATATCTAATTTTAGCCTGCTTTGAAAATCCTGGTAGCTGCAGGCTTTCTGTAGTGAAGAATTCTTCAAGCTACATGGAGAAGGTGTTGTACCTTTTTCACTTAAGGCATTTGTTTTCTTAGTGCACATAGCAAAATGTTTTAGAGCGGTGTTTCCTGTGAACGGTAATTTGGAGGTTATATTTATGCCCTTCCGGAAAGGTCAGCTTCAAAACTCACTTGCAAGATGAAAGATGGGGTCAAAATCAAATATTAAACAAATAGTATAGAAGATAGAAGTTCATCTCTCTCTTCTTTGAATTCCTTTAAAACTCTTGGGTGAGTACTGTCTTGCGCTTGTGATTTGGTACTGTTCACTCTTGCTACCTGTGCTATAGCCTCTTCCACTGGCCCTGGAATTCAGATAGATCTTCCAAGCCCACTAGCTCCCACTGTCTTGAAAATAAAAGACTTCTAGCACTGAAAATTTCCCACCGAAAAGAAAACTGATAACCTTTTATTGTGGCTGTATCTTCCGTGAAAGTGCCTTTTCTACCTTGATCATCCATTGGCCCTACAGACCTTCTAGCACGCTACTGCTTATGACATATTTGATAAAGGATTTATTATTAGATGTTAAAAAAAGGGAGTTCCTCATAGTATTTTTGCCCTGTTTTGTGCTACCTCTACGTTCAGCCTGCTAGTGTAGTACATGACTCTTTCTATTTGTACGACTTTGGCTTCTTGAAGCATCCCTATGGTGTCTTTCCGTAATCTCTCTGCCACCTGCAAGGATCTTGCTCTTTCTGACTGCACTTCCGACGTTCATGGGGGTTTTCTGAAGGTAGTTCAAGTTGTTCCTAATTTCAGAAAGGGGTTCTGGGCTCTTTGGTGTTCCAGGATGGATAATGAATGCAACACACAGCGGTCCCTGTGACAAAGCCGATCCATATGAACAGAGATGACTACCAGGCCCTCGGTGTTGGCCAGGGCCAAGTCAAGAATTGCTTTTCCTGTGGGTTCCCTAATTAAACTGCTCTGTGAAATAGTCATTAACGGCACAGAAAAATGAGTCTTGGCGTTATGCCCAGGTATGACATTTACTTGACATACATGGGGGTATCTGATTTTCCCATTAGAGCTGCATTTTTTGCCAGTAAGTTTTCCCTAGTCTCCCTCTGCATATCAAAATCATGGCTGCTGCCAGCAAGAGGCAATTGATAATAAAAATCTGTTGGGTTATTTCTCTTTTTAAGGCCTGGAAGATGTTATTGCTAAGCATACGTGCAAGAGTTCATTTGTGTTGAGAACAGGCAGCTGGGACAAGTGGCTGTCTAGCTGTTTTTATTATACAATATCTGCATAATGGTGCTGCATGTATATAAAGTAACTCCATTGAATTCCCAACTTGCTACACCCGAAAACCTCTTTTGCTCATACAGGCACATGCATCTAAGAGCAAGTTTATATAAAATACCAGAGGTCTTCAGGGTAGGAGGTCTCATCAGGTGGGATGGGGGAGGATGAGGCGTTACAGAGCCCACTCTGTGCATACCAGCCTTGACACCCCGATCAAAACGATTCGGAAATCCTCGCTCCTTGAGCTGGCTGCGCCACACGTGTGATGGTGCTGGCTACCACCCCTTTTTGCATCACTGACTCTTTTAAAATGTTTTCCACTCCTGCTTCAGGAAGACGCCAGTTCCAACTGCACCAGCCTTGCTTTTGTCCCCTAAACTCTCATCTGCTTCCTACCTTTGGGTGAGCTTAATGGAGCTTCATGATTTGATTTACTTTGACGTTTTTAAGCAAGTCTCCTATAGTAGCACACATATGTCCAATCCTATATTTTTGTTGGCTCTGATAGAAATAAAAAGCGGATTTCTGCTGGGGAGAGGATAAACTCGGGAGACCTGAGGATGAGAATATTGAATTACTGCTCTCTTTATTGCTTGACATAACTTGTTTAGCTTTTCATTCACTTCCTCAAAGGTGACTACAGCTAACAACGGTAAGTTTGGCTATTTTCCTGAAGCAGCAAAAGATATGAAAGCTTTGTATGGCATATGTGTAATCTTGCTAGCCTGTCGTTCTGTGGCAGTCTCCTTCCTGAGGGAGTAGGTACTTTTTGCTAAAAGGAAAGTAGTTATTTTTGCCAAAGAATTAATATGAAGGACAAACTTGTCAAGCCAATTTGTCGAGATAAAACTGGAGCATTTTAGAGATGAATTTGAAAGGAGGACTAAAGGAGAGAGCAAGAAACAGAAAATTAAGTAGGCAAGCTGTCTTCTCTGAGCTGACAGTCCTCTCGGAGTGCCGAGACTTTCTTCTATCATATGGGAAGCATTATAAGGACACAGATTCAGGCAAAAAGCAGAGCAGTTCAAAGATCATCCATCTCTTGTAGCAATAATAATTTCTTAGCTTTTATCTCACTGTGAATCTAAAAGCACTTACAAAGGAATTGGTATAATTTTCCCCATTAGTCTGTGGTCAGCTAATAGCCAGACTGGAAATTGAACTTGAGTGCTGCGATGTCAGTCTGGTGAGTCACACTGGTACCGCAGGGCCTTTGCTCGGAGAAGGGGACTTTTGACTGGCAAAGAGCAGACATGGCAATGACCTGTACTGGCTTGGCGTAGCGCTGTGACCCTCCTTCTGTTCCTGGGATCGCAGTCGGTTCAATAGGAGATACGCAAGGCACGCACCGAACAGAAGGGAGGCTGCACTCGTTGCCCTGCGCAGCAGTAGGAAGCGCAAGAGAAGACATTGGGGTTAGAATTTGTGCTGGAGCTTGTGAGTCTAATTTGCCCATTTTTTGGTCTGGGCAAAAGGGTGAGAAAGGTAGATCTTGTGTGACTGGGTTTTCTTGTGGGCATTCAGCTTGACTTGGGAATCAAGCAAGGCTGTTAAGTGGTTGCTTAAATATTATAGCTTTGCAATGGGGTTGAGTGAAAAATCCAATTCTTTTTTTTAATCTCCTGAATCCACTGTTATCAGATGAGTTCCTATATAGGTCCAAAACTTATCGAGAATGCTCACAAAAAAGACCCTCAGCAGCTAAAGCTGTACTCTTATATTTCTGAAGCATAGGCTGGCTGTTTTTGAAGAAATAAAATACAGCTGTCAGAAGCTAGTTTAATACAAGTGGTTTCAATACATGAGATAATGTTGCAATGACTACAGATTGACTGACTAGTTCTCACCTCCTGGATCAAACTACTTATATTTAAGTAAAACCATTTTAGAATCCCCAAAATGACATTATCGGTGGATTTAGGCAAGTCCAAACGCTTGTTAGAATGTTGCAATAAGCGTAAAGATGTAGGTATTCTGTTATTACCCAAGAGGCAGATAAAACCTTACCCTAGGTATTTGCAGTAACCCAAGCGTACGTCATATCTGGTTTTATTTTGTATCTTCTTATTCCAGCTGACAACAAGAATCAGATGTATCAGAGTGTCAGCAGTATCAGTTTTCTCTGCTTTTATGTTCCCTGCACTGCTAATACAATAACCTGGTGATCTGATTTCCCCTGGCCATACTTTCTTGGGTACTCTTTTCCTATTTCCACTTTTCCTGTTTTGTGCAACTCACTGTATATAATATACACATAGACACCCTTACTTCTTCTTCCAGGAGGAAAAAGAAACTACAGTAATAAATGAAGCCTGGCTAGTTGGAATGAAGGTTGAAATAATGTTGGGAGAATATCATGTTTGTGACTGTAGGTTACTTTGCAGTAGATCTGTGTTTATTTTAAAAGTTTCTTAACATAAAAAAATGACACACACATATATATATATATAATATATATATATACTAACAATTTTCATACAGTAAATAGCAGGGTAACATTTTGTGACTTTCATAGAAGATCAGGAGAGAAGCCCCTCTTCCATGAAGAAAATATTTTAAAATTAAAAAAAATATATACCATTCTTCATCAGGAATAACAGTTAAGATCAAAATATTCAATACTTTTGAGAGGCAAACTTGTGATTTGAAACGCTGCACTGAATTTCTCCTTCTACAGTCTGTGTGAGAGCCTTAATTACCAGGTTGTGGATTATTTGAAGGTTAGTGTGTCAGAATCTCTTCTCCTAGAATTTATTCTGCTTTGTGCACTTCAGGTTGGGGAATTTGAATCAAATCTCCCATGTAGGTGAGTGGGCACGCTCATCAGTGGTCTGTCAAATAAATCCCTCGAGTTTGACTGAGATTTTGCAGTGGCCATGTGGAAGGGCTGCACAACTTCTGCCAAGGTTGAGGAACAACTGTTGCAATAATAGAGATGTCAGCTGGTGGCTTGACCAGAGTTTTAGCCTTCTTCTTCCATGGTTGTATTCTGAGATCTTGTTCAGGAAGCTTTTGCAAGGAGTTGTATTTGGAAGGTCAATTGAAATTGATAGCCAGACTATGAATCTGGGAAAGGATGGCATAGGGAGAGGTTGGGGGAGAGTTTCAGTGGTGGAAACGGGCCTTTCAATTTGAATTTATACGTAGCAAATGTTGTAAGGAAATGGTGGAGAAGTCAAGACTTTAGTTTTTGTAGAAGGACGCTAGTCAGGAATAGAGAGCAGATCTTGGTATAAGGCTGTGGAAGGGACTGACAATCGTATCTACGAAAAAAAGGAAGAGAAATTGTTAGTGCAGATAAGCTGGAAATTGTGGAAAGGCATGGGAAGCAGTGAGGACGTGTCCTGAAAGGGGATGACGAGAGAGCGTGCATGCATGTTTTTCACGATCGGGACTATCAGTTCAGCTATTCTGCCTGGGAAAGCTGAGCCGAGGCTGCAGACAATAAAGCAAGGAGGACAAGGACCTCTCCGAGTGTGTGCATACAGCTGAAGTGCTTTCAGCAGCCTTGCCCGAGCAGCACTTCTGCACAGAAAAACCTTCAGGGATGCAACCACCAGTCTGATCACTCATGGTTCTTGAAATGAATCAACAGTAAAAAAAGATCCCCCCGTCCCAACCTTTTCCCTCCCCCTTCTTTACCCTACTGGAACTGGTTGTAAGTAACTGAATATCACGATGACTACAGACATTGAATTATTTTGAGGGCCAAGCTATCTGTTTCTTAATGGATGGGGGAGTATGGCGTTTGGGAAAGAGCTTGCTTTTACGCTGGTTTATAGCTAAGCAAAACTGAACCTTCACATAAGGAAAAGGAACTAGAGAAGTCTTAGCTCTGTCACTCCATTTAAAAGCCCATTTTTCATGTTATTTAGACCTCTGCAGAGCAAACCTTATATATGACACTTGCTATTACAGATGGTGTGGATTGGCTTCTAAAAACTCTGGTATGAATCATTACCCCTATGTAATACACCATGGGCCAGCCATGCATGGTATTCTTGAAAGGATAAACCCAGCTGGCTCACATTAGCAGGAACCAACATTTATTTCAGTCTGCTATTGAGTGATAGTCCCTTCAGTGGTGTTCTCGTTGCCAAGTCTGCTTTCCAGAGCCCCTACAGATGCTGCTGAACGTTGTCAGGAGCAGTGATTCTTCACGCCATTGATCTTGCGACCATCTCAGACTTATGCCTTACTTTCCAAGGGCAAAACTGTTTTCTTCATCAGATAGCAAGAACGTATCAAATGAATTCCTATGGTAAAATAAATTGGGGAAGCTCTTCCTGTTTGTTCTGGAGAAAACTGCATTCCAGTTGTGGGGTAGGGTAAGTGAGAAGGAGTATTTTGGTGCATGTGTGTGGTTTGGGTTTTTTTTTCTTTTTTTCCTCCTAAACAGCTGAGGAAAGTACATAAACAAGAATGCAGACTTTCAGCTCATGAGAATTAGATACTGGAATGACTCCAGGACCTGTGGGTCAGGAGACAAACCTGGTGAACTTGCACGCATAACAGATACTTTCCCAATGCTATGTTGTAATTTCACCAGTCCTAAAATGTGACCTGTGCAGCGGGCAAAGAGAACCAAAGGACATGTACAGTGACAGCAAAGAGGAAAACAAACTGCATGGAGGGGAGAAATAAACCTGTCTAGGCAGTGAAAAAAAAAAACAAAAAACTGACTGAGATGTAAAATTCTCTTAAAAGAATTTTTGACTTTGAAGTTTGAAGGTAAAGGTCTAATCCAATGCCCTTTGATATGAGTAAGGCCTGAGGAGTACAGGACAATATGTACTGTAAAACAACTGTGTATCTTTGTTGATATTCCTGTAAGGAATTTAGTGAAATTAAGGTCTGCTTCTGTATTATTGTAGGCAGTAGGCAGTGTGGCATCGACTTTGTGGGGAATGAACCGCAGGCTGAATTCGACCCAGGAGGGTATCTAAGACGCCATCTAACTGAGAGCTTGCAAACAATCTTATTGTATCTTCCAGTGTGGCTCCAGGCTTGACTGAACTGGTTGCCAAAGAGGAAGAAGTTTCTATGGAGAAACTGTAAACTTGAGGGGAAAAAAAATGTTTTTAGGATAAGACTGAGAAATAACTCTTAAAAGGGGATTTCATTCTTCGAGCAAGAGGATTTATTTTACTGTTACCTACAGATTCAAGAAAGGTATGTATGCAAGATTTTCTTTGATTTGCCTACAAAGCTCTTGAATACAGGCCTTGCCTTGGTTCGAGCATAAAAGCATTCAATTACGGAATCACAGAACGGTCGAGGTTGGAAGGGACCTCTGGAGATCATCTAGTCCAACCCCCCTGCTCAAGCAGGGTCACCTAGAGCACATTTCCAAGGATTGTGTCCAGACAGCTTTTGAATATCTCCAAGGAAGGAGACTCCACAACCTCTCTGGGCAACCTCAATTGGCCCTCCTTAGCAGACATGAAATTATCTTAGTTTGTTGAGTTTGCTGTTATTTGCACTTCTATCATTGTCTGGATTTTTGTGTTCATTACTGATTATTCTATGTTTCATTGACTCTTCTCAATTCACCTTCTGTGAATTTATTTCATACCTCTCCTCATACTTCATGAGTGTATTTGGATTTTATTCTGCATGAAGAAGTCTTGGCTGTTGCATTTCAAACATATCCTGGCTAGAGCCATTGGGCGTGTAAACAAGACAAGGAGACAGGCCACAAAGGAGAAACCACCAAAAGCTGACTTGCAGTGGGAATGTGCGGGGAAGATCTCAGCCCATGGACGGTGTAATACATAAACCCTCTCCTAGAGAGAGAGGAGCAGGGTTGCAACGGTTATTGCAAACTCCGGGCTCCCTCCCGCACACAGGAGAGCTGCAGGGGCACAGAACAGGCAGGACGATGAAGATTTTATCCTCTTTCCCTTTTGACCTTCAAGCTCTTTGCTTGAAGACCGACACCGTCAAGAGCTCCTGTCTCTAAAGCTTGTGTCATCTCACAGAGGAGCAAAAAACCTATACACTGTAAGTGTTCATTATACAAAGGACAGCATCAGTTGCTTTGAGGAGAAACTGTAGGGTGCCAACTGGCTGCGTTGTTCAGCTCATCAGACAGCTACACGCACCACCGCTCTAGCTGGAGCTGTTGTGGCCAGGTTTGCGAATAATGTGCAAAAAGCCTCTTGTGCTTAGTGGCAGGGGGTTGCGCGTCTCCGTGTCAAAACTGAATGTGTTGCTTAAATGCACGCTACTTGATCCACTTGGCTGTGCTTCTCTATAAAGTATTTACAGGATTGCACCCAAAATAAATTGCATTCTGATTACTTCATCATTGTGAAGTTACTGTAATTGAGAAGATGGTCAGAGAAGAGTAGCTAAGGAATTAACAGGAGCCTGGAGGATTTGATTAATGAGTAAAATTGCTAGAAGGTGCTGGGGGTGATAGTAGGAGGGGTGGAAAATAATACACTATAAATACTTGAAGAACAGAAATGTGGAGGGGGATTATTTAAGAGAGGAAACAAGGTGAAGCTGGAGAGGTATGAAATAAATTCACAGAAGGTGAAAGTTCCTGCGAGCGAGATGTTTCAGGCTGTGGACACATTATCTCAAAGGAACACTTGACCGAGAGCATGTCTTAAAACTAAATTGTACCGAGGAGGAAAAATATCCTGTAGAGGACAATCCTTTATGGTAAGGGAGGTGAAGATTAAAACTGGCTGTTTAGACATTCATGGCAGGATTAAGTACTGATAACCATGGCCAGCTTCCTATTATTTAAAAACCAAGGCATCATGTAGGCATGCAAATAGGAACGAGTTATTCAAGCATCCTAATGTATAGACCTTACGGAAGGGAAAAACTTGGGGAAGTCGTGAGTCCTGACATGTCTCAAAAAAAAAAATATCTTACTGTCAGTATGACTTCTAATGTCATCTAGGATGAATGAAACGTACCTTTGTTGCACTAGAAAATGGATTTTTAATTGTGTACTAGATAGTGGTGGTCGTGTTTTAGACCTGTCCCAGTTGTTCCAGAGTGCTGCAGCTCTTGAAGATGTGCGAGATGTCCCAAAACAGTGTTGTGAGAGGAAACCTCTAGTTTTGCTACAGGGTAGGACACATCCCTGTCTTTAGTATGAAGTCAATATTGTCAGCAAGAAAGTTTATGTGCAACACGCACCTTATATTTTACTCTTAATGAAGCATTAATTAGGGAACATCTTATTTATATTAATATGTTGTTAACTATAACCTAATAAAGAGACAAAATGCATGATATCAGTTACCTACAGATTTAAGAAATGTACATATGCAAAAATTGTGTTTTATCTATTAATCTGTTGAATACAGGCTTTGCATTAGTTTGAACATAAAAGCATTCAATTGACTCTCATCTGACAATGAATTTCATTGTCTTTTTCTCTTGCGCCTCTATCGTAAGTCAATTTAAAAATACTTGGATTCCAGTTAGAAAATTCACTTCAGTTATGACAATTTCAAATTATAAGGTATATTAAAAATTATAATTTGTCCTCTAACTGCTTATTAGTTTTTAAAATCTACATTTCAAGATCACTTTCAGGTGCACAGAGGATTTTAATTCTTAATAAAATATATATATTTTTTGTTTTGGTTAATTTGTAACTTGAGGATGTGTGGAAAGCCTTTTAATCGAAAAAGAGCTTCTCAGTATGTGATGAAGCCAAAGTGTTTTCTTCTTTTTCCTTTTTTTGACATGGGAAAAAAGAGTATCAACTTTTTTTGCAGTGTTTTATCCAAAATACTGAGAGCTCTGTCTATAAATGTTAATCAAATTAGATACGGTAGGAATAAAATTTTTCCAGTTCTGTCTAGCTGGGAACCAGATTTCCATAATGCTTTTTTTTGTTTTGTTAAAAGCTGTTGCTGAACTTCCTATAACCTTGGGACTGTAAATAGAGCCAACCACAAAGCATTCAAAAAAAAAAACATTTTGGGGGGGGGGGGTTAGAATATTTTTTTGGTGCCAGCCACGGACATTATGTACATTCCTTAACTTTCCTGACAAAATAAGCATAAATGAGTCAGTAAATTATCTGGATATCTGCCCTGTGAGTAAGTAATGTATGACGGGTTGCTAATGCAACTGCAGTGAACTGATTGCGCTGCTGACTAATTAGCCTCTTATCTATCACGTGCCGTAAACTAGCAGAGCTTGGTCAGTTTGGTCTGCTGGAGCTTTTATTCCCGCTGAAACGCTGGCTGGGGAGCCCCGGGGCTGGAGGAGCGCCCAGTCCAGAAGGAAGAATGGACACAGGCCTCGGGAAGGAGCCCCTGGGTTTCTCCACGCGTTGGTGCTCGTCTCATTGGAGCTATTTACCTATGTCCTGCCTCTAGCATAACGTTGTGCAAGTTTCCTTCAAACATCTTAGCAGAACTTTTTCAGGTAGTGTCTCCCCAGATGGATTTTAATCAAACCCTTTAAAGCTTAGCACTCTCAGGCCTTGACTAGGCTGGCCCCAATCTCAAAGCAGCTGAGCAATGCTTAAATTCAAGCCTGTGAATACCTGCTTCCATAGACTTCACTGGGACTTCTTCCATGCGTCAAATTTAGTAAGTACTTACCTGATGAGTTAGGGGTTGCAGATTTGGACTCTTGTACTAACCATAGCTTAATGTTGAGCCCCCAAGACAGCTGACAAAGCCTAAAACCCAAAAGGGTTTATTTTTGTTATTAAAAAGGCAAAAACTCATGGATAATGTATGTGGTCAAAACAATTGTATGCATTTAAAATATCGGTTAATCACAGAAAGAGAAACAGGCTGTGTACTATGCTTTAATGGTCACTTTTGGGAAATTAGGAGAAGAAAGGCCAGTTGTATTCACTTTCTGAGAGTAACAGTCACAGCTGTAGCTGGCTGAGGCAGAAGCTTGTGCTATGAGCTCACTCTGAAAACCAGAATTAGTAACAGATCAAAGTTGTAAAGTTATGATCTGACCTATGGTTGTGTCACCAAGCTTTTCAAGGGAAGTGCATTGAAGTGTGCTCATAAATGCTCAACGCTGAATGAGATGGACGCAATAAAGAGTAATTCTTCAGGGACAGGAGGAATGAAAAGTAACAAATACGCCACACCATGCAATTTGCTGTACTTGGCAAGAAAAATATGGGCATCTAAAAGGTATCTAAAAGGTATGTATGTGTATTGGTGAGCTCAAGAGGATATATACCATGCTTGGGATGACCCAAGATTTTATGCCCACTGGGGCTCTACTGGGGGAGCTCCTCAGCTGTTACAGTGGTCTAGTTCTCAAGTTTTCACAGACCTACAGATAGACAAGTTGTTTTTTTTTAATTATTGTTTTTTATTATTTAGAAACTAAATGGGTTATTTGGGCTTTCTTCTTGGCTGCTAGCTGTGTACTCTAAGAACAACTTTGGGTAGATCTTCTTTAAGCTTTAAACACTCTTGGGGCTGGCTGAGACTGAGGAACCCTGCAGCTGTGGATGCTGTCTCCCGTTACAGCTTCTGGCAATGAAGTCTATAGGGATTAAGAGAAAAATCCCACTGGGACCTTGCAACATCTTATGAAAACCAGGCTATAAGTGACTTTTTCAGTATTTCACAAAAAGTCCCTAGGCGCAGGAGAGTTGTCATGGATACTCCCACTCCAGGACATTGCTATAAATCCTGTCCTTCATTACATTTATAAAATCTTCAGCACTTTAAAATTGGCTCTCAGTACCATTACAAAGCTAAATCAAAGGAGAGGGTATAGTGCTATAAGAATACCTTTTTTTTGTCTCATTAGGCAGGGTGAGGGTCTTAGTGTTCAAAGAACTCCCATGGTGGCAATGAGCCAATACTTGAGCATCATTAGGACATTCTTAATGTAAATAAAGGCAAAATTTGTCGTGGTCTGACTGGAGATTCCTAACTGGTATAGGTACATGACTGCCTTTTTCTGTCTAAAGTGTCCTCTGTTCCCTTGACTGAGTTGAGCTATTTTGGATTCATGACATTCGTTGATGAACGCAGCCTTGCAACCTCAGAGCTATTTTGTGTGTTTTGGAAGTTGGTGCAAAGGCCGGGATGAAAGGTTAGTTTGTTTATTTGTTTAATTGTAAGGATACGGGGAGAAATTTTCTGCATGTTAAAGTTGCAAGCCAGAGGGCATAAGGAGAGCTGAAAATAAGAGTCCTTATTAACCTGCCTTGGCTTTGGAGTGGGTCTATATTTAGTAGCCTGGGAGACTCTACTTTATTTCCCTGCTAATTGCCTCTTACTGCAAAAGATTTGTACACATTCCTGTAGAATTAAATTAAGCCGGACAGCGATATCCCAGGAAGAAGCTAGGTGAACAGAGGATGGGTCTTGAAAGGCATCTGCTTTCATGTATCCTTAAATGTTCTTGCCAGGAGCTGACAGCAGCAGCAATACCTGGATTATCGCTCTTACAAGCAGATGCAAGGGAAATGGATAATGTCTTTCAAAAAACTTGGGTTTCAGACTGGGTGCTAGTAAAATTCTTCAAATTGACTCTCCAATCAAGTAAGCAGTGAAGTGTGCCAGTAGTCATGTGTGATCCCTTTTAATGTTATAAAGACTGAGTTGCAACTTCTAGTGAGAACATGATGTGATACCTCATTGGCTTGAGTGAGGCAGATAGTGGATAGCCAGTTATGGTCTGACTGACAAATAAGTGTGGGCCAATAATACTGTCTTTTGGTTGTAGCTAGTATGGACATTTGTGAATGTAGGTGTTCACTTCCAGAGCTCTGTCTGCAGTGAAGAAATGTAGTCTTACTTCTTGTTGGCTGCTATGATGGACCTATCTGGTTGCATGTGACCCCTTCTATTCTGTCCATCTGCTCTCGGCACCTGGAAGTGAGTCCAGAGACATGTCCTTGCAGAAAAGACAAGAACAAGTACTACCTCCTCCTGAGCTGTGCTTCAAGGTCTTGCCTAGGGCTGTTAAAGATAAGAAGAATTTTTCCTGCTGCCGTCACTGAATTAGGCCCTTATTCTATATACGCACTGCATTTTCACGAGAGCACTCCATTTCTTCTGGCTTTGTCCTGATGTCCAGCTATGGTGTTAGTGATATTCTATGCCTGAGTCAAATCCTGCACTACTTTGTTTCGCCTTTGGCGTAGAGTATTTTGCCTATGTCTCTCTCGTGTGAGGGTGAGCAACGATACACTGTTAGTGAGAATTAGATGGGGGGAAACCCTGCCTTTATGCTGTAGTCTGTGAAAAAATGTTCTCTTGGCAGTTTTTGAACTCTGGATACAGGAATAAATAAAGGAAGCTAGCATTTCCTTTGGTCAGTGATTGAATTGAGCTTGGATGTATCATTCTTTTTCTTTTTTTGTGTGGCTGAGGTGTATTAAATTGCATCAAAGAATGAACCTGTATCATAAAATTAAAAATAATGGATTTAAGTAGGTGCTTATAGAAAATGGCCTAGTTCTATTCGGAATGGTAGTAATAAATACCATAAGTTGCACATGATACTAGGAGATATGACAGACCTTTAAAAAGTGGTATAATTGGAAGGCTCTCTGCTGTAAGCCCTCTCTAATGTTGGTGAGCTCACTGAGGTTGTTAGACGTAGAACAATGTTTGCAAGAAGGATCAGCTTTTAGAGGTTTTGGTGCAGATGCTGGCATCCTCCGTGGGAATGAACCAGTGTAAAGATGCAATCCCCTTTTGTAAAGCAAGAGGAAGCTTGTATAAATAACTTGTATAAATAGCTTTGTGGCCTGAGTCTTTGATGGGTTACTGAACTTATTCTTGAACATCCAGGAGGGACTGTAAAGCTGTCCTCATGATAGGGTTGAAAAAGTGATTATGGTAAATCTACACTTCAATGGATCTCCAATCATTAGCTTCAGCCTCAGGTATACTAACCTTTCAAGGAGAATAAATCAAAAATGCTCAAAAGTTTTAGATATGCTGAAGGCAACACCCACCTTCTGCATAGTCAAAACATCAAAAGGGAAAAGAGGGCTTGATAATAATGAAGTTTGGAAACTTGAGAAATTATAGAGGTCACTTCATATCCCGCTGGCCCTTGAGCAAGACTGTTTCAAGGCATTTTAGTTCTTTGACCTTCTTTGTGCATATTTGAAAGCCACAGCTTTTTACCTAAAGCGTTCTGAAGAAGATTAAACAGCTTTTTAACATCTGCTGTGTTCACAGTGTGTAGAAAGAGCTATCAGTTTGGGTTGCTTTAAGATGGATGGGTTTGTCTTGGTTTGGAAAAGGTGTTTAAACATATTTTGTTTTATGTTTGTGTGTTCCATTACACTCCGAAAATGCAAAAAAAAAAAAAAATTAGCTTGCTTTAATATGGTGACTTTCATTCAAAAGGAAATAAATGCTTTAAAAACAAAGCAAGCCGTATTAGAGGTCAGTTCACTTGCGGGGATAAACAGCAGCATCTGTTTAGCAGCAGGCAGCAACTCTACATAATGACATAGTACAGAAGCATATCAATGCAAATGAAAAACAGGAAAAAATTAGAGGATAAAAAAGGGGGATAACTGAGCTGGAAGCACAACTGATCTTTAAGAGTCTTGTGAACAAAGGGCTTTTAATAAATACTGTTTGCTTTTCTTATTTTATATGACGGTATCTTGCCTGAGGCTTTGCGTTAATCGAAGAGGGCTCTGCTATTCCGGACGAAGCTACCCAGGCTGGAGAGGCCTCCCAGCCCGTCAGGATTTGATTTAACAAGTTAACGCAACTGCAACACAGAACTGGGGAATTTGTCCACACCCAGAGACCCGTTCATAAGTAGTAGGACCATGGTCCTGGAGAAAGGTGCCAGTCGTGTCACCAGGAGGTTTGGAGGCCCCTGCGGAAACCACCTGCACCTGAAAGATGATCCTCATGATGTTCCTGGGTGTCTTGCCCAAAACAGAGCTTCCGATAGCGCGGCAGCATCGGCTTCGTGGTGCGACTTTGGCTCTGACGCCAGCGGCAGCTTCCTGCGCGAGGGAGGCTCTCGTTGCAAACACCAATGCAAGCGCTAATCCAAAGCTGCTCCGTTCGTAAAGCCCCAGGGATCATCTCACAGGACGGAAGAGCAGCAGGCGTCGGAGGGGAGATGGTGGCGTTTGCAGTAGACTCTCATGCTGCTAATGAGAAGCAGTGTTGCAGCGCTCTGATTTCTTGGCTTTCACATAAATTCCTGCTTAGGGTGTATAACCTAAAAATACAAGCCTCCTGCTCGGAATAGCCTCGCAATGAGATAGCGGGAAACCCGTCTGGAAGAATAAATGTGGATTTTTGAACTGCAGATGAAGAGCCAGTTGCCGAACCTCTTTCTTATCCAATTTTTCCTTGACTTTAATAGGAGGTTGAGCTGAGGACAGAACTTAGATTTGGCCTGAGGTTTCCGGAATTCGCATTTTGCTGTTGCTTGATATCCATTGCCTTGCACCGAGTTAATTAGCCTGTGCTGAGGATCGATCTTTTCTCATGTTCTGGACTTGCGTGCTTTCCTCGGAGGTTACTTCTGCGGGGATTAAGAGGTTGCCTCCTTGCGAGGTTATTCAGATGAGGAGTATAAAACTAGAGCTGAGCAGAGCTTGTTTGATGTCTGATAAAAGCAGTCTATAAATTAAGGCAGCGGTTCTCTGGACAAGTTATATGTGTGTATAAGATGCATCTGGGGAGGAGCAGGAGGTTGAGGTGTCTGCGAATGGACACTCCCAAATCCCACAGTTTTGGGGGACAGAAGGTTTCACGTGTCACCCAGATGGGACTTTGCCTTCAGGTTTGAACTTCTTGGAGTATGCAGCATATCAGAGTTTAGTGGGCTTTGTCCCAGGGATAAAAGCCTTAAAACAGAGGTCTTTTTAGCTCAGCATATTTGCTAAGATCTCCACTACTTTCTCAGTAAGGACATTGGTTGAGGAAATAAGTTTCGCTCCTTTAGGAACTGTGGTGCACTGCCAGTTTGTAATTACACAGATGCCATCGTTGGGAAAAAAAAAAAATCCAAATATTTTGCTAAGCTGTGATGTCTGAAACATTGTTTTGTATTCTAAAAATGTCTCGCTTTGATATTGAAGGCTTAGATTTTGCAAAAACCAACACGCGTGACTTAATTTTTTGCAGCTAAAGAGAACTGTAAAATTCTAATGGCAGCTATTGTTAGTATATTCACAGGGGAAAAAAAAAATACATGGAGCCTGCTCCAGAAAACACAGCATAAAGTTTACAATAAGAGGGTGTTAGTCATGGCGTAACAAACTTCAGGATAGAGGGACAGGAATATAACTTGCCCTTTATAGCCTTAAACTAGCCTTTATAATTGCACATCTTCCCCTTGTGCTTCAGCTCTCAGCTTGAGCATCCCAGGTGATTTGAATTCTTCTCTCGAGCTGGAGGAGAGCGACGCTGCCAGATATTTTAGGGTGGCTTTATATTTGTCACATGAGGTGTTGGGCTCGGAGAAATCGGTTTCACAGCTTTGTCTTACGCAAAAGAACGGAGCAACTTGCAGCACGCTAAGTGCCGCAAATAGGCTCCGATTATTTCATGCCCGAATCCTCTCTGAGATTACGGCGCGGCGACAGCCTTCGCGGCGCTCTCGCTCAGCCCCAGCGGTGGGCTGGGCTCCTGGTGCAGCAGGTGGCATCTCCCGTGCCACAGGGCTTGGGACCGAATCCCCCTGCGTTCCTGCTCCCTTCTCGTGGAGAAGGACGGGGCTGCTGAGGTGCTCCTGGCCCCACTCTGCCGGATTCCCTTGTTCGCCTTGTTTTTCTTTGAACTGTGGATAAAAGATGCAATTTGCGCTAATCTCCGAGAACTGATTCCACGTGCTGGTCTTGAGAGAGGAAGAAATGAAGACAGACAAATCTACGAGAAACCGGGGGCGCAAGATGATTCTGGAGGAACGATGAATTTAACCAACGCAAGCCCTTTATTTCGAGGCCGTCGCCGCTTCCCTTGGGGTGAGAAGGTCCCCGCTGCAGCTTTGAAATCCAGCTGGCCGCTTTGGGCTTTCGTGCCTCTCTTTTCAAGCTGCAGGTGGATGTGGTTTTGCAGAAGCTCCCGCGCACGGTGGCTGCCGAGCTCGTGCAGGCCAGCGTCTGCCGCGGCTACGTCGGCGCTAACCTTCTGCTCCGCCGACGCTGCCGGCAGCGAGGCTGCGTGTCCCTAGCCGCTAGGGATTGCTAAGCGGCCATCCTGCTCTGCTCTCCCTCACGCTACCTTAAAAAGCTTAAATACTTCAGGTCGTTGCATTGCAAGTGGCCTTGCTGTTTTCTCCCCCTCCACCGCAAGCCAGGTGAACAGGCAAACCGATACTCTCAGGGCAAACGCATTTAATAGTTTACTCTTGGGATCCGCATCAGGAAAGGGTACGGGGGGAACAGGAGGAGAAACAGAAGCATCTTTCCCTGCCTCACATTTTTAGAAGACGTAAATAATGCAAGATGACTGAAACGTTCCTGGGAAGTATTTGCTTTGGGAAAACTCAGCGTTCTTACTCCACTTTGTCATCTGTGTCCAGTATCTTGTTTCTTTTTGCATTTACGATGGCTTTCCTTTCCTCCGGAGTTCCCTTAACCTGTCAGTGAATAGCCCTTTATTTAATGTATGCGTGATAAACGGCTTGGTGGTTTAAAAAAAAAAACAACAAACAAAAAGCTTTGGGATTTGGTTATTCAAATCATTGCGTGGTCCCCGTGGAGTATCTCCGCAGCTGAGACGGGTAAAATTTCGCAGGCTTGATTTGGAGGTAAAGCCCCTTGGAGAACAGTTTTGGTGAAGGGCAGGAAGGAAGGTCTGACGGCTCTGACGTGGGGCTGGACTCTCTTGCTGTTGCTGCTAGAAGACCCTTGGGAGACCTTGGCGTGTTATTTAGGAAAGAGTATCTGATATTAAAGATGCCCACTTAACTCTGTTAAATTCATTAGTGTTGTGGGCACGGGCCCTTCATAAAAGTGGCTGTATGAGGTGGTCGTGTAGGTAATTAAACCTGATGAGCCAGGAGGAGGTCCTGCCCCATGCTGCCAAGAGCTCTGTGGCAGAAGGAAGCCACTTAAATTACTTTGAAATATGGGGGCTTCGTGGAGGACTATAACGGTACGGGCAGTTCAGCGGACAGCACGGCAACGCTGGGTGTTTAATGGTATTACTGTTTCGGACTTTGATACAAGGACATACGCGACCTGTGCAGAGGAAAGACAAGTGCTTGATAACGTCTCGGTAGGGCTGCCCTTGTGCTGAACTCGAGGTGTCTCCCGGCGCAGGGCAGAGGCTACCGGCGGGGCCGTCAGCCCGGCGGGCTCAGGGGTGGCGTGCTCCTCAGACCTCTCTTCGCTGAAAATCAAGACGTGTTGCATTCGCAAGTTCTCACTGCTGGCTTTTTATACACGACCACCAAAGTCTGCTTCCGATGTGCTTAGACATTAACGGGTGAAGATTGACCTAAGGAGAACCAGGGATGCTATAGATCTGCCCTTTCTCCATGGTAGTGGTTGATGCGTGCTCCGAAGAGCTGTGATATGTTGTTATTGCGCTTACACAGCATCCTGTTCAGATCAGGGCTGGGTCCTTGTAGCGTAGCAGGGATGCGATGTTTGGTCATCTTAACTGCTGTTCACTCTGAAGCAGATTGGCCTTGGCCTATTACTTCAGATTTAAAAGATGACTCTAAAATGCGTGTATTGATGCGCTAATGTTGATATGCAATGGGCACTTTTTGACAGTGTTGTCAATGCAGCTCCATGTGGGTGGATCTGTGAGCATAAGCACGTCATGTACAGCTGGAGGAGTTGCTGCTGGCCTTTCCTGTCTTGCCTGGGACCTCTGTGGCATTCCTCAATTCACGGATGGACACGGACATTTGGATGCAACCATCATCGGGGATTTTGGCAAAGACACTGCTAGACAGTGTGATGAAGGTGGGTTATCGCTGCTTGTCCTGTGACCTCTGCAGCACAGAGTTTAGGCCAAGGCAACAGCATGCTTTGGCAGACACACGAGCTTTTAATCGATTTACAAGAATAAATCCACTTAGCACAAATTCAAGCTCTTGCTGTTTGCACTACGTATGCCTGCTGTAAGGGTATATAGCGAGCAACAGTCACAAAAGGTTCCTAATAATTTTCCTTGTTGCTTATATTTACTGGAGCACTCATCTGCTGCTCTCCTCAAGAACTCCCAATCGCCTCCCTTCAAATACTAGCCAAAAATGTTTTCTGTATGCACAGACTGCTTTCCTGTGGTTGGCGTTTGCCTCTAGACCTTTGATTGGAGATATACTCTATGTTTATACCAACACGTAACAGGATACCGCGTTACATTCCTGGGTGAGCAGATGAGCCTGCGAGCTGCTGGAAGAGGCATCGTCTGTTCAAATTACGGGGGGAAAATGCAAGCCACTTGCAGTTTGAAACGTATAGCGTGCTCTTTAATAATCAATCGTGTGCACCTAGGATTTGGAAGAAGGGCAAAACTGCCAGTTTTAAATCCCTATAATTATGTAACAGATAGATACACTAGAGGAATGTTGCATTTAATTCAGTTATAGAAGACCAGTCTTTGCTGCTGTTACCTATAATACCTTAAACCGTGCTTTGAGCTCTGATCCAGGGGTACAAATGGGGTGAGTTCACGAGTAAAGCCCTACTCAGTGTAAAGAAAGATGTCAAATATTAGTCCCTAATAAAAATGCAAATAATGGGTGGCCGATCCACCATTTCATCGTGCCCCTAAGCACCTTACATCTAGTATGCCGTAAAAGCGTTGTATTTTATGGCCATGGCTTATACCAAAGGTGTGAGAGATTTTACATTTCTCTGCCTCCAATATTCCCTTTGAACGTGTCTTTCTCCGCAGCTATATACCCCGTAAATGCAGAGCCCAGTAATGTTTTCATTTAAGGACCGTATGGGAAATGTATGGGGAAAATCTCTCTTTGGTTGAGCCGTCATTTATTATTGACACCTTGTGAAATCCCTTGTTTGTTTTTGCTTAGATGGTCTTGCTATCCCTTGAAATTCCCCCACCCTGCCCTTGGCAAGCTGATACTGCTGTTTGCTTGCTGGGGAAATGAAAAAGATACGTCTACCGAGGGTTAAACTTCAGTTAGAGGAATAAACAGCAAGAGCAAATGAGATCCCTAATAAGGCTCTGGCTTCTGAGAAAGTGTCCTTGATGCTGCAGATGGAAGGTAGATCAGCCTGCAAAACATGATCTAGATGTTCTTTCGAAGCAGAATGCTTTATATATATATATACACATAAATATATATATAATGTTGTTCCAAACATTGGCAGCTCTTTAAAGGAGCAACGAGAGCTCCTTATTTCAAAGAAATACCACATCAACAGGCTTTTTTGCCTCACCATAGTCCGCAGTGATTAAAGCTACACCTACAGGGAAAGCTGAAAGCTTTGCCTGCGAGCCTTCCTCCTCCCTAATGCAGCCACAAGACCAATCATTATCCCACCCAAGGCAGGGTATAAGAACAAATCCTTTCCAGACCCTGTTCCAAAAAAAGCAATTCAAACCATGCTCTTGTTCAGCAGCAGAAGCAACTGTACACAAAAATGATTTAACATTGCTGCATTGATTTCTGTGTAGGAAACCCATGCTATACCTATATATAGTCTCCTCTCTTCCTTTCTGCGAGCGCTCGGTTCATTTGCTGCTTTAGAAATTTTGCAGGAAGCTGGTTTGAATTATGAGTGTTTTTTTTTAATGTGAAGCCTAATTCTCAAGGGTTAATTGTAATTGATGATACATTATAGACTTGAAGAGTTTGAAGGAGAGCTTATACAGTGGGAGTTAGAGAACTGCCATTTTTGTAAGTAGATCTATCAAATTATTAGAGTCCATAACACTTGAGCAGCCTTTTATGAAACGTCAACTTGGTAAATAATTAACCCTTTATTGGCCATTACATGTAGCGCGTCAACATTTATTTTGTTCCCTGGTTGAAGTGTAGCCCAAATTAACGCTGTGACCAGCTAGCTGCTCATCACAGATAGATCGTTCATCCCATAAGCAGGAATGGCGCTAGATAAACAGCAAGACGACCCAAACATGGAACTGCGCATGCTGATTACTCACGTGACTCAATTCAGTGAGGCATGGTGTTGAAATTTTAAGTGTAGAGCTCAAATGGGTTTGAGTTATGAGCAGGTATGATTGTGGCCCGTTGCACAGGAATGAATTTGAACTTCACTGCGTGATTAACAGGCTATAGCGAGTGCCCTCAGAATCCTATTGCATTACTGAGACTATCCACACAAAACAAATTAAACTTATCTTTGCAAGCAATTCACAAGCGTAGTGCTTTCTTACTGACCGAATTGTGCAATGGGAGTAACTGGTTTCCCTATCAGCATTTGAAAGCTTTAGTCCAAAGCCAGAACTTCTCTGGGATCCCAGTTTTCCTAGCACTTAACGGGTGCGGTAGATTTTGTCTAAATGAATGGAGCTATTGCCTTTGATAGGACGGTCTGTATGCTTGGAGTCAGGTGTGCGTGAGCATCGGAGTCTCGGCTCTGCAAGTTTTCTGCATGCGGAGATTTGAATCCACAGGGTGTTCTGCATCCGCACAGCTCTGGACACCAGGTCTTCCAACAGGTAGCTGCAAGCTGCAAGTTTTAAGACCTAAACTTCTTAATTTTAATTATTTCAAAGAATGCTCTAGCCAGAACCCAAAATAATTCGTATGTGGCACTTCTATTAATCCCAAAAAGTGATAGCTTGTATACTTCTGTGGATTTTTTACTCTACTGAATTTATCCTCTTGAATAGTTTCTTGTGATACTGTCTGTGATTCCTCCTTTATCTATAGTGAACCACTACAGACAGCTTAGTAGCTAAACTGAGTGAAGAGCTTTTCTGTTTTAATTTATGCAAATATGTTATTTCCAAAATGATCTACTCAGTTTTTACTTAATCTAAACTTGTATGAGCAGAAAAAAAATAAATCTATCCACACATGTTTTTCTCTTTGAAGTTACAGATGCCTGGTTGGAAAGCAGGTTTCCACTGCTTTGTCCCCAAAGCAGAGAAAATCCGGCATATATGTGCGCCCAGAGCTGTGCCCATTTTAAGTGCACCACGTGCATCTCATTCTCTGCATGTCTTTCCTGCGTGTGCATGCCCTTCTCCATCCCCAGCTGGTGCAGAAGAGGGCTTAAAGAGTCAGGGAAGGAAATGGCCACAGGAACGACAAAAAATCTTTCTTCTACCTTTGCACCGTCTTGTTTTTTAAAGACTGCAACGCTGAACAGGAAAAATGTACATCCTGCATTAGCTTCTTATATTATCGTCCTATGCCGGTGAACCTACCCCAGAATAGTTGTGCAAGGTATTTCTGAATAGCCGAAACCTCGTAGCTTTTCAGTCTGAATTGTGCAAAGGGGAGGATGTTTCCCAGTGAGAGCAAAGCAGTTTGCAAAGCTGCTGTTGGACTGTGTTCACTCTCTCAGGCTGGTGGCTCTTGTTACTGCTTATTTACTAGACCTCTGTGGGTCATAATAACCTTTCGCTCTTTCCAGAACTCTCTTTCCTACCTCAAGTACCTCCTATCTGAAATATTTATAATACTAGTGACAGCCCCGTTAGAATGAGCCGGCTCCATACTGCATACCCTCCTGGTGAATGAAGGGATGCTGAGGGCATAATTTTTTTTCTCACTGAAACCTGTTTTTGACAAAATTTTGGAATTCATCCACTCCTCATATCTATATAACATGTGGTATCTCTATCTATACGTCTAATTGATATAAAACAAACACCAAAGCCTCTGCTGAAAATCAGAGGTGCGCAACTATGCTGATAAGTTTTATGCCCCAACACTTGCAGGTGCAGGAACACAAGAGCAGCAACGCCCCGGGTAACTGCTCCGACACCTCCCTGCCTTATAGAGCTCTGAGAGCATGGTTTTTTTCAGGAGAAAAAGAAATTTCTTGCATATACTAGGTGTTTCCCAGAGAAATACCGGAAGTATTTTTTTCATGAGCATTATCCCTTCTGCAGAAAATGCACAGACCCCGTCCATGCCACAGATAAACCCACACTGGGCTGGGTCTGCTGCTTGGTTTCATCAGGTCTTCAGGTTTCCAGCCCTGCTGCTTCTAACAGGGGATTCGAGCACACAGCTAGAAGCGAGAAACTCGCCTTGCTTTCTGCTCACATCTTCCGGATCTCAGAGGTTTTGGGGAGCTTCCCTGAAGCTGAAGCACGGCCTCACGTGAAATATTTGATAAGAAGTATCTTCACCTTGCGAGAAGGTAACTCTTGCATTCCTCACCCAAATCATTTTTCTCTCTCCAATCATCTTTCCCAGAAAATTCACCCTCCTCCTCTTTTCCCTTCTGTTTCACAACCTGCATCCGCTGGCAAGAGGAAAGGGCAAGACCAGACTTTTACGGAGGTCACGTGAGTAACAAGTTAAGGCTTTGGCTTTGCACGGCAGAATCTCGAGTCGTATTTCTGCCTTGCAGTCCGCAAAAGCTCTCTCCTCCCGGTCACGGCATCCCCTGCCGGCCCGGCCATTCCCATCACAAAGCCCTTCAGAAACGGCCAGGGCCTTTAGGGTTAATAGGTGTGCTTTAGTGTTTCCATCCGCAGAATAGATATTGCTCATATCTGGAGGTTATGCTCAGTGCTGATGGTTCTAAAGCTCCTTAAAGATATGATGCCTTATAAAAATGCAAAGGCTATTTATAGCTTGCTCTTTTTTTATATATAATGTTTACTACCTTCCCCTGCTTTCTCCCATAACAGAACGAATGCTATTCTGCTTCCTGAAAAAGCATGCGGTGGTGTTCAGCAACTTTTCAAATTTACTTAATGCTCATTTTCACACAGAGATTTTGGAAACTATGTAAAATACACTTTAAATAGCAGAAAAAAAATAAATATCAGAGCTCTTGCAGCTTCTTCCACTGGTTTTCTACATGAAGTTGCCAAACAATTTCAGTGTTTTATAGCCTGTTGCCCCAAATCAAATTCTGTGTTGCTTTTGGTTTAAGGGCTAATAGCTTTTTGAAATATATTAGTGCTTCTGGTGACAGATCCAAGATTAGCTGTTCATCTGTAGTTCAAAGCAGTATTCTATAATCCTGTGGCACAGTAAACTTTATGAGGAATTTTACAAGCTTTCAGGAGTGCGTTGTGCTTTGAAATGCTAAAAAAAGCAGTTAAGGGAAGAAGAAAACAAAGCACAGCGGTGTCTCCATCTGATGGTCCCCAGTTCTTTCAAGCACGTTGTTAGCCAGCGAAGAATAATGACCATGCAACGTAGGGTGAATAGGGAAGCCACCAAGCCAAAAGCTCTAAAGCAATGCAAAGCTAGCTTAACAGAGGTGTATAGACCTTAATATAATTAACAGCAAGGATGGCATAGCTCATCCCTGAGCCTAAGTCGCTGGTACGCTTTGAGCATGCACAAGGTAGCAGTACCACTGAGAGAGCGACAGCCACTGAGTCACCTTCGCTGATTTTCACTTAGCATGCTTCTCGAGGCAGCCTGAAAGCCAGACCTTCTGACTGCATCCGTTGCTCCTCTTCAGTTCTCCGCGCGGGTGGTTAATGTAGGGCAAGGAAAAGGCAGGCGGCTTCTGCGGTGAGGGTGCTTGCTTGGGGCTGGCAAAACGGGTGGGTGTCTTTGCTCCACCGCAAATTCTGGAGGTGGCTTTGACTGGTCCTTCATTCTCTTTATGCTTTATCTCTCCTTCCCCATGGAGAAAATGGGGAAACATCTAGGCGCTGTGATAACAGACCAACAGAGAGACCTGGACAGGATCAGCACAGGAAGATCTACTCCTTTAAAAATACTTCTGTCTGCAATGGCCGGACTTGTAGATGGGGGTGCGCTTTCCTTCAGGGGGTACATTTCAGGCAAGGTCTAGTACATAATTCTCTCTCTCTGCTTCCTTAAAGATGTCATGTCTTCCATCCAAAACAATTGCTATTGTTGGGAAGAAAACAGAAAATCTTTCTGGCTGTTCTTCCGAAATAAAAGCAGCAATCTTCAAAGCTAAAACCAATTGCTTCAAGGTAACTTGATAACTATTTAGACCATGTGGGGAAATAAGGCAGTTTGTTTTTGTGAAGTATCAACTGGCAGAAAGCATGGCAACTGGTTTTTATCAGACACTGCCTGCCCTGTGGAGATGTTTGCATCTAATCCCAAGCGGCGGTTGGCGCAGCGTTTCAGCGGAGCGTGGATGGTCTGTGCTTCCTCAGCCCACCCTGCCTGCTTGTGGCAGAGAAGACAGGTAATTGCTCGAATCCTGCTTGCACAACTGGAGAGAAAACTGAAGCCTATTTTGGGCATCAGTTTTCATTTGATGGAACAAATTATAGATTTTACTCAGCCTTAGAATCCACTTTTCTTTCCAAGCCCCTTTGCCCCGTGACCAGCCTGAGCTGAGCTGGCCAGGCTGTACCTAGCTGTCCTTCTCCCATGTTCTTGCAGCTGGAAAACACGATACAAGGAGATTTCAACAGGCCAGTCCTCTGGCTTGTGTTGTCCTGAATCTCTTAGAGTAGCTTCACCTAGACATAAAACAAGAGGAGGAGACAGCAGTTTGCCCTGAATGACTTCCCAGCTGAGAACGACTGGAATAAAAAGGAGACACCTGCCTGAGAAGAGCTGCTGGAAGGAGCCCCCATGCTGGGTTCTGTGCTTCTGCTGACCACACCTCACAGACTAACCACCCAAGGCCAGTGACTGGGAATATTTCGGCAGCATGACTGAGCGAAGGATTTCAGTGTGCTTGGCAAGGCTGCTTGAAAACAGGAAGGCAGCAGCAGAGAGAATGTGTGTGCGTGCAGTATTTGTGCAGGAGGACAGATCTACCGGAGATCTTTCATTTCACTTAGGCACTAGCTTTCCAGAGCTGCTTAGCATGTTGGGATTTGTGCTAAGGGTGGAGCTCCTTTGAAAGTCTAGCCTTAGTTGAATACCTGAAAATCTGATCCGTGACTATCTCAAAAATTCAGCTCCAGGCAGCTTGCCCGAGGGACACCTAATGAATCAGTAGCAGACCTGGAATAAAATCCAGTTTGGTTCTTCTCACGCTACCTGCTACCTTTCACTGAGCCCCACGAGGAAACATGGCACCTTGTACTTATCCACAAGGTATTGCAGAAACATGCACTTTTTTTTCTTTTTGTTTTCTAAAAGCACAGTTAATATACAGGTTCCTCCGTAACAAAACAAAAGGCTACATGACAGGTGGGGATTCAGTTGTTTAATTCAAAGTGTAAACGTATATATCTGTTTCTTGACCTACTTATGTTTCTAAATGTTAAGAGCTGCTTTGAAGTAATTTTTGATGGGATGCAGACCTCTTGAAATTTTTATGAGAAGAGTCTTTAAATTCTGTAAAAAGGATATTCATAGCTATCAATGAGATTAAATTAGTATGATTCAGTACATTGGCATTCATTAAGTAGTCGTTGCAATTTGTGGTATCTCTTTATTGGGCAGTTTAAAATTTTAAGGTTAAAATAGTGTATTACTTCCAGAGGGTCAACCACCATTCATAATCACAGCAGGATAAAAGCTGCCCTAGCATAATTGTAGCACAGTTTAAGCACAAATATAATGCAAGAGATATCTTAATTATCTAGAAAGGCTTCACATTAAGAAGGCTTGTAGAAGCGTGTATTCATGCACACTGGCTTTTAAAATTCACAGTAATTTGGGAGTTTTTTTTGTTTTCTTTAAGAAGACAATCTTTGCATTGATGACATCAATGCATGGAAAGCTCTATTAGATAAGGAAGGAAAACTAGGTGTCAGTTTTCCTTTGATATCTGTGTCTGCACCACAGCTGAGACTTTAGCGATCCATCTGCAGCGCAGCCTCTGCGACTCCTTGCTGCTGCCCTCTGTCCCGCTCTGGGGGACTCCCAGCACTTCTCTTGCCTGCTGGGGCAGGATGCATAGAGGAGAGCGATGCATCTTGCATGCTGAGGGGTCCATGGGTTCAGAAAAGGCTTTGGGTCTTTTCCTTGACCACAAATCTAGTACTTAATATAAGGGAGAGGAGGATAAATAATTATTGAGCATGAGCTGCACCATCTAGGAAGTCCGCAGGACCAGGCTTAATGGACATCAGAGAAGCGATACTCCATTTCTAGGATCGAATCTGTTGTAACGGAGGCCAGACTTCTTGAGGAAGTAGGATGAGGCTCCTAGGGAGAAAATTAAGCCTTGAAAGTTTTGATTGTATCCAAGCAGACTGTCTTCTTATCTACATCTCCTTTGCACTATCAGAACTTTACTTCTGAAAGTCAGATGAAAGGAAACCTCAGTGTTAATCTTAATGGGAACAGGGGTGTATTACAAATTGGCTTTAATGAGGTTGTTGGATTCCCCTGCTTTCCATTGGCATAGACATACTGCACTGCTGACAGATTTTCTGATGAAAGGTCTGTCAGTTATGTGTGTTAGCCTTAACTTCAGATTGATGTCTAAAGACTCTGTACTAAAGGCTCTTGGTTTGCTCCTGCCCAGGTCGTTTTTGTCATCTGGTGATTTCCCTGGGAATTTAGAGCCCATTTTTCAAAGGCGTTTAGGCATCTGTTGGTGTGCATGTGTAATGTTAAGGAATAATAGTATTCCCCAGCTTAAATGAGATTTTCTGAAAGACTATGAGATGAATAGGTGCTGTAATAGTATGGTCCACCTGGGTATCTTGCACAATACAGAGAAATAAGCAGGAAAAGCAGCAAAACAAAAGAACAGTTAAGCTTTAAGCTATGTTCTTGCTTTTTTTCATGGGTTCTTTCATTTCTAAACTCAATCAAGATTTTAAGCCACTCTAGAAACTTTAGAAGCGCTGATTGTGAAAGATACTTATTGATAGCAGTTGCAGAGATCTCTTTTTGGTATCCTTGAAGGAACTATAATGCAATCTCATAAGCTAAAAGCACAATATGTTGCTTGTTTTTTCATTCCATTTCACTGATGTGTTGATCTGAGCTGTCCATGATCACAGCCTGAGCTTAAAAATTCATGAAATATGAATGGGGTAATTGTAATGTAGAATTAAATATGTTTCCAAACTTTGACGATTAAACTGAAGAGAAAGTTACTTTTGTGTATTGGCTGTTCCCATAGCGGAGGAAAGCTTCAAGGCTCGAAATAGAGATTTGCTCCTTGATGTTAAATACATGCCTAAATTACTGTCACAGACGAGTCTAGGAAAAGCAGGCAATGTACAATCAGCTTTCACATTAGCTTCTAAAAAGATCTTTTCTTGCAAGTGCTCGCTCTGTTCACAAGATTGGGCCTCACGTGATCAATAATGAGTTTAGTGACCCTTGCAAAGCCAGCACTGCTGCATGTTCCAGATGCAGCATACGGATTACAGTTCTACATGGCCAAAAGGCCTTGCACTTCAAGTCATTTTGCACCTGCAGTTTCTGAATTTTTGCCAGCAGGTGAGTGCCCACCGCGAACATCTTGCAGAAACCTTCAGCATTTTGGAGCAGATTCCTGGGTGGGGAAAACACCAGCATGAAAAACAAGGACTCTGCAGCCAACAGGGAGGCTTGAATTCACCTGACCTGATGGGGGAGGACTCTCGGTGGTGGTTTCAGACATGAGAGAAACAAGACTAAAGCGAGATAATCAGGAATTCTCAAAAGCCAGAGAGGACAAAGAAAGCCTGGCAACTCCTGAGCACCACCTGAAGCCTGAGAAACCCAACTGCACTGAGCTAATGCTCCAGCTAGAACTTAGGTTTTTGAGCAGAAATCTCACTGCTTTGAATCGAATCCTTGTGGTTTTCTTCACACAGGTCATGGCTTTCACATGGCGATTCCAAGTCACAGAAAGGCGAACATCTGCAAGTCGAGTGAATTTATTGTAAGAAGACCCAAAGGTCTGCTTTCACTGTGGGAAATGCAGAAGTTCACTGCTAGGTGCTGAGCACCCCTGGCGACACGCCTGCTCTCTCCCGTGCTCGGAGGGCAGATCGGAGGGGGCTGGGACCGGGTGCCGAGGGCAGGATGGCTTTGCTCCGTGCCCTTGGAAAACACACATTGCCGACCGGGACTCTGCTAAGTCTGAAACCAACTTCTTCTACTGAGTAGCAAAGACACCAAGGTCTTAAAGAGAATCTGCCCCATATGCTTAAGGGCATTATACTGCCACGATATACCTTTAAAAGTGAATGGGATGAAATAACCTACAAAACCAAGTTGTTTTTGTATTTCTAATTCTTCCTGTAACCAGCGGCTGCTGTTCATTGTATTTTAAGGAGCAGAGCTTTTAGCGAAAGGATTGCTATGTCATTAATCAATCCATTGAATATTCATGTTTTAGTGGATTTCTTCCCTCCACAGAACTAGAGAAGTAATTATTTTGGCCAGCACTTTGAGAATATGAGCTTTTGATAGAAACTCCCCAGTATTATGCAAAAGCAGAATTTTTCCAGTGTATTACGCATGCAAACTGACCTTCTCTCCACAATAATGATAAATACCCTTTTGTTGTCGTTCTTGTCTGCTCGTAACGATATTTTATGTCCCTTTTGTATGAAAGTAATGAAAATGGAAGAGCGAGGAAAAAAGCAACTACAGTGGAGGTTGAGCTAGTCCTTGTTGAAACCCTGGTTAGACAGTGGGGTCCTGACAATCTCTTCCCATTTATGGCAAAATGCCATTTTGCATTGGTGTTTGAGGTTTTCCTAAGTCTCTTTTGGTGGTGTGAAGAATAAATGAAATAATAGCGGTTTGTGGAGCGCATGTGAGGCTGTTCTCACGACTTTTGTGCCACAAAGCCTAATCTTTCCTGGTCTCCCGAAGCTAATAAAACATATCCTGTCGGTGTCCATTTTCAGTGAACTTTGTCACTGTGGCTTTTTGTTATCCCAAGCATGTTCCTTTCTCCCATGTCACCTTAGGGGATGTATAAAAGCATTCAGTGGTAAATAATGCTGCAAATCTCATGAAAGGTGTCATTAGGCTACTCGGGAATATGATAAAATTGGTCAAGTCTCTTGCAGAGCATATTAAAACTTGTCGCTTGGTTGCTGCTCAGGACAAATTACAGGGCACACAATGATTGGTCCTAATTCTTTGTTTTTTTGGACTCCAGCAGTTTCCAAAATCTTCATCATCGGCACAGAAAAGATTGGTCCTGGGAAGACTGAGCAAAACTGGATTAGCTTCCTCTAAGTAAGAGAAATTAGGGGAAAACTGTCGCTGCTGGTAAGAGTTGCACAGTGGAAGGAGTCCTGTGAAGCATGTGATGTTGCAGTGTGGTGCCGGAGAGGGGGATGAATGTGTGTGGTGCCCAAGAAAAAGGCTCGTGCTGCTTCATACGAGGAGTTTTGCAGAGGCAAAGGACTTGCCCAGCTGCACATCATCTCCTAGAGGCCAGCAGGAGAAGAGACCTTTCTCCTCTGTCAAGGAGATGTTTTGCAACTGGCTTGGCTGAACTTTCCAGGTGGTGGCAATTTGTTGTCAGCTAGCAGAACTTCAGAGTGGGTGATGTTCAGTTATAACCTTTGTGTAAAGAAAAACAGCAACAGTAACAAAACACCTGGGAAAGTTTTTGAAGTTACTTCTCCCAGATAGGACAGCAGGGCTGTGTGGCTAATTGCTGAATGCATGTGTTGTCTTAAATTATTTGGAGAGCACTCATGATATCCCCCCCCCCCCAAAAAAAAAAAAAATATATATTTTTTTGCTCTACAGCTTTCTAGACATGTTTAGTTTGTCCTGCCATGGTCTCCTTGCTGGTACTATGCAATGTCAAGGCAGCCAGGTGTCTGTAACTGTCACAGCAATATAGGGTAACCATAAGATGGGTTGTGGATTTTTGGACATCTCCCTCAGGACCTGCTTTGTTTGGGGACTTAATTCTGCTCTTTTCTACAGGAGAAAAAGGACAAACGTTATCTCTTTGTCCTTCAACAAGGAACTGATCCAAACCCAAGAAGTCCTGGCTTGCACATTCATCTGTCCAAGGGAGCAATCTGGAAAAAAAAAAAAAAAAAGCAAAATTGGAATGTAATCACTTCAGCCAAGCAAGCTACTTTACAAACCCTCTTGTAATCCCAGCCTGGGTTCCTTGCTCTCAAGCAGAAGGGATTTTAGCAAGATCATAGTTCAAGGTTTTTTTTTTTTTAATTAAAAATTAAGAATTTTCTTTTATTTTTTTGCCTTAGGACCATATTATGAAACAGCTGTATGCCAAACTTCCTTAAATCTAGCCTTAAACTACTAGGGTTTTATAATTAAAACAGCCCTTGCTATTTCTGTCTAATGCAACGGTGCTTACTTCAGTGGCAGCAGTGTATAACGAAGGACTTGCCGGAATAGGCCCTCTTTATCCAGGACTGCTTTTAAATAAGCAGCAGGTAATTTCCTGTTGGCGTGAATATTTCTGTTCTTCACAGTCTGAGGCCATGTGGCTTCTCTTTTTGGTAAACAGCTCTACAAGATTTTCCCTTTTTTTTTATAGTGCTTTTATTGATAGAGAGAAAAACTCTCAGCTGACGGCTCTGGAAACCGAAATCTGTTTATCATCGTGGGGCTGAAAAATCCCCAAACAACTCCCTGAACTAGCAGGTGTAACGATAGACTTTCCCTCACCTCCAGCAAAGGGTTTTCAGGAAATTCGAAGGTAGTTTTAGCATCACGTCACCACAATCATTCATGGTTTTACCTTTCCAGTGGAAAGCCTAATAAACGTGAATGGAGATGATGGATCGCATTATATCACGGTCCAACTGCTATTCATATGCCTGTTACCTCTTTCCTTTAGGACTGTAGCAGTCTTCTGTCGCTTATCAATCCGGATCTGAACATAGAAACCATAAAAGATTTCATGGACAACTAGTACTAATTGAAGACTCCCAGTCCTTTAAAACAATTTTAGGTTTGTTTCCATGGCATTGATTTTTTTTTCCTTTTTTTAAGTTGTGGCTTGAAGGTAAGAGGGGATACTCTTACAGCTTGTAAAGGTGCCTTGCATAACACTGTGACTCACCATTGCTCAAATTTCTAATCCATTTTCATATAATCCTTCTGAAAATCAGCGTTAACTTCGGCAAACCGATGCAGCTCTAAGCACATAGGCCTGCTGGCATTACTTCAGCAGTAGCCATCCTCTCAGCTGAGGGTATTCAGTATTCCAGCATTAAAATTTTGGATTTCAATTCTAGTTTACAATGTTTAAATCTTTTTATCCTCCCTGGAGGGCCACCTTATTCTTGCCTCTGCCAACCATCTAGATGGCAGTTTCAAAACCATTCCTGTGACGTGACGCGGCTAACCCAGGAGGAAGATTTGGGGAGAGGTATGAAGGCACAGTGGTCTCCCCGCTCGTGCTGAAATGCCGGGGTGATGGAAGCCCCCTTTCCAACGGAGGAGGGTAAAGCTTTCATCCGGGAGCATCAAGGAGCAAAATTCATGGATGGACCATGCACTGGGCTTAAGGGCAGCTGAAATCATACGGCACCGAAACTTTCTCTGAAACAGAACGGCAAATGTGATTTTTTTTTTTTTAATCTAAAATTACAGCAAGCCCCACATTACGGCTGCTGCCTTACTGTCCAGGCAGCGGCAGAAAAGCCTCGATGACCAAGGCACAAACCCTGCTGGCCTCTCCGGGCGCGGAGGAGCCGAGCAGGGGGTGCAAGGGGGGGCTCAGCCGCTGCGGCCTGGCCCCTGGCAGCGCGGTTCCCGCGGCCTCGCCGCCGGCGCGCTCCGCTGCGCAGGGCCCGCGGGAAGCAGCCCCGTGCCGTGCCGCGCCGCGGGCCTCCA